>NC_089746.1:31469011-31564011 GCF_040412425.1 Macrobrachium rosenbergii
TGCATGAGTAAGAATATGACTAAATTTGATGGAAGGTGCTGAAATTTCCTTTTGTATGAGTAAATAAAACCTGCAGCACATCACCTTATGTTAAACGTTTGTGCATGATGATAACAAAATATGTCATACATACAATGTCCTATAATATGTACATAACTATTTGTACATGTGTCACTATTTCCAGAATTCCTTTAAAATATAATTTTGAATAATCTGTGCTTCTGTGTAGGATGCAAAACCAAATGCCAGCTTGGTGAGTCAAAAGATCCTAGAAACATAGACCCAGAATTCATAATGTACTTGAATGCTGCTTCCTGAGCAGTATGTTTTCACACTTCTTAAGTTTTCAAAAACACTACCAATCATGCTCAAATAGGGTATACTGTAATGTAGAATTCACTGGATCTGCAAGAAACTGCTGCATAAACTAAAGTAACTTTTACCAGGCATTCCCTGTAACTATTATCTTATGAGATGCTGAGCATTGCTCAATAAGACTACCAGTAACTACGATCACAACTCACAATATGGTAAAAAAATTGTTTAGCATCACGGGCTTTTATTATCAGTCGGCTGTAAAATGTTCTATGTACAGTAACTACAGCCTAACCAAACAAGAAATTATAACTAATAACAATAGAATTTTATTCAGCCTAAGAGTATGTAGAAAATGGACTGACGCTGTTAAGTTACAGAAGAGAAAGAATTTTAACAATATACATGATACTCAAATCAGAGCAACTATATACAAAATTATCACTGTTTTATTATGTCTGCATGTTTCATATACATTACAATAGTTCCATTTTGTTTATTTTGCTTTAAGATGGTTTTACCATCCACATGAGAAACATTTAAAATGCCAAACATTAAAAAATAAATAACTTCGATATAATACAAATTACAGTCTGTAACAAGAACTGTCTGTCATGAGCTCACACATATCGAGGAAGGAAAAGCCCAAACTTTGATTCGATGCCTTTGAAAATTGGTACTGCAACTTTATAACCACCAGCATGATCTGGATTGGTGGAACGTAAATCTGAGGCAGTGGCAGGAAGTTGAGCTTCAGAGCCAGTCGGCCGACTGTGATAACAAAGGGAGAAAGACATTAGTTTTATAATCAAGCAAAGCATGTAAAATGTTCACAATATAAAAGTAATCATTTTTAAAAAATTTTGTTCAATAAATATAAACCATTGCCTTACTAGAATCTATAATTAGTGGGTTCTGGTGCCCACTGGGCCAGCAGCATAAAAATTTACCAAGATGATCATCTTTTTCTACTCTGAGGTAAAATGTCTATCATCTCAACCACTTTCTCAGATGGAGGCTTCTTTTTTCACATGTGCCAATTGAATTTTGGCATTAAGTATTTAGCCTCAAGTAAGATGTACTGATGAAAGAAGGAGAAAAGTTGGACTGTTGAATTAAGACATCATCTGTCAACCTGCCTACAAAGAGATGAAAAAAAAAAAAAAAAGAACCAAATGAAAGCAACCAGTATGATCATGCACAAAATGACCCCTTATAGTCCAGATATCCTCACAATTTTTGGATATACTCACCACTAAAACCCTAGTAAGCAGTGTGAATCGAAGCACCGTATGTTGGGATAGAGTGATACCTTAACCTACTATTTGTCGGTTTGAATATCATTACAGGAGGTGTAGTTTCTGTACTTGTTCTCAGTCTGGTTTCATGGCTTGTGGTATTGAGCATATCCAAATAGTGATATAAAGAAAAGTTAAAGTGTGGCTACTACAAGTACAGTACATGTAATCATCTATTATATGGCAGTCCCTATTTATCAGCGGGGGTTCTGTCCCGACGGGGTGACAATAAGCGAAAATTGGCGATTTTTGTCGCTTATTGGCGCTGAAAATCGCCGAATTTCATCACTAGACAAGCGCCAAAAAACTGGACCGCCAATAATTACCAAGCCTGCTGATAACTGGGGACTGCCTACTTGAATTTCATCACTTATAAGTGACTTTTTTATATTAACAAATGTTAAGCTACAAATATTGTTTAATATTGGAGCTAATGTCTTGCTGACTCTTTTAAACATCAAAACAATTCTCACAAACGAAGGTGGTAACCTATTTGCCATATTCCACTATTATGTTTTATTAAATTCGAGGATAATAGAGTTGTCATAAAATTTTGTTAGTAAATGATATTCTGGTATCCTGTTAAAGGGTCATGTGTTCATAAGTATGTATGTTGTGTACGTCACAGGTTTCACCTCATGTTTTAGGTTAGAGCGTGTGTTCGTAATCATGTACAGGCAGTCCTCGGTTATCGGCGATCCGGTTTTACGGTGCTTGTCTAACAACGACAGTAACTGGATTTTCAGCGCCAATATCTGCTTATCAGTGCCGATAACCAAAGATCGGCGCCAATCCCAGCTTATCGGCACCGACACAGTATTTATCGATTTCCGGTTATCAGCAATTTTCACTTATCATCACGCCATCGGGAACGGAACACCCGCTGATAACTGGAGATTGCCTTGTTAACACCAATACAGGTGTAGCTGATTTCGCTTACTTATTTTCCTGACCTCCTTGTGAGACAAACGTCTCAATCTGCCTGGTGACAATAAATGTAGAAAATGAAGATTCACCTCTATACTGTAATGGCCCCTCACAGCATGGCTACTGTATATACACACACACATAGATATATGAGAGAGAGAGAGAACTGGAGCACAATTACTCTTGCTTTCTGGGGAATTTAGTAGTTCTAGAGGTCAAAAATTCTGAATAATTGGATTACTTACCTTCTTAGATCATATATATATAAGCTATATATAAGCAATTCATTTTGGTAAATATCACAGTCACCGCTACTAATTAAGACTGAAATGTGTTATTAAAATAAAATGTCCAAACATTAGTTACACTACACCCATGTTGCAGAACACTGACCTGAAATGTGTTATTATAATAAAATGTCCAAACATTAGTTACACTACACCCATGTTGCAGAACACTGACCTAAATGTATTATCACAAGTTCTCCTGCCTCTGGATCAACAACCCGCAAACCTTCAAGCCCATCAACACCAAAGAATTTTGAGTGATGAATCTCTGTAGGCTAGTGGTCATCACCCACAGTCTCAGCCTCAAGTTAATACAAGGGGTGAGAATTATCACTGAAATTAGACTGATCAATAAAGATGTGGTTCCAGAGAAACAGACAATAGTTCCAGAGATACAGGTAACTCCTAGATACTTACCCAAACAACTAGACTGTGGATTAATCTCCCTTTGCAGAAACTTTCCACAACTTTAGCCACTACATAACCCACATAGGAGGCTCATCAGCAACAAGCTGATCCCATCACTAACCTACAATCACTTGTACTCCTTGAATCTTATGGGCATTCCAATTCTGTCACCTCTTACATCATATATCTAGCACAGAAAGTGCATGAAAACTGAGGAACTCTGGTAGCTGTCAGACTGAACAAAATGACTGATACTCACGGAAACACACCATGTGTGGGCTCAGGATTTGGCTTGATTTTAATTTGGGGTCATCCCAAGATGGGACAAAAAGTAAGGCATAAACACAAAGTGTTTGTTGATAGAAAGGATAAAAAAAAATGAAATATTAGATCAAACATAAGGGAAAGAATAATGTAAAAATATTCAGCTGCAAATCCCAGCTACAACCCCATCTGTGTGAGGCCTGAGGGTAAGAAGAGGAAGGGAAAACTTCACAAAATCTAAACAGCACTGATACAAATTAAAGGGCACAGTAATACAGCATCATTAATAATGTCTTAAAAAAAAACTTAAATTCAAGGAAAAATTAGTGCACACAATAATTCATAAAAATAAAAAAGTGGCTAAATGTATTTTCCATCCATGACTGCAAAGATTGCCAGATGTTTGGAAAAATTAATTGGCCTTTTGTTAGGCATCAAGCTGACACTTTAAAGTTAAATTTTTACCAAAGTCAGCGCCCATGGGTCAAAACATTATTATTCTTTCTTCATCACTTAGTTTGCCTTTTTACCCAGGCAGAAATACCAACCAACTGTCATATCTCAAAGCAAAGTACCATTATTACATTATGACCTGGATTAATGTACTCAGGACTACTTCAAGCTCCTCCAATAACTCTTCTGCTGCAACTGGTGGGTATTAAGTCCTTAAGTGATAGCACAGACTGTTTACTTGAGTAATGCAGATTTAAACTCTTCTTTGCACACTGAACAGATGCATGTCACTAAGGACTTAAAGAGCAGCTCATAACTAAATTCTGCCACTTCATTGTTTATTTGGTAGTCATTCACATAAGGGGACAGTACTCATTGCTCATGCAAGTAATACAGATTTAGTGTCTCTCTCATATGCATAAAATAACTTTACTAATTTTGACAAGCTACATCCAGGATATCTATCAGACAATCTGGATGTTCCTGAAGATTTAAAGTCCTTGGTTTTCATTATGAATGTTACCAATCTAAATTATACATTAGTGAAGAGGTGCATGTCACATATTAGCTGGACAGTGACTACCCAAAAGTTAAATACCTGTATGGGGTTTGTACACTAAAGATGCGTAAAATATTTTGAAGTATTTTATGCTCCTGAAGTAAAACTCTTACTTTACAAGAACTAGGCCCCCCTTCAATTGTCTTTCTCCCTGCTGCTGCCTCCATTCACTAAGAGAAGGGTCAAATCTTCATTCTTCATTTGATAATTCAATATGTATTCAGTTACCACCACATGGTTTCAGACAATCAACCCTTAATAAAATAGGTTTGTGTTTTTTGAACATCAAAATTAGCTTAAATTTGTAGTTAAAAACTTGATAAAAATTTATCTACAGTATATGCATGATTTGCAAAATCTTTTAATATAAATTTTTAAAAATTTTACTTCACAAAGTGAAATACGACTGAGATTTACATTTTCACTTTAGACCAAAGCAATAAATGGCTACATCTGATCTGGTGTCACTGGAAATCATATCTAGAAATTTTTAGTGTATGCTCAAAACTCAATTAAAATAGCTGTCACCAAACTCATTGCATTAATTTTGGAGTAGGCTAAGTTACTTCCCAGTACATTATAAATTAATTTGATGCTATCTAAATAACAAACAATTAATTGGTGGCAATGAGGTAGGCTGATAGTCCTAGATGGTAACCATCAAGTTCCACTTGTTAATAGCCAGTTCGCTAATGTTTTCTCGCCAGAATTTTCAAGAGCTACCGTGGCATTACCTTCCCCAACACAGGCATTGTAGGTCTAACCAGTTTTATTCTTATGACATGATTTCTAGTTAGTGGTATTGAGATTAGCATGAAAGAAAGCCAAAAAAACTGTGCAAAATTAAGACTAGAAAAGGGATTTTGACAAATGAAAAATCTATTTCTGGGGAAGACCTGTGTCACCCGGTGAAATTGGTTCCATCAAGCACATTTCTAGGTATAAGAATTGCTAAAAATACCAGAGAAAAAGCTATCTAGAATGCCGGGGTTACTACCCCCAGTTCGCTCATCTAAAATAGATGTCGGTATACACAAAGGGTGAGTGTTGCCACTGCCACAGGCCTCCGCCCTGTAGAGATCTCCAATCTCAAAATCCCGGAAAGTGAGGGGCCGTCGCATATCCAACGCCCATCACCCAGCCAACCAACACCTCAGCCGCCATCTTAGCCTCATTCCAGGTTAGCACCTCACCCAAGCTAGTATGCCACTCAGGGGGGGTAAGAGGAATAGGGGTGGGTCACCGGGTGACACAGGTCTTCCCCCAGAAATAGATTTTTCCTTTGTCAAAATCCCTTTTCTGGGTTCGACCTGTGTCATCCGGTGAAATCATAACAGAGAATTAATCATACAAAGCTTGGTTAAACCCCCTGACAACTACTGTGATGGAGATAAATAAAACTATCAGTAATTACTGAATTTTAATTACCCAAGAAGCAAAAATAGGACATGATTAATAATACAGGATAAGACCTGGTTAATAACATAGGGCATATATACACAAAATATTGGTTAACACCAAGACACTTAAATGCTAACAAAAGGGAATAAAAGTAATATACAATATGGTCAGGAGTCAGGCTGTGAAGCATGCCTGACCTAAGGATAGACGGCAAGGTGAGTAAACGAGGCAGGTAGGCGAGAGAGGAAAGGGACAGGATAACTAAGATTGCATAGGTTAATCTAGGGCGGAAGGGACAATACTTCCTAGAAAATTTAAGGGCCTCTAGAGATTTAAGATAGTGGCGTTTGAATACTGATGGTGATTTCCAACCCATATATTTTTTAAGGTCCTCAAAGTTCATATTATGAAAATAATTAGTGGAGGTGGCCACTGCTCGGATATCATGAACCTTAGGTACTGAATCCAGGTTAGCTTGCTTAATAAAATACAGCATTTGTTGCCTGATGGCCTTTAAGGAAAGGGTTCCTCCCTTTTCCCTGACAAAAAGAGGGCCAGACATTATACTAGAAGTTCTATCTAAATAAGCCTTTAAAGTAGTGACTGGACATAAGGACAGATCCTGTGGAAGGGGGATAACCTTCCAAGGGGACCATCTATCTTGTGGATCTTCATTCTTAGCTAAAAACTTGAGATCCAGGGATAGCAGAACTTCTCCTGACGGGAGGAAATCAACATGGTTCGGTTCTCTAGAGAGAGCGGACAGTTCAGAAATTCTGGCACCTGAAGCTAGGCTAATTAAGAATAACGTTTTCCTTAACAGACTCAAATATGAACACTGTTCATTATCAGTGTCCGATGCTAATTTTAGTATGTCATTTAAGAACCAGGAAACCGTGTGGGGACGGGTTGCTGGTCTCAGACGAGCGCATGCTCTAGGGATTGATGAAAAATATGAGTCCGTTAAGTTAATATTGAAACCATGTAAAAATATCTTTTTAAAGCCGACTTGGCTGTAGTAATAGTACTGGAGGCCAGTCCTTTTCAAATAATGACCTGAAGAACGAGATTGCAAGATTCGTGGTCATCACTTTAGCTTCAGATTCTTTCAGGAATAATGCTAACTTTTAACTGCTGAATCATATTGTCTGAGAGTAGAGTCCCTTTTGTCTGATTCTAAGAACAGAGTATTAATAGGATCAATATTAGCATCTCTCTGAGGTGCGAATTTCATGAAGTCCATAAAGCCAGGGCATTTAGAATTCTTGAGGAAGCTGACACAGTCCGAGTTTGTACTATTTGAGTCAACTTTGGCCTGGGGATTTGAATACACTGGAGTTTCAACTCTAGAAGAAGAGAAACCAACTGCTCTTCGGCCAGTTGGGTGCCACCAGGGCCACTTGACCTTTGAATGACCTGAGCTTGTGCAAAACTTTCATCAACAGGTTTATTGGTGGAAACAGATAGATTTTCTGCCACATGTTCCAATCTATTGACATCGCATCTGTGGAGTGAGCAAGAGGGTCCAGATTGGGAGCAACGTAACATGGAAGTTTGTGGTTGCTCTCTGTGGCAAACAGATCTACCTGGAGACCTGGTACCTGACGGCAAATCCACTCGAATGATGTTTTGTCCAGAGACCATTCCGACTCCAGCGGAGTTGTCCTGGACAGAGAATCCGCAATGACATTCGGACACCTGCCAGATGGGTGGCTGACAAATGCCAACGGTGTTTTCTTGCTAGGGAGAAAATTGCTATCATCACTTGATTGATCCGGCTTGACTTGGAGCCCCCGTTTATACAATGCACCACTACTGCGCTGTCCAGTACCAGTCTGATATGAATCTGTCTGGATGGACGTAGTTTTTTCAGAGTTAGAAATACTGCCATTGCTTCGAGAATGTTGATATGGAACTGGCGGAACACAGTGGACCATGTTCCTTGAACTTTTTTGTGTTGGGAATATCCTCCCCACCCGCTCAGGGAAGCATCCGTGTGGATCACCAACGATGGAGGAGGAAATTGGAGGGGTACTGACCTTGACAAACTCTTGACTGTTGACCACGGTCGAAGTCTTTTCCTCAACACCAGTGGAATTAGGGACACCTTGTCTCTGAATCTGTTGTTGGCTCGTCTCCGCCACACTCTGTTTATGTCTTTCAGTTTGGCTTTCAGAAGCAGGTCTGTTACAGATGCGAACTGAAGAGAACCTAGGACTCTTTCCTGGGGCAATGACGAGAGGCTTTCCTGTTTTTGAGGAACTGCCTGGTGGCTTTGGCTATTTCCTCCTTTTGGCTGGCAGAAGAGACAGTTTGTGAGAGTCCAGATCCCATTGGATTCCTAGCCACTGAAATCGAGCCTCCGGAACTAGGCGGGATTTCTTCCTGTTTATTTGAAAGCCTAGGGATTCCAGGAAGTTGATCACTATGGCTGTTGCTCTCCGACATTCCTTGGCGTTGAATGCCCAAATTATCCAATCGTCTAGGTATGCGGCTAACATGATCCCCTGGGACCGCAATTGCTGGACTACTGTTTCTGCCAGTTTGGTGAAGATTCTGGGCGCTATGTTGAGCCCGAATGGCATGACTCTGAATGAGTAAGCTTGTTTTCCTAGTCTGAATCCTAGGTAAGGAGAGAAATTTCTCGCAACCGGGACGTGATAATAGGCGTCTGAAAGATCTATAGAGGTGGTGACGGCTCCACGGGGAAGTAGGGTCCGCACCTGCGAGATTGTAAGCATGCGAAATTTGTCGCATTGAATGTATAGATTGAGACGAGACAAGTCTAGGATTACTCTTTGCTGACTGGAGCCTTTCTTCGGAACGCTGAACAGTCTGCCTTGAAATTTCAGGTGTCTCACTTTCTTTATAGCCCTCTTTTGAAGCAAGTCCTTTACAAAGTCCAGGAGGGCTTTGGATGGGGATTGATGGAATCTGACTAGCGGAGGAGGACCTCTGCTCCAGCTCCATCCCAGACCTTTGGAGACTATGCTGTGGGCCCACGGACTGAAGGTCCATCGGTCCCGAAAGAGATACAACCTCCCGCCTACCTGAGGAGACTCATTGGGCGGGAGAGGGCTTACCTCCTCTACTACCTCGGCCTCCTCTCCCTCGAGAGAGGGAACGTGACGCAGACCTACCTCTGAAGGAGGCTCTGGCTCTGCTTCCCCTCGCGTTCCTATTAAAGCCTCGAAACGCCCCCTGGCTTTCAAACGAAGCGTTGAAAGCCGGGGATGTCACGAAGGTTGGAGAAGCAAGGGTATGCTGAGCCGGCTGCATCAGCACAAACTGTTGTTGAGGCTGGGCCTTTGAAGTTGAAGGCTGACCGACCTGGGAGACCGGTACAGCCTGCAGCATAGTCTGGGTGTGAGGTCTTTTGTACCTCCTGAACCTTTTCCCTGATTTGGCTTGAGGTCTGGTGGACTCGGTGGCCTTCCTTTTGAAGGGGAGACCCCAGCAGGAGCGGAGGCTTTGATTTGCTCTGGTTGCCTCCGCCAGGACATTGTTAACTTCATCTTCGGGAAAGATATTGGCGCCCCAAATAGAGCTCCTCATGAGCCTATTGGGTTCATGCCTTATGGTGGCGTCCGCAAAGATGTGCTTCCAGCAATTCATCCTCGCCACTAAAAAGTCGTACAGGTCCGCCTGGAATCCTGCCAACAGGGATTTGGTTAGGACCTGGAAGAGAGGTTCTTCGGTGTAGGTCACAGCCGTTGCCTCCGTCAGACACAAAGAATGCAGGGAGCGACTCAACCTGCACCTGGCTTCGAATTCCGCTTTTAGAAGAGCCTCCGGAATCTTGGGAAGCTGTTCACTGAAGAGGGATGAAGCACACTCGGGGTCGAGTTTGCCCACCGTGAACGTGGCCGGAGCTCCCAACCAAAATTCCGAATCTCCGGGGAAGACAAGAGAAGTGGGATCTGTCTCCCGGAGTTGAGGTAGCGGCTTACCCTCGATGCCTGCCTGACTAGTCAGCAGTGCTACCTTAGTCATGCAGGGGGTAGGGACAGCCTCACCTACCGAGAACATAGTGAAAGTCCCCTTGAAGGGGGTAAGCTTAGTATTCTCCGCCTCCCACTCCGTGAGAGTGCGCATCAAGGTGGATTGGGCTTGGTCCCTAGGGAAGATGACTGTCTCCTTCGGGACCTTGTCTAATCTGATCCAGGCTTCCTCTGTGAGCCTGGCGTAGCCTGGGTAGGGAGGCACCAGGTCGGGTGGAAAGAACTCCAGTTCTTCCAACCTGCGTGTACCCAAGCCCTCAATGGTGAGAGTATCTTCATGCCGAGGAGCATGAAGAGCCAGACACCAAGGATTTCCCTTATCAAAGGGAGGAAGACTGGAGGCATCCGGAACAGCGTACATCTGTGCCGCCACTCCGGAGCGCATAAACCCGGAGAGCAAGTTTTCCTGGGTTTGCATCCTCTCGGTTAAAGACTTCCAAGAATCGTCTGAAGACTTTAAGCCCGAAGCGAGCTGAGAGGAAAGGTCATTCATCCTAGCTTCGACCTTCTTGTCGAGCTTCTGTATGAGAAACTCTGCAAAGGCCTCAGGGTCAAAGTTAGGTTGAGGGGACTCGCCTTAACCGCCCTGGATCTCGACCCCCTTGGTAGGGGAGTAGCCTTACTAGTAGACGCCACTGGGCTAAGAGCCCGTGACGACCTCGAGGGAGCTGCAGGATTAGACCTTTGAGGCCTAGAGGACTTAGATAAGCCCTTCGTTTTCAAGGTTTTCACCATGGGGACAGTAGACCTCGATCTGTCCTCAAGGTAAGAAGATTTCTGGAAACCTTGAAAGGAAGAAGGAGAATTGAAAAGGGAACTAGGAACACTCGCTCCCCCTGCCTCACTTACCCCCTTACCTTCTACCTGGTGGTCCGGATCAACGCTCATAGGCTCAAGGTTGATGTTGATGGCCGCCACCTCTCCGCATACGTTGTCTTCTTGGGAGGGTTGCGTCTCCTCCCGGATCTGCTCAATCAAAGGGGCGGCTACTTCCGCCGGAACTGCGGCTGAGATCCGGGCGCCGGGGTAGAGGAGATTACAAATCTCCTCTGACAAGATGTAAGGCTTCCCCGACGCGACGTTCCTCCCAAACCCATCGACCCAGATCTTGAGGGTCGACAGCGAAGAGTCGCGGGAACTACGGTCGGACTGAAAGAAAAGAAAGGCTTACTAAAACAATCTCCAACCGCCATATCTATCAATATAAGCAATGAAGTCAAAAGGAGACTAAAGGTTAGTGGACTTGAAGCTTACCGACTCATCCAACACCTACTCGTACAGAGAGCGTAGCACACCTCACAGCCGTCTGGGTGCCAGGCGATCAGGTCCCCGGACGAACCGCGCGGCCGGAGTGGGAGCGACACCACATGGCCACAGGGTTGCAGAGGACCGCCGTACACCCAGGCTCTGACAGCGTACCAACTGTAAGTGGACAGATGATACATGAGTATGCTAGTTAAGGCTCGCCGGAGTAGGTCCGACGGAGATAAGGTACCTTAACCTAATATGGGTGATGGAGCATGCTTACAGTCAATCCGAATCCCGCCGGAGATAACTCCGGCAGAATAAAGATAATATATAATACATGAATAACATTAAGTTAAGGACCACCGGAGCAAGTCCAGCGGTAACAGTACACCTTAACCTAGGATCATGCATCATACAACAATTATAATATGATTATAGTATAATTAAATAAACACCGACGGAAAGAGTCCGGCAGCGGTATGGTAAAGATATGCTACAGAATGGTCAACTAATTATGTAAACAGAAGTACTTAAAGATATGCTGGTTATGATACTCTGCCCTGATTGCCTCGGAAATCTCGTTACCTCATACCTATGGTAGCGGCGGAGGAGGCGGAGAGGAGTCCTCAAAACTGGCTCAACTCTCAACGCCTGTGGCGGGGAACAGGTAGTGGAAAGCGCCAACCAACCGAAAACCATACCCACCGGAGTGGTAACATGTACAAGAACAACGGGAGACCTGACAAACCCGGCGGAGAATGAACCTAGCGGAAGTCAAGAAAGTGTCCCTGGACCTGTGTTCGATGCTCCAGCTAACACTGAGGAAAGCGAACAAACGAAACACTAGCAGAATGGCGGAAACCGAAAGGCGGAGGCCAGATAGGTGGGTAACACTCTGGACGCCGACCGAAACTCCCCACGGGTGCGGTCATAAGTGATCGGCGTCCTCGCAAGGGGAGAAGTCAAGGCCACACGCCAAATGCTAAGGAATAGGAAGGAATAGCAAAATGGAGGGGACCGAATAGCGGTGGCCAGATGGGTGGGAAACACCCCTGGACACCTATAGAAACTCCCACGGGTGTCGGTCGTAGAGACCGACGTCCCTCGCTGAAGGAGAACTAGGGACACCCGCCAAATGCTAAAGAATGGGTAAGGAAGGGCTAGGCTAACAACATGAAAAGACAGTGCAACCTTCGACCCCAGACCACTCCCCAACGTCAAAATTTTTTGACTTGGATGAGAAGGCTAACAGAGGTATGCAAGGGGGAGAGGGGAAATCCATGCAAGGCCTGGCCACACCCTCCAACGCCGACAGCCTGGTCAGGTGGGGGGCTAAGTAATAAGGAGACCCTCACTATTCTAACCTTACCTTCCGAAAACCAATCGGTCTGGTCAGGTAGGCTAAAACAGGGGGTCTCACAAGCCTAATAACACCCTCCAAAAACATGACGGCATGGTCAGGCGGGCCAAGAGAACGAGGAACTCCCTCAACCATCCAACACCTCCCTCCAAGCCTCAAGCATGAGTGTCATGAAAGTCGCCTAACCTAACTAGCCTAGCCCTCCGACTGCGGACGAGAGGGCTAGGCCAGAATACCCATCAAAGAAACTACCTGACTTAAAGTATTAAATAAAAGTTAACCAAATGATGTGTGAAATATAAAAACATATTAATATGTATGCACAGAAATTTATAATATATAAAAGACTCGTGCTATAGAGAAGGCCAGACAACTCGTGACATGTTGAACGCGGGTGATATGTAAAATGGCCGACCCTAACGCTGAATCATAAACATTTTTAATCCAAAAATATACATGTCATCCATCACTGTACACATCAGGAAAGATCATGAGCATAACAGTACCATCTTGGAGAATGTACCGCTCGCCCGACAGAGGAAGGGGCCCAGGAAAAGGAATATTTATGATCAGAAAAGGCGGGAGGGGAAGCCTCCAATACTAGCCTAGATCACTCATGATACGGGCACCTCACCCCCTACCAGCGAAAGGGTAATTCGCCAAAAAGAACTCCCTGAAGGAGTAGAAATATCTAAAATATATTTAAAATATATAACAGTGTAAAAAACAAGCAGAATCTCACTGCTAAAACCATACGAAGACTGAGGGTCCAATATGGCCGAGGCAAAGCGACCGCGGACGACCGCACCGTGTTATTTAACCTCGTAATTACTAAATTAAAGGTCAAAAAAGAAGCCTCTATAAGAAAAAACCAAAAGGAGATGGTACTCAACTTAGGAGAAGAAAATTCCTGGACGGAAGACATGATGAAAGTGCAAAATTCGCAAAATAGCAGCACAAGGGAAAAACACGGCAATGTTTACAAGCGTGCTAAGATGGAATGAGGCTAAGATGGAGGCTGAGGTGTTGGTTGGCTGGGTGATGGGCGTTGGATATGCGACGGCCCCTCACTTTCCGGGATTTTGAGATTGAGATCTCTACAGGGCGGAGGCCTGTGGCAGTGGCAACACTCACCCTTTGTGTATACCGACATCTATTTTAGATGAGCTTAACTGGGGGTAGTAACCCGGCATTCTAGATAGCTTTTTCTCCGGTATTTTTAGCAATTCTTATACCTAGAAATGTGCTTGATGGAACCAATTTCACCGGGTGACACAGGTCGAACCCAGAAATACCAAATTAAAAAGAAATTTGTATTTTTCCTAACATATGAACCTACACTTGCACACATGGAGTAAAACGCAACTACCTATCTTTGGCTGTTATTGAATCGTCTCTGAAAAACAAAATCCTAATGCTATACCTGGGTCACAAGGTGTGACCTGGATCAAACCACCATCTTCCATTGTGTGAGTCAGCCCGTACACAGCTATGCTTATCCTCCTAGAAGGAGAGACTGAAACTACGAGGGGCAGTACAAGGAGGGTAACTTTACCTGTATGAAAGTGTAGGTTCATATGTTAGGAAAAATACAAATTTCTTTTTAATTTGGTATTTGTTCCAACAAGTATATGAATCTACGATTTCATATATGGAGCCTCACCTGAGGTGGGAGGATGATCTCAGGTAAACACATGGGAGTGTTCCCTCTTGGTACCCCAAGGGCATGAAAGAGGTGTATGCTGGGTATACCGCACTCGCCCCAGTTCCTCATGATGTCCCCTCCCGATGGAGCTCCCGCAAGGCTCTACATTGTTATAAGACCTGCTGTGCCACCACTACTAGGCCCAAGGTGAAGGTTTATAAGGGCTTGTGTATCTATATCCTTGAGGTAGACAGAGGTGAATGTCATCCTCTTCCAGACCCCAGCCTGGAGGACCTGACCGACCGAGCGATTTTTCCTAAACCTCACTGATGGTCTTATTCCTTTGGTTGGGCCCGGATCTTCACTACGGTCCAAGCAGTATGCCCTTACAATCACATCTCTCAGCCAGAAGGAGAGAGTGTTCCTTGAAATCTCTCGCTTCTCCTGACCCATACTTAAGAAAAGTCTCTACGGGCTGGTCTGTTGGGGGGCTAAACATTTAAGGTAGGCTCTCAGGGCTCTGACTGGGCATAGCAACATTTCTTCCTTTTCATTCCCTACGAAGTCCTTTAATGAGGGGGCGGAAAAACCACTGAACCTTGGGTTGTGTGGGGAGGGGTTCTGGATCTTCACCACAAACTCTGAGAGGAAGGTGAAGCCCACTGATGTCCATCTATGGATGTGGGTAACATCATATGAGAGGGCATGAAGTTCCTCTACCCTCTTTGTTGATGCCAATGCCAACAGGAAAACTGCTTTCAGGGTCAAGTCCCAGTCTGATGCCCTTCTGAGCAGTTTATGGGGAGATATCCTCGGGGAAGCCAGGACCTTTGTGATGCTCTATTCCAGGGGGTTTCAGTTCCCGAGGAGAGCAACTCTTTTCGAAGTTTCCAGTCATGTTTGACAGCTCCCATGGCACTGAAAGGTCTATATCCCAGAGTTTGAATACTAGGGCGAGGGTAGCCCTATAGCTTTTAGTTGCAGACAGAGAAAGGTGCTCCTACTGATGCAGGAAGAAGAAGGAATTCCGCCACATCCCTCACAGACGTTTTGAGGGGATGGAGATCCCTCCCACTGCTCCAACGAAGGAATACCTTCCATTTTCCCTGGTACAGACTGAGGGAAGAAGGCCTGAGGGAGTTGGCAATGACTGCAGCAACTTCTGAAAAACCTTTCTTTCTAAGGAGTTGCTGGATTGGAAGGAGGCCTGCCTGAAGAAAACAGACATTGTGTTTTTGCTTCAACAGGGTGGAAATGGGGAGAAGTTGTCATGGTATGTCCACCAGCAGGTGGAAGAGGTCTGCATACCATTCCGCTTAGGGCCACTTTGGAGCTATGAGCATCATTCTCAGACCTTGGGACACGAACAACCTGTTGATGACATTCTGAAGTTGGCTGACTGTGGAAGGCATACATTCCCAGTTTGCCCCACAGATGCTGGAAGGCATCTTGCAGGATGGTTCTTTGGTCCTTGCAGTTGCGAATAGGTCCAATGTGGGGCCCACCCACAACTTGAGCAACCTGTCCGCTGTCCCCTGTTCTAATGACCATTCTGTCCCCACTATCTGAGCTGCCCTGCTTAGTTGGTCTACCACAAAGTTCTGCTTCCCAGGGATGTACCTGGCTGTCAGCATCAGCCCCTTGGTCTCTGACCACTCGTGCATTTTTACTGCTAAGTCATTCAGCTGGCACCAACTATAGTAAATCAAGAATTTATGGTGCAATCTTCTTGACTTACTATAAACCTATGAAACCTCATAAAAATCAAGTTATTTGGGCAATATGTTTACATACAAAAGAAAAATTATACTTACATGCCACCAAAATCAACATAGAAGAGTCTTTGAAGGATTTCATAGGTCAATAATGTGACACCAAACTGAGGAGAAGATCTGAATACACGAGCTGCAAAATAAAGAATAATCTTAGGAAAACGTTTTAAGAATGGTAAAAGCTTTTCATATATGGTGGAGGTGGTTTAAATTATTATATACTGCAGCCATACAGAAGTTTCATAATTCCCCATCTTGTTCATGACAATGTAATCTAAGATGATAAAAAATAACTGCCATTTCTTTCAAAACGTGTACAAACTAATAAGTGGTGTACAAATATGAAAATTCTGTGTAAAGAACACCACATGTCTTTACTTGCTATCATTTAGGATGCTCTATACTGAAACCATTTTTACTGTGGGAAACAAATTTAAACAATCACTTTTAGTTTAAGAAACAAATTGATTGTCAACTGAAAAATGAAAGTAGTATGGGAAAATCAAATGATTTTCAGAAAGTATGTAACCATATACTGTAAAAGAATCTGTTGAAACTGGCTTTCAAGACTTTGACCATGGGTTGCTCAAAAAAAAAAAAAAAAAAATCTGTATTTCCTATAATTACTGCAAACAAATGGCGCTGTAAACGTATGAAGACATACAAATGAATTCTCCAGGATGAAAAACTAATCAGGAAGTGATACAGAAATTTAAGATTACCACAAGAGGCACGTTACTGACTGGTGTAAATTTTCCTATTACACTATCAAAATAAATTTGGGGAAAGTACTAAAGTATGAGATAAGTTATTGTAAGGCATCTCCTACTGTGGAAAATGCTGACCTTAATCTAAATTTGAAAACATTTTTATGTAGTATCCATGACCAATTATAATCCAAGTTAGATATACAGTTGATGAATTTGGCCATTAACCCAAGAAATTTGATACATGTAAGGACACTTGATCACCTTGGCAACTAGTATCAACTGAACAAGAGAGCTAAATGGGACATATTGCAACAAAAAAACAGGACAAAAAAAGACGGAAAAATTCATAAAACAAGAAAAATAATATCTGATATAACAGTGTGAGAATTCATCCCAAGAGTGTCAATATAAGTAAGTTTTATCAGAGAAAATCATAAATAACCTTTCAAAAACCAAAGGGTTAAAACAAGAAGGGTAACACTTAGGGAAAATGAAATAAATATGGATTAGAAAATAGATTATATAAAACTCAACTCATAACGAGAGGAATGAGAAAGAATTGAATAATGACATGACAATAGAATATTAGGGATTATAAAGGAAAGATATGTATGTATGTAATGAAAATAAAAAAAAATATATACAACTGGGCCACTCAACATGAATGCAACATGAATCAGTCTTTGGTACAAATAAGCAATGGAACTAATGATAGGGGCAATATGCACATTGATAATGTATCAACGCCTACTTATATTACAAAAGGTAGCATCCAAAAACTGATGACACAACAGTGCAGGTTCATGTATGCACTGAATACAGTTAGAGTATTCCATGAGACAAAAATAGATTTGATACTGATTTTGTTGTATCTTGGTCTTATTACTCAACAAGATATTTGTCCATGCTCCTATGTGCATTTATACTGGTGGTAATATATTTTGTAGGTCTTTATATATTTCAGTTTTTATTCTTTGCTGCAATATATGCCAAAACCAAAACTTTGTATTCAATCCTTGTTTTAATAGATAACCAGGAGGGTAACAGGACCTCAATCTAATACTCCAGATGCAGGTTCGAATCCTACAATGAATGACAGAATTTATTCATATTCTTCCCTTTGGATCTCGGGCTTTGCAGTGACAAGCATACCCAAAAAACTTGAAGAAATTGAGAAGTTAAGAGGACTCTGTGATTATTACAGTTACAAGCATATCTGTAAAAAGAGACCACTAAATTCTATGTATTAGGCAAGATTATATTCATACAGAAACTAGCATCATTATAACACAAGGAATTTTCTTATCACAATACGTCTCATCTCTGTAGAAAAGTTTTCTCTTTGTATAGTCTTAACAAAAAAGATTTTAAGAATGTATACCTCCATTTGCCTTCTTGGCCATCCTGATAAACCTACAGCTTACTTCATTACTTTGCCCTTATGCATTCCTTAATATTTTCAGCCCATATAAGTTCCTCATTGGAGGGGTGGGTACCGTTCTCAGCCAGCACCCTGCTGGCCCACGTTCAATTCTCTGCCAGCCAATGAAGAATTAGAGGAATTTATTTCTGGTGATAGAAATTCATTTCTCGTTCTAATGTGGTTCGGATTCCACAATAAGCTGTAGGTCACGTTGCTAGGTAACCAGTTGGTTCTTAGCCACGTAAAATAAATCTAATCTTTCGGACCAGCCCTAGGAAAGCTGTTAATCAGCTCAGTGGTCTGGTTAAACTAAGGTATACTTAGCTTTTTTCAGCCCATATACTCAACATGTCAAATCCTTAGAGGCAAAAATGCAAAGATTTTTTTTTTTTTTCTTGTTTACTTCTTATGAATTTGTAGCATACACTACAACATAAAAATGACAGGACCCCCAGCCCAATCCAAATTCCACCACCTTACACCAGAGAAACTAACCTCCACAAAAAAACCTTCAGATAAAAAATGGATGGGCTTTGCCAGAAGGCCTCCAACCTATGGGTCTTCCCACTCTACATGGTAAAAAACCCCACTGGCTCTTGGCACCCCTGCTAAGATTACATGCACCTCACTGTATACAGATGAAGCCTGACTACTATCAACTTCCAAAGTTGGCGGATATTACCTCCACCCTGCATACTGCAAGAATTTTCTACATGCTCATCCTCATAAAGGGCTACTTTCAAGTACCAGTCAACCACAAGGATGTTTGCAAGACCATGATCGTTGTGGCCTTCGGTACCTACACATTTAACTACCATCAGACTCTTGTGCCATTTTCCAAATGCTAATGGACTATATCCTTGGCACTGTAGCACCAAAGATCTGCACCACTTCAACATCTATGATTTCAGTATAAAACATCTCAACTGCTTCAATGCCAGGAATCTAAGCCACTCCATTCCTAAAGATTCAAGCAACTCTGTTACTAAAGGTACACGCAGCTCCAATATATTGGAATTGAACCACTCCAGCACCTAATACCATGGCCTCTCCAATAGCAAGGATACAAGCTGCTTGAGGATCAGTAATCAAAGCCATTCCAGTGCTCAGGACCTGGAGCCACCTTGTCTTTAAGAATACAAGCCACTCCAGGACTAAATATCCAGGAAGAGCAGAAAAGCTTAGTAACCAGCAGAACAGAGAAGCAGCGTTACAACCAGTCAGTTATCCCATCTTGACCATGAGTGACAGCAACTTCAATCACTATGTATTCTTCAAACAAATCCTTTACTACCAGAACAAGAGCCTTAATGGGAAAATTTTGTATGCTGAATGAGTCTGAAGCTTTGACTATACTTAGTGTAACTTTTGTCCTACATCTTACTTTTGAGAAACATCTAATGAAAGTGTCAGCAAATGCTGCATGGAAGTCAGGTGTTACACATAAGGCATTATATATTTACAACAATATTAAAATCAGTGCAACCTGTTTTAGATCACTTTTCCTTCCTCTAATAGAATATTGTTCTCTAAATTGTGGGTGTCTGATTCTAACAGATATATCTCTATTTAGATAGAGTGGTTCATGGTGGTAGGTTTCTGTTTCCTAACATTAGCAGTTGTCTTGGACCATCAACAGATGGTCTCTTGTTTGTTAATATTTCATAATTTGTATTCAACAGAGAACTTTTGCAATCACAATTCTTTTCCTGCCAAGAGTGACCAGATTTGTTGTACAGCAGCACCAATATGCAGTAAATGTAAATCACTGAACAAACTCCTCGGTTACAAAGGTCTTTTATTTCTCACACCTTTGGACTGTTGCATGGTCTCCCCAAAGATGTTGTGCAATTAGAACCTCAAAATTTCAAGCAAAGATGCAATACATTACCACTAAAACAATTCTCCTTGTCCTTTAATAATTTATTTACATTTTTATCTACTAGTTTCTTAATTTATCTTTTTTCTAATAACTTTTTGAGTTTTCTGTTATCTTATGTGATTTCTTTGAAATGAACACCATATATTTGAAAGCTTGAATTTCAAGTTAATGGCCCCTACAAGCCTGTTCCAGATGAGCAGGGTTTGCCTTTTGAATAATAATAATAATATAGCCCAATTTTCTTTCACCTTCTCAAGTTTTCCTTTAAAGAAGGATCTGGTGCATCTAGTCCCTTGCAGAAAGTTAGAGCTAATCAGTTTCGACTTTCAATGAGATGTTGAATTGTAGATGCAGGATCTTTTCTTCAGAGAGGCATTTGAAACCGCAGCAAGGCAATCCTTTCCTCACCTCTCCACTATGAGATTCAAGAAAAAAAGGTTTTGCTAATTTGTTGGCTTTTCCAATATAATTAATCACACTTCCTTAGGCATTGATCTGATACCATAAGCCTCCCCTCTTCCATTTGTGGCTTTAACTGAACTAAATGCTATACCTTGGGAGGGTATGTGAGAATTCATGCTTCACCATCTGCAGGAGTGGATCTGAGGATTTTCTTATTCTGGATATCAAATAGTATGTTGGATAAAATCATTTCAGAAAGAAGGCTGCAGCTCTGGACAGTTTCCTGTTTCCCTAAATTGTCAAACCAGAGTTACTATATGAGAATTTGGGAATGTTTCAATAATAAGGAAGAGATGGAAACAAAGAATTTCTGGCACATTAGTTTGCAGTGGTACTTGACACTACGAACTCTTCACAAAGAACAGCATTCTGCCTTTTCAAGAGGGGTACACTGATAAACAGAGTGAAATACTACCATAGAGAAAAAAGGTGATTCTTTGGCCTCACAACCTCTGTGGGCTACAATCAGAACTGGTCATATGGGGCTGGCTTCATGATCAATAATTTTTTAACCTTCAAGTGCAAGCATGACGAGACTGTCATTACTGTGTGTGTGTGTATATATAATATATAATATATTTTTTTGTTGTTTTTTTTTTTACTATATTGCATAGGTTCCCGTGGATAACTGTGTGACACCATTGAGTCCGGACGTATTTGGACATGTGTCAGCTTCTGGGAATTCAGGTCAAGTGGAAGCGGTCAGGTCTGAAAACCAGTAAATGGTTATGTTTGTAAGCTGAAGCATAGCATCCTGGTTCCCTTGGTCCCCCCAGCGAAGAAATGTTTCAGAGACGTTTTCTCTAGATGCATGAATTCATTTAGAGTTTGATTTTCCTGACGCGCTAAGACTCAGGCTACATGCTCCTTTGGGAGATCTTTTAAGGAGTAGAGTATTAATTAATGAGGATAGTAGCAGCTGTGGTACACCTGATCCAGATGTTCTTTTGTTCACAGACAGGCCTACAAGAAGAATTAACTTTCTGAGGATGGATGAATATTTTCCAATGCTGACAGCCTTTTTACAGCTCATAGCAACAGAGTGTTTAAGTCATGTCTGACAACATAATCACATGGCATATTGTGTGAGGTGGAAGCTGTGCTAACATTTGTCTCATGAACTACTACATGGTAGCACACAGTACAACGAAAAAAGGACAGGTTCTCTCTTCAGGATGAAAGACACATCAACAAATCTTGAAGGCACTGTGATATCTGCAGAACATTGCAATGGTAGATATACATGTGAACATGTGTGTTTGATTAGTTTTAATGACAAGTTGTGAAGTTACTACCTAACCACTATAGTTGCAGGCTTCTGAGCATCTCTGGGACAACCTGGAAGGTTACATCTTTTCTCTAGTTGCAATGATTAACAAAGTTTTTTACAATATTCTACAAACCACAAATTTCTATGACTTCCTAGGCTGAATAAATCAGGAAAGGGTTTTTAAATATTTTCTCCTTAGAAACCCTGCCCAAGAAATTTCCTGGCCTGGAAAAACTTCTGCATCATTCACACTTCCACATGTTCACTTGATTTTAGATGTTACAGTATATCCTCCCTCTAAAGGTTTTCCAGCAACAGTATGGAAGCAGAAGGTTGCTCATATTAGCAGATAAGTTAGTAAGCATAATCCATTGTTGGAAAAACCAAAATCTCAGGAAGGGAAATCTGTTCTACTGAGCATTTTGCCATTCCATCACTTGTAGATGAAACCCATGACAATGAACATTTTCTCATCTGCCGTCAGGGCTTTATGTCTACAAAAAACTAAGGACCTTAGTGAAGGAACTTCTGAAGTTTTCCTAAACACCAAGTGCATCATGAAACTGGACCAGCAATACCTGTACCACTTTTGACTGGACGTAACTAGGTAATTTCACCGGCATTTGATACTGTGATAGATGGCAAAGCTACCCAGGTTCATGGAGATGTCTTTTAACTCTTTCTAATTTTTATCTAAGGGAGGTGACCCATGGGTGGTTGGATTTGTTTTTGTCTAGCAGTGTGGTAGCTGCAGTACAAGTGATTCTTTTTTGAGGGGGAAGGGTTTTCAGCAGTTAATCACCACAATCCTATTCTTTTTCTCCCATCATGGCACCATAAAGACATAAACCTCCAGGGATATTTGCCCCTATGTCACACATAATGGGTTGGTTTCCATCCCACAAGGATATCTCTGGAGGTTGTGGTCATAACCCACACCTACTCCATACACTGTACAACCTCTTATTTTACAATTTTCCAAGGATCTGTCTCAGAGAGACAGCCCCCCGACATGATGGGACGAATTTAACTAAAATTGTTGTTACATCTTCCCGTCATATCTTATCTCTCAGTTATTAGTATGGAGACTTGCCAACTTGAACCTTCCCTCTTCCCCCTAAACTGAGATTTAGGTACTAAAAGTAATGGGGTTGTTAGGAACAAGTACAGTAAAGATTTTATAAATGTTTTTTCAATACACACCCATTACTCTTACAAATTTCCCCAACCATTGTCACTTTCAGAAATTAACTGAAGAAATAAAGAACTGACTTGACAGCAAACACAACGGATCTCACTGTACTTTACACTGCTCACCTCTCTTCTGAGAATACGGTATTTGTTATAAAAATTTCATGGTAGACAAAATGGGGGAATATTTCAGGACAATGGTAAAAAATTACTTTCTAATAAGTATCTGTCATTCACTCAAACAATTCCACTGGTTTACAAATGCCTTACTGCCAGGGTAGGTGGAGCAACAAAACCCTAAATTGCCAATAAGAAAATAACAAGGCAAGAATTGAATGTCAGGAAAGTGCTTCTGCAGTTTCATCTTCTAAACATCCTAGTTTATTTTGTTCCATGTATTTTTATGGTAAAACCTACATGCTTTATTTATATCTAGCCAAAGTTATGTTTTCCAAAGCCAATAAAGCCAGGGTCACAGCTGAATACCACTTTAGTAAATGTGCACAAATCAACAATATTTCTGACATCACAAGACCTTGAACAGGGTGGAGCAAAGAGCCTATCAGTCTCAAGTATCTCATTTAATACCTATCATGAATCCTACTAATCTGGTTAGCAATACAGGTTGACCATCACTAATCTGGCATCATTGGGACCTGGAGGGTGCCAGATTAGTCATTTTGCCGGATTAGCCATTTATTAGGCTAGAATACACGAAACCCAGTAGCTAAGCACCTCATCTTAGAATTAAAATATCCCATAAATCAGTACAAGTTGGTTAATAAAGAAAAGACAATTATCAAATACAGGTAATGCTTGAGTTACGATAATTCACCTTACGATATTTCGAGTTTACGATGGGGTTAGCAATTAATACCAGTACAAAAATATTTAGGAAATATTTTTAGATTTCGCGCAGGCAGCAGGTACACTCAGGCAGCGAGAGAGACCAACTTACAATAGAAAAACTTCTTTTCCTCCATCTCTTTATTCCATATACTAGTTAAAAAAGTAAAAGTGAATGATAAAAGTATTGTTAGTAACGTTATACTCTTGCATAAATGTGTACAGCCATAAACAACCGAACGGGAAACTGTTTTGCTAATAATCGTATCGGATAACAACTGTTTTGGTTGTATTTCAGCCACCGTACGGTAATACACAATTACTGTAGTCATGTTACAAATGACGTTAAGTACTGTACAATAGGACTGATCTATTTTTTACACTATACCCTTATTCGCTTTGAAGAAAAGATCGGCAGGGAAATATACTGCTACAGTAACTTTAAGCTGTAAGTTGTAGCTGAAGCTGAGAAAGCAATGTTCAAGCTGCTAATGACTATAAATTATCGTGCATCGGCAACATGGACGAAACTCGACCGTAAATAAAACTGGAGAGAATGTATTTTAATCAAAACTACTGGGCATGAAAGAATACAAATTACTACTGTTTTCAGCTGATGAAAGATAAATACGTAAAGCTCGTATTATGATGAAATCAACAGAAAATAGCGAACGGAATCTTGATTTTTTTTACACAAAACAAACATGCCCCCAAAACGGCCAGCCGTGATTCCCGCGAACGTCATATATTAACGAAAAAAATAGCTAAATTAATTTCACGACGACTTAAAAACACTTCATATAACGAAAAATATCCGTGTCCCAAATAAATAAAGTATCCATATTCATTTACGCTAACTAGAAGCAAGAAAAGTCCTTTCAACTTAGTTGAGTGCGGCGAAATAAACACGGTGATATCGATTCCCAAAACAAAACATTGATCGCAATTTATAATACAAAAGCAATATGAGAATATACGCAATTGGAAACAATGTAGTAAAGCATAACTTTTCAAAAGAACCATGAAAAAGATGCACATTCGTTATGTTGATGTTTGTATAATACTGTTAATATGTGAATAGAGTTCAGTATAATGTAGACTAGGCTACCAGTTTGTTGATGCAGCACAATGCGCCACCAAATCGGAGCGGCCGGCGAGCAAGTTAGCGCAGCGACCCAGGAAATTTGAAAACTAGTGCGGAAACATTAGAAATTACTCTAGCCGAAATTTGTGCCGGATCACTGATTGCCAGATTAGTGATGGTCAACCTGTATATATATATATACAGTGTGTGTGTGTGTGTGTGTGTGTGTGTGTGTGTGTGTGTGTGTGTGTGTGTGTGTGTGTGTGTGTGTGTGTGTACACAGTAGAGCCCCGGTCCTTGACGCTAATCCGTTCCAGAAGAAGCATCGAGATTCGATTTAGTCGGATTCTGAATCAATTTCTCCCATAAGAAATAACTGAAAATGGATTAATCCATTCCTGATCACCAGTCATTACCCCAACATTGCCTTTTTATACAAAACATTACACAAATTACAATTAAATAAGTTCAGAGTTGAATAACTTACTGTATCTGAAGCACTTTTTACATTTTTAAATGCATACTGTAACAAAAACATTGGCCTACAACCAATGCGGCCGTATTACCGATGGTAGACCGAGCACCATAGGCTAGGCTAGGTAGCCTATAGGCACTACCAAAATGTACTGTAACGGGTACACACGAAAACTGTTGTTAATAATGATAACATTGAAAAACAAGCATGATTATTACAGTAAATTAATAATACAGTATTTATAAGCCGAATTACTGTATGTCCCTTATCATAACATTAAGAAAAATTTCCCAAATTACATCGGCACTCGGCAGCTTGTGGCATGAGCAGATGTAAACAAACCACAGTGCCACCCTGGTGGTGTATGGCAGTACTAATTACATAAACGTTGTTTAAATGCAGTATTTATGGCAAATTTCATATTGAGTCTACTGGAATAGTGTACAAAATTACTGTAAAACATCTTTCAGTAAACATTATGATACCCTAACATACTGGGACCCATGATTGGATGAAAATTCAGTGCAGAAAGCCAAAAAAAAATGATATACCTGTACAAGCGTGTACTTCTCCAAACAACAGCGTATAAATGCTTTTAAATATGCAAGGGAAGAACGCCACCAACAACGCCAACTAGCGGCAGCCGCCCGAAACTCTTTTTTCTACAAATATCATATGATTCATCAGGTCAGATACCGGTTTGTTGTTTGAGCTTCGACGCAAAATTTACTCATTATTTCGTCGAAATCCGATTATGTCGAGTTCTAGTATGGTCGAGGAAGGGTTCTACTGTATATATATATATATATATATATATATATATATATATATATATATATATATATATATACATATATACATATATAAATATATACATGTTTATATAAACATATACATATATAAATATAAATATATACATATATAAATATAAATATATACATATATAAATATAAATATATACATACATATATAAATATATATATATATATATATATATATATATATATATATATATATATATATATATATATATATATATATATATATATATATATATATATATATATATATATATATATATATATATATATATATATATATATATATATATATATATATATATATATATATATATATATATATATATTATATTATATACATATATATATAAATATATACATATATATAAATATATACATATATATATGAATATATACATATATATATAAATATATATACATATATATAAATATATATATATATATATAAATATATAGTTATATATATACATATATATATATAAATATATACATATATATATATATAAATAAAATATATATATATATATATATATATATATATATATATATATATATATTACAGTAAATATAAACAACTGATCATTTCTCCCAGATATTAGCTATTTTTTATAACCACATCGACCAGTTAACTTCTCAATTTCCTCACACGTTTCTTCGATATGCTTATCACTACAATCCTAGATTAGAACAGAATAGAATTTAGGCCAAAGGCCAAGCACTGGGACCCATGTCATTCAGAGCTGAAAATGAAATTGAGGGTAAGTTAGAAAAGTTGCACTATGAAACAGTTGTTAAGACAGGGTGGAAGGTCAGGTGAAAGAAAGAGAATATGAAAGGATTTACAATCTAGATTAGTGAGAAATAAATGAAGCAGCTTTAGTATCTGTGGCATGATTCGATCCACTGCACAAAGGTTCCAGTATAAATTCTTTTACATGCCATGAATTTTAATATAGCTTTTTAGTGTGGAAGCATGAGTAAACATATTTATTGCATGTATGTGTTACAGTATGAGAACATGTGCCTATGTGGTATTTTATTCTAATACTTCAGGCCAGCCCTAAGAGAGCTGAAAGTCAGCTCAGTGGTCTGGTTAAACTACTTTAATACTAGTACTACCATGCTACAAAGACATCTGTTGAATTTAAGAACTGACCATTTTTGATAGATATATAAGCATCATCAATAGCCACGATAACCTCTCAAATTTTGTACTTCATCACATTTTTTATGATATGCTTATCATTTGCAAGTATGTACTTTAGCATGAAATAAATGAAGAAGCTTCATCTGCTGCAGCATTCAAACCAGCACACATGGTTCTAATGTGAAAACCTGAAAAGGCCTCCTCCAGAGACAGATTATAAGTCTAGTTCTGCCAAAAATACATATGTCTGTTAAATTTAGATACACTTTACTAGAGCTGACAAGCCCCATCTGCATCAAATAACTGGTTTTCCATTTTTTAATAGGTTGGTTTGTTCAAATAGGCCTATAAATGAATTATTAATAAACGCTGACATGACATGGATTAGTCGAGTCAGCTTTAGTAAAATGTATCTGAATTCATCTTATATATCCTGGGTCAATATGAAATAAATTAGACTTATATTCTATCTTCATAGCATATCACGTTAGCATATATTTGCTGGAACGTCAGTGTGATAGTTTGAATCCTGCCACAGAAAATGTGGCTTCTTCACTTATTTCCCCCTTGGATAAAGGCTTCTAGAGAAGAAAGTATCATAAGAATCAGTGCGAAGAAATCAAGAAGTTAAGAAGGCTTATACTAGTATTTTTTACATGTTCCATTCTCAGTTCAATAACACTTACTCCACCATTTCTTTCGGTAATTTCTGGAGAAAGATTTGAGAATATTTTATTGTTTTTACCACATGAAAATATATTATTGCAATTTTAATCTATTCTCTGTTTTTAGAAACTGCCATCTTCAGGCATGCAATTTGTATTCTCATTTTATGGTAAGATATTAAGTATACTACAGAAAGAATGCAAGACAGAGGTGCTTAGCATCTCTTGCCATACCACATGACCTTGTGCTTTTCACCTTCAGTTTGTCATCAGATATTGACAAAAACTTACATCCAAAAACTTACATCCAAGCATGACATCAAAATTAATCGTTCATTAATTAACTACTGGCACTTCAAAATTAATCATTCACTAATTAACTACTGGCACTTCAACATAGAAAGCTAATGCCAGGTCTCATTAATAATCCTCAGGCCTAACAAACCCTAGACCTAGTGGTAAGTAGCAGCAATATAGAAAATGAAACAACCATGGAAACAAAAACTGTATGTGATACACATATTACAGTAACAAAATGAAATTAAGATGACTCCATACATACATAAAATTCCAACTATCAGCCTGATATACTATGATCAAAATGAACCTGGCTGATGAAACTTTGTCAGAGGAAGTGCTCCAAGCAAAAGGTTCTGCTTATCACTAAACCAAGTCAACGAGGGATCAACAATATGGGGAAGTCTTACCTGTTGTACAATGCCACTACTATATCATTCATTTGTTGTTAATGGTCCAGCAACTGGTATCTCAACTTCAGCCAGTAATAAGGCATTTATGAAGTAACAGGTAATTTCTTCATAAGAGCAGATCATTTCCCCTGTAGTACTTATTTATATCAGCTACTTTCTAGCCTTGAACTGCACACACACACACACACATACACAGCCAATCAACGTAAAAGCCAACTGGCACAAAACTTCATATAAGATCACGTAAGTAATATCAACTACTTAGCGAAGCGGCTCAGTCTATACTACGATGTTATGAGTGGTGAAAGTTGCTGCTGTTGTCATGTTATATTAGCTAACACATTCAACAGTTCAAATTTATTACAGTAAAAGAACTATGTGAAAATCCAGTAGAGTCCTTGTCTTTAGCAATTAGATTTTGAACCTCCATTCAAAGTTTAACTTCAACTATCCTTGATTGGGTAATATTCACATATCAATCAAGCTGCGTCAGGAGAAAATACTGATCTCTAAACACTAATGGTAAAATTTTGTTTGTTCCTCAAATACTATACAATCCTCCTTAATCCTTTCCCACTAATAGAAAAAAAAACACACTAACACACACATTTTAAATAATATAGTTTTCAGCTAACATCTACAAAATCCAAGGTTTACATAAATATTTCATGATACATCAGCAGGAAAGTTAAATCTGAAAAGAACCTTCCACTTGGACAGCAATCAGAGCAGTGCAAGATATTTATATCTTGAGGACTGACACTGAAATAAAAGACATTTCCACTGAACTAACAATAGTTATTCCTACCCTAATTACGTACGCAGAGTTGCCAAATTCAGCAAGACAGTAAATAAAAATCTAAATAAACATTAATACATGGAATGGAATACCAAAATTATATTTCAAAGGGAAGACTTAAAATTCTGTAATCCACCCAGTTCCAAAATAGTGTTCAATATAAAAGAAATACGTGAAAATCCAGGGTAAACCACATATCTACATCTTCCCCATCTTACATCAAGCTTCCAGAGATGTGGATATGTTTCATACAAATTATTGTTCTAACAAAATAGTTATGATCTCTAGAGGTAAGAAAATAAGATACAAGATGTAATTTTTTTAATATTAATACAGTGTACTCCTACAAAATTTCATCTTGTGGGACTACATGTACACCATAAACAACTCTAAGAAGTAAGATTGTATTTCCCCTTTCCAAACCTGTTCTTCGTACAAGATCCCAGTAACTTAATTTTACAAAAAGCTAACAATGTGAGAATATATACAGGTCCTTGAGTAAAAGGCACTGAATGCACTAATTGACATGCATTATGAAAACATCAAATGATCTTCTCACAAGTAACATCACTTAATATGGCTAAGAGACCCATACCTCAGAAACACTAAAGACCTCGATGGAATAAATACAGTTTACGAGTGTGAACTCTACATTACGCTCTCTGTGGAACTCAGCATTGTATCCTCTGCAGCCTGCAATTGTAACCTTAAAGTCTGGGTCATCTAAGTTAATTTTTCGTTGGGTATTTTATATAAAATCAGGATTCATGTGGACCACCTTAATACTGAAATATTCTAAGCAGAAGAAATTAGCGTTATCATAATTACTGTACTCTGTATGCTTTTTAATCAAAACCTACCAATATACTATAATTATACAAAACATTTACTGCAAGATGGCTAAATGCAAAAAACATACAACAATAATTAACTGTACTGCATTCGACATTGCTGTGCATATACTCTTCATTATTTTTTACCAAGTTATGTACTATCTTCAATTTTTTTATTTTTACCGTTTGAATTACAGGTTAGAAAGTTCAACAGATTATCTTCAATTTTTTGAAATATGAATATGAATTTGTTTTTTTTTGCTTTCGTTATTTGCCAGTTGGATGAGCACATAATTGAACATACTGCATAAAAAAATATGCACACAAAAATTAAGGTTACAAATACTGTATTTAACTCCAAAGTTTTTTTTAAACTGTTCATTTCTTAAATAGTTCTGTAAACAACCCCTTGATATCTGAGCTGATTAACAGCTCTTGATTTCTTCCATACTCTGGAAAATTTTTTAGGATACTGGATAATATTTATAATGGAGCAAGAATATAAATAAGCAACTCAACTTTCTTTTACCTGATATGTTCATACGAATATAAAAATATAGATTTTATAGGAAATAGCTAGTTCTCAAACATTTTTCATGAATGATTTTAAACTACAGGAGCTTATAGTCTTCACCTTTTTAAATATATCCAACTGAATTTATCAAGGATATTACTGTTTCAGTAAAGTTTTCCAAGACATCATATGTAGGCCCTCTGCAGGATAATAAATGTTCAGATGACAGCTAATAATATAAAATAATTTTTCAATAAGTAAATACTCAAGATTACTTTATATTTAAGCCAGTCCAAAAAGTTTCTCTGCTCATAACTGTATACCATTAATTAAAAATGAAGCTTTTAAATAACATCCATGGGTGAATTATCGGGCAACCCACGAAAGGGAAGGACACAATTTACATATTTGGGTGTTTTTTGCCTTCAAGTACAGCTCAACAAGCAAAGTGGTGAGAGGGAGGAAGAATCTCCCAGTTAAAAGTATCAATATACATTTAAAATGTATTCATACAAAGTAATAACTGCTATATAATTTGTCTTTAGCCCACTCTCTATCTAGGAGGAGCACAATAACACTGAGCGTGGTCTATTTTGAAGGTCTTAGCCTTTCAAGGAGAGGGGAAATTTCCACCACATGCAGCCATAATGAAATTGAATGAGTTACTCATGAAGCATACATAATTGTTCAACAAGGGGCATGAAAATGTGTACTTTATCATAAATTATAAGCCACAAGCCATCAATCTGCTTCATAACCTGGAGCTTCACTGGGGAGAAAAGAACTTTGTAGTGTTTGTTATGTAATGATCCAGTTTATGTAGAGAAGATTTGAATTTTTTTTTTTTTTTAATACTGCTCTGGAGAGTCTAGAACCAGAACCTTGATCTCTTTTATAGTCTTGGGCTCTTTACATGTGCCCAAGGTTGCATCTCCCTCGAATCTCATGTCAATTAAGATAAATTGAATGATCGACTTAACACACCTGACTGGGCTCCGCAATATTTCCCAGCACACAACAAAACCTAAGAGCTGTTATTCTCTCTCTCTCACCTGGACAGATCATTCTTGGATATCCTCAAAGATGGAGTTTCTTATCCTCTCAGCCTCCAGGTTATACACTCTTACACACTGAGATGAGGAGTGTGGCAAACACAACATTTCTATTATCACTATTTTCTTTCTTTCAATCTGCTTAGTATCTTGAGGACCAAGCAGGTATTTTCAATGACAATGTTGGGTTTCCATATTCATCAACAATACATGTAAATGATTCACACAAAATAACAAGCAAGAAATACAGAATAAATGAACACAAAAAGAGAATAAAAATAAATCAAAGATAAGCAATGACAAAAACCAATAACCCAGAGTAAAAACTTTACATTAAAAGATTCAGCATTCAACCACAACGACAAAAATGAACTATAGCCTCCTCGCACTAACCTGGCGGAGAAGCCCGCCCACCACTGTAACTGCATGGATTGCAGGGTTCGTCAGTAGTGTATCTATTTCAAATTTAATCAATAACAAGCATACAAAATATAGCATATCATTACAAAATCTTGATGTAATATATAAATTTCTACTCTTTCTGCATAGTTGCTGTCACTGAAACACTTGTCATTGTATTAAAAAACGAAGAAAAAAAACGAGTGCAACTGTATGCAAAGAAAGGGGAGGCGTGCTGGTTAATGGAACAGCTATTGTTTTGGCGGGATATGGAATCTTATACTTGTCACCTCATCAGCTGATTTCATTGACGTCAACAAATTTCTGATATTTTTCATCCCATTTGAAGGTAAATACTTACATAGCTTCATATATTTACCTATTTAATTTCCTGCGTAATCTAACACAAAGTAAATGTGTCTTTATACTGTATATTTATATTCGTAATGAGCAATCGGAGGAGGAAGATCAGGTAAGCATTACCCATATATAAATCTATTAATAATTTTCCCCAGCTCTCCAGTTCCAATCAAGTTGTTAAAGGCCACACGTGTCCGTAAATGGTTGGTTAGGAATGGAAGGTTTGATCCAGTTCAACAAAAGTGGGGTAAACTTTCAGAAAAGTGTTAGATATCTCCTAACAAATAAAGTAAAAAAAAACCGGTCTAAATTCAGGCATTTTCTTCCATCCGTTTTGTTTTATTTATTTTTTGTATTTTATTTTTATCTTATTTTTTTTTGTTTATCCAATGGCAATATTGAGTACCAGTATAGGATTTTATCACAGAGCTGAACTATAGTTACTATAGTGCTTATTCCATATGTAGTCAAACTCAGAAATCATCGCTAGAATTTAGAATACTTGGAGATAGTTGCGGTTCACAGATCGGTTAGGCTATTTACTAAAATTCCTTGGTTAAGTGGTTGAATCTGGTGGAGCCGATTGGTAGCCTCGTATGGGTCTAGCTCCAACAATTGTATAAACCATAAAATTATATCCTTTCTTTGTATACCCTTTGTTTTATGCGACTATACATTTTAAGCAATTATATTATGAGGTTTGTTTATGAATTTATGCAGTCATATTGTAAATGAAGCCATAGGCTTTATGCCTATATGTGGTTAATTGCCTTCGTTTGCTAACATTCACTTTTAAATTATAAAACTTTAACGTTATGTCATTTTAATACATGGTTCTTGGCATGTAAGAAAGACACATACATATGATTTTTCTACATATATATCCTGATTCAGTATTATTATTTTTCAATAAATATATTAAAAGCTATATAGCTTTTATATTTCCCCTTCAATTAGCTTGAAAACAGCATAAAATTTACGTAGTCCTATAGCAAATTTTAGATCACCTTAAACCAAAGAGTACTGCTCTTACGATTAAACCCAAACATAAATTCAAATACAAATTAAAGATTAGTTAATCAGTAAAAATAATTATGTATTGTAGCCAAAACAATGGCTGTTCCATTAACCAGCACGCCTCCCCTTTCTTTGCATACAGTTGCACTCTTTTTTTTTTTTTCTTCGTTTGTTTTTATACAATGGCAAGTATTTCAGTGACAGCAACTATGCAGAAAGAATAGAAATTTATATATTACATCAAGATTTTTGTAATGATATGCTATGTTTTGTATGCTTGTTAATGATTAAATTCGAAATACATACAATACTGACAAATCCTGCAAGCTATACAGTAACATGGTGGGAGGGGCTTCTCCGCCAGGTTAGTACGAGGAGACTATAATTTCTATGAGTACATCAGGACACTCCAACACCAGCAATGACTATAATTAAATTTACATCAAATTATTAGTCTCCCTCGGGAATAGGGTTGGCTTCAAATAAATGGGGAATGGATTTCCAATATGACTTCAAACTATCTATGCTTTCGCAAGAACAGGACAATATACCAACTACAACTTCACTCGAGCAATGCATTAGCACACAGCTATGATGACCTGATGATGAATGAAAACAAAATCATATAAAAGACTTTCATGCACAACAACCTTATACGAGTTTCCTGTGTTTACCCTACCCTTTCATAAAGTCAACTTTAGTGCGACCGTGAACTACAACTGTTTCAACACAGCAAATGATTTCTTAATTGGAACATTAATTCCAAGTCATATTTATCATGTGTGTCAATTCACACACATAAATCTGATTCTATACCTAAACACTTAACAATGGGGCACTCTGTCTCAGGGATTTTGTAGGTAGTTTTGCTACAATTCTCTATAATGGTAATATATTTCACTGGAGTTTAGCATTTCAACAATGTCACAGAGACGAGTGACTGTCGTTACCATATGATATTAAACAAATACATTTTTCTTCCAAAAAGTGGTTACACTTGGTGTTACGCTGGTACAAAAAGAAGAGCTTTAATAAATTTAGTAATACAATATCTAGTATCTTAAACACATACATGACAACAGACCAATTTCAATGACTAATACAACAGAGATATTCTGAAACTTTAGAAATACTATTACACACAAATAATGAGTGGTTACTACAACTCTAATCAATCCTAATAAAAATACTAAAACAGCAATTAATATTATTACAATCAGTTATAACAAATAACTGATCATTAAATGAAAACACTTACAGTATATAATGTAGACTTCTTCAACATTGATATGAATACTACGAACATTCCCCCAGAACAGAATTTACTTCTTTTTATGTTACAAGTGTAAGTTACTGTAACATTTTATACTACTTTCCCCTTTCTGAAATGACAGATCTCTCTTTAATTCCTTTTTACTTCGCATTGCCCTAACTTTGTCAGTTCTAGTATTTAACTTCCTGGCTCATGCATTTCTGTGTTTCTCGTGACACTGCATCGTAGTGTAGAGACTTCTCACAGCTAATGGTGGCAGAGGGGCAACTCTGGTTCCATGGAAGGAGTATGGCTGGTGGGTCTCATGATATCTTGAAAAGGTTTGCAAGACTCAGGGCATTCTACACAGTGCTGAATGGGTCACTCTTTGGAAGTTCTAGTCTATAATACTAGAATCATTGTCATTTGCCTTTCATGTGTGATTTTGACCAGGTCATCCTGTGATTTCTTGTAATTCTCTCTGGCAAACTTCTGTAATGTCTTCTTCACAAGTTTCCTCCATCTATATTCCTGCTAGGTTACTCAAAGGAAGGCCTAAGTTAAGTTAAGTATATCTTAGTTTAACCAGACCACTGAGCTGATTAACAGCTCTCGAGGAACAAGACTTTCACTGGTTGAATTTCAAAATTCAGGCAGGCAGGCCTATTGCAGCTCCAAGTTATTCATTGGTCAGGTTGGCCAAGTAAAACCACTAAGAAAGTTTGTCAGCATGGTTTCTCTATGCCATGTTGTTGTGACCTTAGAGCATAAGTAGTATCAGTAATGGAGGTATTGAGATCGACTGTTAATGATTCGTAGGTGACAGCTGTATTTAATCCAGCAACAACTTTCTAATCTTCTGTTGCCTAGTTATTACTGTGGGAAGCAAGCGTTTACCTCTCTCAAAGATTTACTACTGATACAGAAGAGCAGTGGCAGTTCAATTTGAAGGTAGTATATTATGAAACTTAAAAATAGAGAAGAGAAAGAGTGGAAGGTCAGTCGAGGGTAGAACAATAAAAATAAGCTCTTAGGCTCATAAGTATCTCTGTTTGTCACGTGCACATGGCCCTAAAAGTAATAAATTTTAAAATGAAAAGTTGATGAGTCCCAAGTCCAATATTATTATTTATTATTAATTCAGTAGATGAAACCTGTTCACATGGATGAAGCACACAGGGGTCACTGACTTGAAATTCAAGCTTCCAAAGAATGTTGGTTTCAACCTCCCACTGCAGACCCCACACAGGAGCAGTAACTGATCATGATACAGAGCCAGTGATGTTTTATCGCCCTGGGGGAGACACAAACCCGCGTCATCTGAGTGGCATGCACGACACACCACTATACCAGCTGACCAGCTAAAAGCATATCTATAGCTACTATGAGGGTTGAAATATAATGTGATGAGGATAATGGTAGGCTGAGAAAAACATGAATGCATGACTACACCACAGGAACTATCAAGAAGATACCACAAGACCAGTGAGTGATAAACATACTGTATGAGGTTGAGAAAGTTGAGGAAAAACTTAAATGGAGTTCAAGAAGAAGTGGACAAGGCAGACCACTTGAAGCCTAACAGTAAATCAAAGTCCTCTGAGACAAATGGGCAAATATACTTCTTGACTGTTACCTTCTTTCAGGAGATCAGATTCCCCTTAAACAGAGTGATGAGGGGTAGAGAGTGTGCTTAATACTTTTGAATACTTGTGAACACTGACACAATAGATTTTATTGCTGGTATCATCTAAGAACCTAAAACCAGGCTTGAGGGCATCTCTCTTATGATTCTGCACAAATTCCACAATTGGAGATTACAATTTATCGTGAAAATAAGCAGTTAACCCTTAATAAGAAAGTCATAAGCAAAGAACCGGTCCACTGATTTCCATTTAGCATTTGAAAAAAATGACTCTTAATGCCCTCCATCATGGCATTTAGTTTGAACTTGATACTTTACATTTTTCTCATTACTCGGTGGAACTGCATTTTCTTCAAACAAATACAACATATTTTAATATTTACATATCCAAGACTAAGTGAATGTATAAAATGGCTAAGGGCATGAGCCAAGGAGTGTAGTTCCAAGACCACTACCTTCTACTCTTCTTAAGATTTTGGTGCACAACTGCTATTTTCAATTCACACTTTAAAGATTCTAGGTCAAGGCACTGAAATCATTCAAGAATCTCATTTCTAGTCCTCACCCAATATAAGTCTTAATTCATAAGCTCATGCCCTAATTGCTGCACTGAGATTCAAAAATATCAGTATTACACACTTTTCATTATCAATACACTTCAAGAGATTTGTCATCAAAGTGCATACTGCTGCCTCAGGGAAGTTATTTGTTTTTCTATTTCTGTTAACAAAATATTTTTTATATAAGAAAAGTTTAAAATTTGTAAATAAGATCCTAGAGACTATACATCTTTACACACGGAGGTTTGGTTATACATATGCCATTTTATCACTAACCACATACAGAATTTTTCTGTATTCATGATTGTGCCTAGGATGGCTGAAAGACATAGAGCTAGGAAAGGGAATGCATAAGAAAAACTATAGGGATGGGTGAAAAAGTGCAAATGGGTTATACCAACGACTATATGAGTAAAATGTAACAAAAAAATGTGATGAAAAGTAAACATGATCCAAGAATGGAAAAGAATATGATAAATAAAGAAATTTTCAAGGAACTGAATCTGTGTCAGGCTGAGTTTGGTCAGTAAGAAAGGGCAGTCATGCTAGGTGACATAAATGCAGTTAGGTGACTGATACAAGTTTCTGGAGTGCATTGATATAGTCTTGCTGAATTGTATTAAGAAGAGATCATTGCTTGGATATTTTGGTTTTCAGTGAAATTTTCATAGATGTACTTAATAAGACAAAATTTTGATAAAAACATTTACAAAATCATGTAAGATATAGTTGGATGTAATCATCTAGTTGAAGCAGAGCTGAAAACTGACAAAATTTTCTGTTGAAGAGTAAGGACTGAAAATGTGGCTATAAATGTAATTAAGTCAATTTAGTTACTTGAGAAAAATAAAAAATATTATATAGTACAAAGATGAAAAATGGACAATGGTAAGAGCCACTAAGGTGTTAGTTTATGAAACAGAAATATTCAAGGATATATTCACAGAAGCACCAAGGAATGTTTGTTGATATAAGTGGAAGGTGAGGTTTGCAGCAGAGCTACAGGACTAGAGATGATCATGTAGTGGGATACAAGGGAATGCATAAGGTTCCCAAGAGTATGCTTCAGGTTCTCAAGGGTGAGGTCTGTAGCCCCACATGGATCAACCACATGGCCTACCTGGCGATGAATCAGCTCTCACCTTGTGGAACAGACCATGCGCTCGATACAAGGCAAGACAGAAAACACAAACCATCAAGACTGTGTTTTATATAAATATTTCCGACAATGTTATCGCCACCTTTCATGTATTGTTATCACTCCATAGATCAGAATGTAATCCATTCAGTCCTGTGTATCTCCTTTATGTTCATATGTTTTGTATTTGTACATTGGTTATTTTACATCTGTGGGAAGACACAGATGTCTCTTGTCAATCCCTTTTCCTCTACTTGTCAAGAGGTCGGGACTTTGCAGTCCGCATGGGCCTATGACATTTGTGGATTTTGAATCAATAAAGCAGCTGTATCTAGACCTGCACTTTTGCTTGTACCTCTCTCACAGGCCAATAAAACCAAAAAAAAAGGGATTTTGACAAAGGAAAAATCTATTTCTGGAGAGGGGACCGTGTCACCCGGTGAAAAAGTCCATTCAGCACTTATTTCTAGGTAATTCCGTTGCTAGATACCAGAGAAAGCTAAATGAAATGCTGGAGTTACTACCCCCAGAGCGAGCTCCATTAGATGGAGTCGTGTATGGAAAAGGGTGAACTATAAAAACACGGAACCTTATCCTATAGAGATCCCAAAGTCAAAAGTCCCACAGAGAGGTGCCGTTACAAACCCATGCACCACTCGCGGACAGTACACAAACCACCGCTAGCCGCATTCCATGAAAGCATCACCCCACCAGAATGATGTTTACTATGGGGGGGACACGACACATGACAGAGGTGGGTCACCGGGTGACACGGTCCCCTCTCCAGAAATAGATTTTTCCTTTGTCAAAATCCCTTTTCTGGATCGGGTCCCGTGTCAGCCGGTGAAAAATTAACAGAGAAATAAATATCATTCTTAAACTGTAAGAGATAACAAAATGTAAGGGGAACAGAAGACCAAAGGTCCACCAAAAAAATTTTTAATTGCTAGTAATAATAACAATAATGTACAAAATGAAACTGATGGGAGCTTAAAATTAACATGACAATATAAAAAATATACTTAAACAAAATAACTATACAAAATTGAAAACATTATAACATAAATGTGTCAATTAGACAAAAATACAGATAACACGGTCAGGTTAGAAAGACAAGGCACGCCTGACTGAAATGACTGTGAGGGGATAACTGAGGCAGTGGAGAAAGAATTGACTAGGAATCAGAAAGGGAACCAGAGGGAGGGACAACGTTCCCTGCTGCGACTGCTGAGAATTTAAGAGCTTCTAAGGATTTCAAATAGTGACGTTTGAAAACCAAGGGTGACTTCCAACCAGTGTATTTGGTAAGATCCGTGAAATTCATGTAATGGAAGTAGTTAATGGAGGTGGCCACAGCTCTAATATCATGAACTCTTGGGACTGAGTCAGGATTAGCCTGCTTGATAAAGTAAAGGATCTGTTGTCTAATAGCAGACATAGAGATATTACCCCCCCTTCCCTGATAAAGAGAGGCCCAGATGAGATGTGAGAGGACCTGTCTAAATAAGCCCTCAAAGTATGAACTGGACACAGGGACAGGTCTTGAGGAAGGGGGAGAATTTTCCAAGGCGACCACCTATTCTGCGGATCTTCATTTTTGGCCAAAAATTTAGGGTGAGGAATCAGCAAAACCTCCCCTGATGGAAGGAAGTCGACATGGTTGGGCTCCCTAGAGAGTGCAGACAGCTCTGAAATTCTAGCACCCGAAGCTAGGCTAACTAAGAACAACGTTTTCCTCAATAAGGAAAGGTAGGGGCAAGACTGATTATCGATATCTGAGGCTAACTTCAACACGTCATTCAAAAACCAGGAAACCGTATGTGGACGGATTACTGGTCTCAGTCGTGCACAGGCCTTAGGGATGGAAGAAAAGTAAGGATCTGTGAGGTCAATTTTGAAACCATACAAAAATATTTTTCGTAAAGCCGACTTGACTGTAGTAACAGTACTAGAGGCTAAACCCTTCTCAAATAGTGATCTAAAAAAGGAGATTGCCAAATTTATGGTCATTACTGTAGCCTCAGATTCTTTCAAAAAGAGTGCTAGCTTCTTAATTGCTGAGTCGTACTGCCGAAGAGTGGAGACCCGCTTATCTGATTCCAAGAACATGGTATTGACAGGATCAACGTTAGCATCCCTTTTGAGCCGCAAATTTCATAAAGTCCACAAAGCCAGGGCATTTTGAATTTTTGAGGAAGCTGACACAGTCTGAGTTTGTATTACTTGTGTGAGTTTTGGACTGGGAGTTGGATGTAGCGAAGTTTCAGTTCCAGCAGAAGTGGAAACCAGCTGCTCTTTGGCCAGTAGGGAGCCACTAGAGCTACTTGACCCTTGAATGTCCTGAGTTTGTGAAGGACCTTTAACAACAAGTTTACTGGAGGAACAGATAAATCTTCTTCCACCTGTTCCAATCCAATGACATTGCGTCCGTGAAAAGAGCTTGAGGGTCCAGGTTGGGAGCTACGTAATGAGGGAGCTTGTTGTTGAGCTTGGTTGCGAACAAATCTACCTCCAGGCCCGGAACTTGGTTGCAGATCCAATTGAACGAGGCCCTGTCCAGGGACCACTCCGACTCGAGGAGTTGTCCTGAAAGAGAATCCGCTCACGACGTTCGGACCCCTGCAAGATGAGTGGCAGACAGGTGCCACTTGTTCTTGCACGCCAAGGAGAAAAGTGCAATCATTACCTGGTTGATCCGGCTCGATTTTGAACCTCCCCTGTTTATGCAGTGGACTACCGTGGCGCTGTCCAGAACCAGCCTTATATGAATCTTCTTGGGAGAAGAAGCTTCTTCAAAGTAAGGAAGACCGCCATGGCCTCCAGAACGTTTATATGGAACTGGCGGAACATGGGGACCAAGTCCCTGCACTTCTTGGTGTTGAGAATATCCTCCCCACCCGCTTAGGGAGGCGTCTGTGTGGATAACCAACGCCGGAGGAGGAAATTGCAGGGGGACTGACTTGGACAGGCTCTTGACAGTCGACCAAGGCCGGAGTCTCTTTTTCAAGATGGGAGGAATCAGAGACACCTTGTCTCTGAGGCTGATATTTGCTCGACTCCGCCACACTCTGTTGATATCTTTCAGTTTTACCTTCAGCAACAGATCTGTCACTGAAGCGAACTGAAGGGAGCCCAAGACTTTCTTGGGCCCGTCGAGAGGCTCGTTTGGACTTGAGAACCTGTCTGGTTGCTCTGGCTATCTCTTTCCTCTTGGGAGGAGGAAGAGAGAGCTTGTGAGAATTCAGATCCCACTGGATTCCTAGCCATTGAAAACAACTGCTCGGAACCAGGCGGGACTTCTCCCTGTTTACACGAAAGCCCAAGGATTCTAGAAAGTCGACCACCACGGATGTAACCCTCCGGCATTCCTCGACGCTGGATGCCCAGATGATCCAGTCGTCTTGATATGCGGCTAGCATAATCCCTTGAGACCGGAGTTGTTGTACGACCGTGTCTGTCAACTTGGTAAAAATCCTTGGGGCTATGTTGAGGCCGAAAGGCATCACCTTGAAGGAATATGCCTGCCTTCCGAGCCTGAACCCCAGAAAGGGGGAGAACCTTCCATAACCGGGACGTGATAATAGGCGTCGGAAAGATCTAGAGAGGTGGTTACGGCTCCACAGGGCAGTAGGGTCCGAACTTGGGAGACAGTAAGCATCCGAAACTTGTCACAACGAATGTAGGAATTCAGACGGGACAAGTCCAGAATTACTCTCCGTTTGTCGGAACCCTTCTTGGGAACACTGAAGAGCCTGCCTTGGAACTTCAGAGTCCTCACTTTCCTTATAGCCTGTTTCTGTAGAAGATCTTCCACAAAGTCCTCGAGATCCTTGGTCGTAGCCTGATAAAACTTGACTGGTGGAGGGGATTGTCGACCCAACTCCAACCTAGGCCCTTGAAACTATACTCTGAGCCCAGGGACAGAAGGTCCACCTAGCCGAAAATGGTACAGCCTCCCGCCCACAGGATGTATGTCATCGGTCCTGTGTTTGCTTCCCCCCTCTGGAGCCTCTACCTCCTCTGTTCCTGGGAGAGGAGCGGGGGGCTCCTCTTCCCCTAACATAGCCACGGGGCTTGTTGCCTCTGGTTGACTGCCTGGAGCGAAATTTCCCCTGACTTTCATATGCAGGATTGAAAGCTGGGGAGGAGACATAAGAGGGGGCAGCCAAAGACTGATGCGCCGGGTTCACCAGGACATACTGAGGCGGAGGTTGGGAGGAAGAGGTTGAAGGCTGACCTTGTAAAGGAACCTGGACCAAGGACTGAGCTGGGAGGCGTTTGAAATGTTTAAATTTCTTGCTGGACTTTGGGGAAGTCCCGGCAAGATCAGACTGTTTCCGTTTATAGGGCAGACCCCAACGAGAACGGAGACTCTGATTGACCCTAGCTGCCTCAGATAAGACTGCGTCAACTTCTTCTTGTGGGAAAAGATTAGCTCCCCAGATCGAACTCTTCAGAAGCTTATTTGGTTCATGCCGAACTGTGGCTGCTGAAAAGATATGCTTCCGGCAGGCCAGTCGGGCAGTCATAAAGTCAAACAGGTCTTGTTGAAAACTCGCCAAGAGAGATTTCGTCAAGACCTGGAACAAAGAATCTTCCCTATTGACCAAAGAAGTTGCTTCTGCTAAAGACAAAGAGTTCAAAGACCTGGCGAGCCTATCCTTAGTATCAGCCTCTGCTTTCAGGAGCGACTCCGGGATCTTAGGGAGCTGCTCACTGAACAGATCAGAAGCGCAGTCTGGGTCAAGCCGAGTCACTGTAAACGTATTAGGGGCTCCCTTCCAGAATTCGGTGCCCCCGGGAAAGATGAGAGATGTCGGGTCCGTCTCCCGGAGATGAGGGAGGGGTTTACCTTCAAAGCAAGCCTGACTAGTCAGAGAGGCCACTGAAGTGCAAGGAGGAAGGAGAACATCACTGAGAGTGAACATAGTGAACACTCCCTTGGCTGGTGTAAGCTTAGTGTTCTCTGCTTGCCACTCCGTAAGAGTCCTCATCAAAGACGACTGGGCTTGGTCCCTAGGATAGATAACGGTCTCCTTAGGGACTTTATCAGACCTGTTCCAAACCTCTCCCTTCAGTCTGGCAAAACCTGTGTAGGGGATGTCTGGTCCGGAGGATAGAACTCCAACTCTTCCACTCTCCTCGTGCCCAAACCTCTATGGTAAGAGTACCTTCGTGCTCTGGAGCATAAAGGGCCAGACGCCAAGGATTCCCAGATCGAAGGGAGGGAGAGTGGAAGGGTCAGGAACAGAATGAGACCTAGAACGAGATCCTTGGATGAATTCCTGTTGTGATTCCACCTTCTCCGAAAGAGACTGAAAAGAATTAGCAAGACCAGACAGCTTGCTCGATCCTCTCAAACCCTCGCGTCGATTCTCTCAAGGAATTGCTCAAAGAAAGGAATCGTATCCAAAGAAGGAGGAGGGGAACCACCTGACGCCGACTGAGACTCCGCTTGTGACCCGGAGGAGGCTGTACTAAATCGACGGAACGGGGCTCGCCGCCCGTGCGCGCCGGAGGGACCCCAGATCGACCTGCCGGAGTAGGTAAGGTTTTCTTCCTGACGGACTTCACTTTCGGGACAATAGATCCAGACATGCCCGTAAGGTATGAAGATTTAGAGAAGCCTTTAAAAGAAGAAACGGAGGAAGAAGGAGAGCTAAACAGTGAAGAACCTGCCTCACTTACCCCTTACCTGCTTGATGCTCCGGGATAATGCTCGGAGATTCAAGGCGAGGTCAAGGTCCGCGGCGTCTTCGAAACGCCACCGCTCAGGGCGAACCGTCTGGAGAGGGCTGGGTCAACTCTCGAATCCCGGCAATCAACGGAGCAGCAACATCGTCGGTGACTGAAGCTGTGATCCAAGCGCCGGGAAAAAGGACAATGCAAATGTCCTTCGAGAGTATATATGGATTGCCAGCTCCTACATTGCGTCCAAAGCCGCTAACCCAGACTTTAAGGGCCTGAAGCGAAGCATCACGAGACTTGCGGTCAGCCTTCCGGAAGAAAAACATTATTGCGGTTTACCGAAGGGGAAATCGGTAATACTTTAAAAAAATACAGTTGGCTAAAAAGGAAAGATGCATGACAACCTACCGAATCATCGATAGCCTGCTCGTAAAGAGCGTAGCAAACATCACATCCGTCAGGGTGCCAAACAATTAGATCCCCTACGTGGACCGCACATCCAGAGTGGGACCGACAAACTTCGTGGCCGCTGGCCTGATGGAGGGCTGCGGAGCACCCCTGTTCTTGGCAGCGTACCACCTGTAAAAGTATGAGATTATGAGTACACCATGAAAGGTGCCGGAGTAGTGTGCCGGAGCAACACAGTAGTATATAAAGCCGTGAAACCAGCCGGAAGGATCCAGGAGGTAACCGGATTAAAATAAAATCTCATACAAAATAAACATAATAAATAAAATAAATATAACGGAACTAACCGGAGTAACATGCCTTAAAAGTAAGTGATGGATACAAAATAAAATGGGAAGGTTAAAACTGTCGGAGTAAGCGCATTCCGGCAACTAAGAATGAAATGAAACTAGCGATAACGAAGACCGTAACGCTAGAACCGCCGGAGCGGGAAGCAAGGAATGCGCTCGATAGCAGACAGCAGTTAGCTAAAGGCAGGGAACGTCAAAGGTCCGGACACGAAGACAGTCAGGTGGAAAGCACTAACTGGCCACGAGAATAGGACTAAACCGGAGTGTCACCAAATTAAACGACACGCCGGAGATGACGATGGAGGGGAGGGATGAAAACCAGGAGGAAGAACCGTAAAGGAGCGACCAGAGAGTGGGAATGCACAATCCGGGCGCTCCAGGTCTCACGCCCACTCGCTGACTGAGACGCTACCCAGCAAGCGCGAGAGAAGCAGGAGAGGGAGAGGAACAACCTCCATGGTCATAAGGGGGGGGGGGGGGAAAGGAAGCAAAGAAGGCCAAAGATGGTGGACTGGAGAGGGGGAAGCTCTCCCGGCCACCAGTAGTCCCAGGAGGGGGTATATGCTGGTAAAGTCAGAGACCGTACCAAGGAAAGGCCAAACAATGCAGAGGAAGGGGACACAGGCTATAGGCTAAAAGGAAAGGAATGCTCCCAAGCCTTGATAAGTTAACAAGACTGAAAACGAATCAAGGGGGGAGAGAGCACTCGGGAGGGGGAAGGGGAAAGGGTTGGTCGACATAACCATTAACTGGAAACTAACCTTAAGAAATGACCAAACTAGGGTAGGCTACATGATGTCCCTTGCTATCCCAGCTTAACCAAGAGGCTTATTAGCCTAAGCGAAAAGCCAAACAGGGAGAGGGAAGTTACACGAGATCCCTCGCTATTTCAGATTAAACGAGAGGCTTATTAGCCTACGCGTAAAAGCTTGAAACAGGGAAGGAAAACATAAGATGAAAAGACCCTAGTCAAAACTTAAGGAGAGCGCCGCAATGGAAAAAACGTACACAAAACCCTATGAAGGGCATGTGAACGAAATGAATGATCGACCACCCCCTTTTTTCATGGAAAAAGGGGGCAATAGCCTAACGCCCCAAAAAGGTAATACTAAAGCTAACAACCAACCCATGATAAATGGATAAAATAATCAACAAAACAAATATAAGAGGAGGACCATACCCAACCCGATGTGGACGTGAAGGGAAATGGCCGCCTCCTAACAAAAGAAATATCCATAATAATCATCAAATATCAAATGCATCCGAACACAAGGGTAAAGATTAAACAAAAAATCTTAACAGTACCAACGTAAATAAAATTCTCAGAAGCTAAGAGAAGTGAAGGGCAAAAATAAGGCATGTTAAGGAAATGATAAGAGGCGAATAGGCCCGAGGGGGTAGCCCGAAGCCTAAACACCAGCCTTCACTCTCAAAGCAAAGGGATTCAAAAGTCATTCAATCAAAATCACTAATTAGACCTCATGAAAAGGAAAAATATCCTAAACATGAAGAGGAACAGTGAGAAAGATCGAAAAACAGGGCGACCCAAGTTCACGAACCACGTGTGGAGGTCACGTGAGGCCGCGAGAGGAGATCGAGACGGGCGTTATAAATCCCCTTAATTACTAAACTAAAGGGAAATAAGGAGCCTCAATCGCCTCAAATAAAAAACGAAACACTGGTACTCAACTTAGATGAAGAAAGACCTTGTGAGGATGCCATAATGATGCAAAAAAGCACAAGATAAAAAGCACAACGAAAATACGTGTGACCGTAGGTGCTTGCTGTGAAATGTTATTTCAATACTGATCCCAGTACCTCACATTCAATATCATAATATCACACTATTAATAAAAAGCCTGTGTTAATCATAGGAATATATTCATTACTATTTTTGGGTAATTTATTTTTAATGAAGCAAACATATACATAAAATTTTACAGTTACAGCTAGTCCCTGATTAACGGCAGGGGTTTCGTTCCTGGCCAAGCGCCGATAACCAAAAATCATCGATAACTGGAACATCACAATAATTATGGTAATAAATGGCATTTACAACCCTGTAAGCACCAACAAACCGCTCAATGGTGCCAATAAACTGCTTACTGGTGCCGAAAATCACTTACCAGTGCTGAAAATCGCTTACCAGTGCCAAAAATCTGGTTAACAACATCGTTAGCCAAGCGTTGTAAAACCAAAATGCCATTAACCGATGCCACCTGTAAGCAGGGACTGCCTGTATACTTTATAAGTTACGTAGTTTATTAGAATGAGTCAACTTTGCTTATGAAAAACTTAGTACGTTTTGTAGAACAACAACAGAAAAATAACACTAGTAAAAATATAAGAAAAGTGAAGCATCCACTTATAAGAGTGACAGGATTAAAAGAAATGCAGCTGTGTGATAGTGCATCTCCCATGCATCTGACAGGAGTGTGCATCGCATGTCTGCATGAGGAAAGGTTTCAATGGAATGGGTGACAGGACTAATGCTCACGTTGTACATACATAGGTCAACGCAACTTACGGGACCAATGAAGTAGTAAGAGCGTAAAATTATGCAGGATACCGGGGCTGGGGTATGGTAAGGTTTTTATTGAGAAAGTACGACAAAAAGGAGGGGCAATGCGAATTTAGACAAGGGAGATGGTTGTGGGTGGAACAAGAGCTATTATGGCACAGTGATGTGAGAGCTTGAAGACACTTGAAAAGGCTACATAATAAAATTTATTATGAAATTTACAGATACACAATATGGAGGGTTTTTTTAATTTGTTTGCTGTAATAGTGGGTCTGCTATGCATTCTTGGCAATTAAATTTGTTTTACGATAGGGTATATGAGAAGTCAGAGGAAGGACTTTACCTATAGATGCAAAGTTGCAGGATAAGAAAGTGTGGCATGGATGGACATTTGCTGATGTGAGAGAGAGAGAGATTCTTTTAAACAATTTGCATTGAAAGCAATTGGTTTAGAGGCACCAATAAATTGTACACAGGATTCCTTGATTCCCATACAGAAGCTGGACGATGAAACAAAAAGGTTAAAAATCCAGATTGTATGTGATAATCACTTATAAATACCACAGTAGTGACACAGCTATCATGACACAGAACAGGAGAGGAAGAAAGAAGTCTGCATATTTTTCACCAAAAAACTGACATATGAGGACCGGAAAAACTCTGATGATAGGAAGACTCCTGCAAAAAACTTCCTGAAGCCCCTAAAGAAATTGCTTTCAATATAATATATATATTAGTTTGTCCCAGGGAACCAAGTAATATACTGTTGGTCCCCGCTATACGATCAGCAACGCAACTGCCTGTCAAGCTATAAATGAATTGCTGACATGAGTTACAAAGCATTATGATTGGAGGTACTTCATATGAATACATCATTTCGCATTCCTAGGTTCCTCCTAATTTGTACTAAGCATTTAATAACCTGATTCTTTTATTTAGTGTCGAGTTTTGATACTGCAACTTTAAAATAATTTCAGCCACCAATCAGATCTCTGAACATGAGACTACAATCTAGAACGATGCTCACATCATTACCCAAGCCATTTATGATGAACAGTTTCAATATTTTTTTTATATTTTGTCATTTTCATCAATAGTAGTCTTCATAAATATATACATACTGTAATCATCTTGTTCTTACAAATTTGCAGGATGTCTCGAAAAGTCAGTAGTAATTATATGACTTTGTTTCGCTTCCTTCATGTAATTGTCTGGAATGTCTCCGATTTCTGACATGTTTGGCTTTGCCCTGGGAGTATATCTGTTGGCTCACCACTAATGTGGTCTTCATCTTCACGTGTCTACTTCACTGATGGCCTCTGATTTTGTACAAATGGTCTCCAGTTGTTTGCTTACGAAAGCTCTTCTTTTCCACACTATTAATTTCAGAAATTTTTGTTTCTATTTCTCTGATATCTATCATTACAGCTGAAAAACAAATACTTGCTAACCTCGATTAACTCTCTCATCTGTATATGCATTTTGACCCGATTGTATTTGTTTGTTTTTTAATCTTCTTGAGGAGTAATTCCAATACAAGCATTTTCAACACTAATCAGAATGTGCACTTCCAATCAAATTTTATAAAGAAAAATTTTTTTTGGCACTGCTTGAACAGGAGCCTTATCTTAGTTTGCTACTGCTTTGTTCTTAATCCTCTTTATCTTCTAAGCATTCGTTTATTTTGTCTAATTGCTTTGGTGTGCCTTTCTTTGTAAATTTAACTAGACTTTATAAATAGGTGTATTTGTATTTCTATCTTCAATAAATTGATCAATCTTTCACTAAGTAAGTTCATTTTCTGTCCAAGTCATTCAATCTACTCCCTTTGGTTTGTTACTTTATTTATCAGGTAATAAGCTACTTAACATTTTTACTTAATTTTACACAGAACATTTTAGATTTAATCATGTGTTCTGAGGATCACTTTCCACAAACGTGTGACCATGTAAAAAATTTACTGATATACTGCTTAAAAAGTAAAATCCAGTAAACTGTGAAACAACATTTACTTACTGGCACATGATCCCTAAAGAATTTGATCATGATAATGATAATCCTTGATCTTCTAATTCTTAAAGAATGGTGGGAAGGGTCTATATGCTATGAACAACCACAAATGATATGATAACTTTTGAAATATTCCCACAACAATTTGTGATCACATCTGCTGAGAAAGAATGGAGGACTTAGTCTGACAAAAGTATTTTATATCTGAAGAAAAGTCTACTGAATCTTCAATGTGTAAAGTACCACTGGAAACTCAGAACATTGTTTACATCGCAACAAGTCGTTTGCAAACAAAACATTCAAAAGGAATATGAATAACATTCATCAAATACAGCAAAAGCAAATTGGGTGAAAGTCCTAATTACCCTTGTTACCAGATAATATCCAACAAGTGGCACACTTGCATGGTTAACATACAGGAACATGACAATCTGTCAAAGAAAACTGCTCACCAAGTGCACCACCATGATGAGATACTTCCATCAACATCAAGTAGTACTGATAAATACCTAAACAAAAACAAAAAACATTACAGAAAGAACTGGCTCCTTTCCACGTCTAAATCATATTAATTGTCATCGCTTTCCAGACCACTCAGGAGGGCAATACAGTATATAGTACTAGTATTTCAGGGCCAGTCACTAGATGTAAATGACCAAAAACGTTAGAGATCAAGCACATGTCAACGTTGTACTAACCTAAGACAAGGCAGTAATAAAAGTTATAATTCAGCAATAACCCTTTCAAATTTCTTGATATGAAATGTATAGTTCACTTGTATTTTCCAGCTTTCTTAAATGAGCCCACTGCTTTGGTAGTTGGAGACACGGTGCCACTTCCACTTCAACTAAAGTTTTACCGTTTTACACTATTCATACTCAAAGATAACATACGTAAAATATTTTTCTTTAATCATCATATCAAGTAAATACCCCATTTCATCTTTTCATATGTTCAAGTCCATGCTACATGTACTCATATATATCTTGAACAACCAACATTTGTTCCTCATTACTGACAATGAGATATTGATGAGCTGTCCAGTGCCATTTGCATTGTTTGCTAAGCTGTTAATAGCTATCAGGTTTGAGGTGGCTTTTTATGAGAAGCCTACTTCAGTTCCACAGGAAGGTCTTGCCAGAACGCTACTCCACTTATAAGTACTGTACTGTAATGCTATTTCCTACAAGTTGCTACTCTTGCTGTTAGAGTAATTCAATAATCTGAGCTACAAATCAGATCTATTTTGCATCTGTAATGCATGCTTTATTCTACCTAAGATTTATTTTTACAATATCATAATGACATAGCAGATAAAATACCAACACATGGAGTTGTGTTATTTTTTGTGGTCTTGTGTTCATAATTATGCAATTATTGCACTGTAAGGGTTTAGGTACATATGGTCTTCTTTATTTTGACCCAAAATTTTATTTCTCAATGAAACAACTTTCCCTTCTAATTTTACTTTAGCTACTATTTAAGATTTTTTTTTACCTTCTAATTTTACTTTAGCTACTATTTAAGATTTTTTTTTACTTTTCCTACCTGAATATTATATATTCCACAATCTTTCACATTATTGTATCTTCTTTTAATTGAGAAAATATATTTTTCAGTTGATTGATCTCCAATAACGAAGCATGACAAAATTTAATTACTATGTCATGCTTCGTTACTTTAACTTTAGAGTTACTGTATCTATAGACTGTATTGCATGATAATTCTCAGACTAATATTTGGGAGTTGCTTCGACCAACCACGTTTTCTTTTTTATTTGTCTAAAAGTCATTTCAGCTGTCGAATGCCTATTTAAAAAGTAGTAGTTTTCATTTCTCGGTGATGGTATTTGGTGTTCACCTTCTGGTATCATGAACCTTGATCCACTTTTGTTTCCAAACAAAATTTAGTTTTTTTTTTTTTTTTTTTTTACCTCAAAAGGTTTTAATATTATTTTTCTTACTTTATTTTTATTTGATTAGAATCAAGAGCATGCCAGAGGTCGAATGTCCAAGATTCATATTCATTGTACAGACAACATGGAGTTCATTCAAGATGGGTTCCTTCCGCCCAGGGAAGTTCTGCAAAAGCAGGAGCAACACTGTTGTCTTCATATGCACAGCTGCCCTGGGAGACCTACCTTACTCTCAGCGCCTTAAGGGTCGTTAGTCCACCGAGATTGGACCCAGCACTGAGGGCGAGGTCTAACATAAAGTTCTCCCTCGCCTGGCTGTGTCAGTTATTCCAGTTTTATGGCTACAGAGGCATGCCATCAAACTCAACCCGCCATCAAAGTAGCATGAGCAGAATTTTCCATAATTCAATTCATTTTAGTCTTCAATGTAAAATTTGTTTTGATAGAAGAAAAGAAAATTAACAGGTTTTGACATAGGAAAAACCTATTTTTGGTAGTTGCTGTTTAGTCCTCAAGGAGTTACCCCTACATGGGGTGCCAGAGCTCCATGGTGACTAGACTAATGTCAAAGAAATATCTTTTAGCATGGTCTTGTAGCCAGGTATTGTGTCGTAATGATAAACACTATAACACATGATGGAGTATAATGGACTCAAAGATAAGAGGGCATTTTCCCTTATTTTCAGTGAAGCTGAACCCAGTTTTCCAACATCAAAACCTGCAAGAAGGAGAAGTGACTATTGCGCATGCACGTCCGCCATCTTGTTTACGACCGGGCCAGTAAAAGACCAGGAGCCATTACTCTCTGTTGGTCAACGCAAGATGATCCCTTGCCCAAATCCCATGCCTTTTCGTCAGGGAAGTGGGAGGGTTTTGAGGATTCAACGGTGACTACATAGTCTAGGCTAACAATTTAGACCAAGAATGGGATGTTTAGTGAAAGGTTATCACTTAACTCAATATAAGGCACTGCCTAGTCCTAGACTATTTAGATCATGCTTAAGTATACGGGCTATTTAAAGGGAAAAAAATCTGTAGCCTGTTTATCTAATCCTAGGGTCCTTGGTGTAAACTAGGCTGCTTCCTAGGCCCATAAAAGTCTGTCTTAAAAGGCTCTTACTTACCTTAATTTAGGTTACTACCTAATCCAGGTTATTTAAATCACCTTTAGGGTATGTAATCCTAGGTTATAGGCTACAGATAACATCTACTATACAGTAGTCTAAATTATTCTCACTGAATCTGTCAGGATACCATCTCATGTTGGCTACTGCCAGGCTATTGCAGACATCATTATCCGAAATGATTACTGTATCTAAATTAATAATAAATTGTGGAACATTTCTTTAGTTAAAACTTCTAAACAGAATGAAAAATTCTTCAAAATTTGCACTTTTCACAAATAGCAGTGATCGTGAGAAAGCACTGACCATGTGCTCACTAAACAAAGGCCGGTTTCTGGCTTTCATACAAAAAATTAAACACCTGTTCCACAGTTTAAACTAACAATTTTTAACTGGAGCTTAAAAATAAGCACTTAACTTTCAAGTTTAGATGTTTCAATGATCCTCACTGATGTAAATACTGAGAATCAAAAAGATTTTTAGTAAGGAGCAATGGCTTGATGTACGCACTTTACGTTGACTAGAGAGATAATGGCTCCTAGTCTTTTACCGGCCCGGTTGGAAACAAGATGGCAGGCGCGCATGAGCAATAGTCACTTCTCCTTCTTGCAGGTTTTGACAGAAAACTGGGTTCAGCTTTGCTGAAGAAGAGGGGAAAATGCCCTCTTGTCTCTGAGTCCATCATACACCATCACGTGTTATAGTGTTTACCATTACGACACAGCACCTGACTACAAGACCAGGCTAAAAGATATTTCTTTAATATTAGTCTAGTCACCATGGAGCTCTGGCACACCATGTAGGGGTAACTCCTTGAGGACGAAACAAGCAACTACAGTAAACCCCCCATATTCGAGTTCTCATGGTTCGCGGACTCACGCATTCGCGGGTTTCTCTGTGGAACATATCTAGCCATCATTCGCGGAAAATTCGCCCATTCGCGGTATTTTTCACTGAGAAATATTCACTAATTACTGTATTTTCATATAATTTTCATGAATAAATACACTTTTTGTGATAAAACTATTAAAATACTCTGGTATAAGCATTTTTACAGGGTTTTTCTTGGTTTAAGCTATCAAAATGGGCAGTTCTAAGTGTTTTTAGAGGGGTTTTAAGCATTCGCGGATTTGACCTATTCGCGGGGGGGTGTGGGACGCATCCCCTGCGAATACGGGGGGTTCACTGTACACTATAAAAAAAAATTGTTAAAAATAAAAAAGGGATTTTGACGAAGGAAAAATCTATTTCTGGAGAGGGGACCGTGTCACCCGGTGAAAAAGTCCATTCAGCACTTATTTCTAGGTAATTCCGTTGCTAGATACCAGAGAAAGCTAAATGAAATGCTGGAGTTACTACCCCCAGAGCGAGCTCCATCAGATGGAGTCGTGTATGGAAAAGGGTGAACTACAAAAACACGGAACCTTATCCTATAGAGATCCCAAAGTCAAAAGTCCCACAGGAGGTGCCGTTACAAACCCATGCACCACTCGCGGACAGCACACAAAACACCGCTAGCCGCATTCCATGAAAGCATCACCCCAGCAGAATGATGTTTACTATGGGAGGGACATGACACATGATGGAGGTGGGTCACGGGTGACACGGTCCCCTCTCCAGAAATAGATTTTTCCTTCGTCAAAATCCCTTTTCTGGATCGGGTCCCGTGTCACCCGGTGAAAAAATTAACAGAGAAATAAATATCATTCTTAAACTAAAGAGATAATAATTCTAAGGGGAACAGAAGACCGAAGGTCCAAAAAGAAATTTTTTAATCACTAGTAACAATAACAATAATGTACAAATGAAACTGATGTTAGCTTAAAATTAACATGACAATATGAAAAATATACATAAACAAAATAACTATACAATATTGAAAACCTTATAACTTAAATGTGTCATTTAGACAAACATATAGATAACACAGCCAGGTGAGAAGTCAAGGCAAGCCTGACTGAAATGACCGTAAGGGGATAACTGAGGCAGTGGAGGAGGAAATGACTAGGAATCAGAAAGGGACCAGAGGGAGGAACAACGTTCCTGCCGCGACTGCTGAGAATTTAAGAGCTTCTAAGGATTTCAAATAGTGACGTTTGAAAACCAAGGGTGACTTCCAACCGGTGTACCTGGTAAGATCCGTGAAATTCATGTAATGAAAGTAATTAATGGAGGTGGCCACAGCTCTAATATCATGAACTCTTGGGACTGAGTCAGGGTTAGCCTGCTTGATAAAGTAAAGGATCTGTTGTCTAATAGCAGACATAGAGAGATTACCCCTCCTTCCCTGATAAAAGAGGCCCAGAAGAGATGTGAGAGGACCTGTCTAAATAAGCCCTCAAAGTATGAACTGGGCACAGGGACAGGTCTTGAGGCAGGGGAGAATTTTCCAAGGCGACCACCTATGCTGCGGATCTTCATTTTTGGCCAGGAAGGTAGGGTGAGAAACAGCAAAACCTCCCTGATGGAAGGAAGTCGACGTGGTTGGGCTCCTAGAGAGTGCAGACAGCTCTGAAATTCTAGCACCCGAAGCTAGGCTAACTAAGAACAACGTTTTCCTCAACAAGGAAAGGTAGGGGCAAGACTGATTATCGATATCTGAGGCTAACTTCAACACGTCATTTAAAAACCAGGAAACCGTATGTGGACGGATTACTGGCCTCAGACATAATGCACATGCTTTAGGGATGGAAGAAAAGTAAGGGTCTGTGAGGTCAATTTTGAAACCATACAAGAACACTTTTCATAAAGCCGACTTGACTGTAGTAACAGTACTAGCAGCTAAACCCTTCTCAAACAGTGATCTAAAAAAAGGAGATTGCTAAATTTATGGTCATTACTGTAGCCTCAGATTCTTTCAAAAAGAGTGCTAGTTTCTTAATTGTTGAGTCGTACTGACGAAGAGTGGAGACCTGCTATCTGATTCCAAGAACATGGTATTGACAGGATCAACGTTAGCATCCCTTTGAGCCGCAAACTTCATAAAGTCCACAAAGCCAGGGCACTTTGGATTTTTGAGGAAGCTGACACAGTCTGAGTCTGTACTACTTGTGTTAGTTTCGGACTGGGGATTCGGATGTGGCGAAGTTTCAGTTCTAGCAGAAGAGGAAACCAGCTGCTCTTTGGCCAGTATGGAGCCACTAGAGCTACTTGACTCTTGAGCGTCCTCAGTTTGTGAAGGACCTTTAACAACAAGTTCACTGGAGGGAACAGATAGATCACCTTCCACCTGTTCCAATCCAATGACATTGCGTCCGTGAAAAGAGCTTGAGGGTCCAGGTTGGGAGCTACGTAATGAGGGAGCTTGTTGTTGAGCTTGGTTGCGAACAAATCTACCTCCAGACCCGGAACTTGTTTGCAGATCCAATTGAACGAGCCCCTGTCTAGGGACCACTCCGACTCGAGGGGAGTTGTCCTTGATAGAGAATCTGCTTCGACGTTCGGACCCCTGCAAGATGGGTGGCAGATAGGTGCCACTTGTTCTTGCATGCCAAGGAAGAAAAGTGCAATCATTACCTGGTTGATCCGGCTCGATTTTGAACCTCCCCTGTTTATGCAGTGGACTACCGTGGCGCTGTCAGAACCAGTCTTATGTGAATCTTCTTGGGGAAGAAGCTTCTTCAAGGTAAGGAAGACCGCCATGGCCTCCAGAACGTTTATATGGAACTGGCAGAACATGAGGGACCAAGTCCCTGTACTTCTTGGTGTTGACAATATCCTCCCCACCCGCTTAGGGAGGCGTCTGTGTGGATAACCAACGCCGGAGGAGGAAATTGAAGGGGGACTGACTTGGACAGGCTCTTGACAGTCGACCAAGGCCGGAGTCGCTTCTTCAAGATGTGAGGGATCAGAGACACCTTGTCCCTGAGACTGATATTTGCCCGACTCCGCCACACTCTGTTGATATCTTTCAGTTTCACTTTCAGCAACAGGTCTGTCACCGGGCGAACTGAAGGGAGCCCAAGACTCGTTCTTGGGTCCGCCGAGAGGCCCTTTTGGATTTGAGAAACTGCCTGGTTGCTCTGGCTATCTCCTTCCTCTTGGGAGGAGGAGAGAGAGCTTGTGAGAATTCAGATCCCACTGGATTCCTAGCCATTGAAAACAACTGCTGGGAACCAGGCGGGACTTCTCCCTGTTTACGAAAGCCCAAGGATTCTAGAAAGTCGACCACCACGGATGTAACTCTCCGGCATTCCTCGGCGCTGGATGCCCAGATAATCCAGTCGTCGAGATACGCCGCCAGCGTAATCCCTTGAGACCGGAGTTGTTGTATGACCGTGTCTGTCAACTTGGTAAAAATTTCTTGGGGCTATGTTGAGGCCGAAAGGCATCACCTTGAAGGAATATGCCTGCTTTCCGAGCCTGAACCCCAGAAAGGGGGAGAACCTTCTTCGCAACTGGGGCGTGATAATAGGCGTCGGAAAGATCTAGAGAGGTGGTTACGGCTCCACGGGGCAGTAGGGTCCGAACTTGGGAGACAGTAAGCATCCGAAACTTGTCGCAACGAATGTAGGAATTCAGGCGGGACAAGTCCAGAATTACTCTCCGTTTGTCGGAACCCTTCTTGGGAACACTGAAGAGCCTGCCTTGGAACTTCAAAGTCCACACTTTCCTTATAGCCTGTTTCTGTAGGAGATCCTCCACAAAGTCCTTGAGATCCTTGGTCGTAGCCTGATAAAACTTGACTGGTGGAGGGGGATTGTCGATCCAACTCCAGCCTAGGCCCTTGGAAACTATACTCTGAGCCCAGGGACAGAAGGTCCACCGAGCTCGAAAATGGTACAGCCTCCCGCCCACAGGATGTATGTCATCGGGTCCTGTGTTTGCTTCCCCCTCTGGAGCCTCTACCTCCCCTGTTCCTGGGAGAGGAGCGGGGGCTCCCCTTCCTAGCAAAGCCACGGGGCTTATTGCCTCTGGTTGATTGTCTGAGCGAAATTTCCCCTGACTTTCATATGCAGGATTGAAAGCTGGGGAGGAGACATAGGAGGAGCAGCCAAAGACTGATGCGCCGGGTTCACCAGGACATACTGAGGCGGAGGATGGGAGGAAGAGGTCGAAGGCTGACCTTGTAAAGGAACCTGAACCAAGGACTGAGCTGGAAGACGTTTGAAATGTTTAAATTTCTTACTGGACTTTGTGGGCGGCCGGCAAGATCAGACTGTTTCCTTTTATAGGGCAGACCCCAACGGGAACGGAGACTCTGATTGACCCTAGCTGCCTCAGATAAGACTGCATCAACTTCTTCTTGTGGGAAAAGATTAGCTCCCAGATCGAACTCTTAAGAAGCTTATTTGGTTCATGCCGAACTGTGGCTGCTGAAAAGATGTGCTTCCGGCAGGCCAGTCGGGCAGTCATAAAGTCAAACAGGTCTTGTTGAAAACTTCGCCAAGAGAGATTTCGTCAAGACCTGGAATAATGGATCTTCCTATAAACCAAAGAAGTTGCTTCCGCTAAAGCCAAAGAGTTCAAAGACCTGGCATGAGCCTTTCCTTAGTATCAGCCTCTGTTTTCAAGAGCGTCTCCGGGATCTTAGGGAGCTGCTCACTGAACAGATCAGAGGCGCAGTCTGGGTCAAGCGAGTCACCGTGAACGTATTGGGGCTCCCCTTCCAGAATTCGGTGCCTCTGGGAAAGACGAGAGATGTCGGGTCCGTCTCTCGGAGATGAGGAAGGGGTTTACCTTCAAAGCAAGCCTGACTAGTCAGGAGGCCACTTTCAAAGTGCAAGGGAGAAGGAGAACATCACTGAGAGTGAACATAGTGAACACTCCCTTAGCTGGTGTAAGCTTAGTGTTCTCCGCTTGCCACTCCGTATGGGTCCTCATCAAAGACGACTGGGCTTGGTCCCTAGGATAGATAACCGTCTCCTTAGGGACTTTATCAGACCTGTTCCAAACCTCTCCCTTCAGCCTGGCAAACCCAGTGTAGGGAGATGTCAGGTCCGGAGGATAGAACTCAACTCTTCCATTCTCCTCGTGCCCAAACCCTCTATGGTAAGAGTACCTTCATACTGGAGCATAAAGGGCGAGACGCCAAGGATTCCCCAGATCAAAGGGAGGGAGAGTGGAAGGGTCAGGAACAGAATGAGACCTAGAACGAGAACCTTGTTGTGATTCCACCTTCTCCGAAAGAGACTGAAAGAAGAAGCAAGACCAGACAGCTTGCTGTCTACCCTCGCGTCGATCTTCTCAAACCTCGCGTCGATTCTTTCCAGGAATTGTTCAAAGAAATGAAACGTATCCAAAGAAGGAGGAGGGGGAACTACCTGACGTGACTGAGGCTCCGCTTGGGACCCGGAAGGGGAGGCTGTACTCATCGACGGATCGGGGCTCGTTGCCCGTGCCGCCGCCGGAGGGACCCCATATCGGCCTGCCGGAGTAGGTAAGGTTTTCTTTTTAACGGACTTCAATTTCGGGACAATAGACCCAGATGTGCCCGTAAGGTATGAAGATTTAGAGAAGCCTTTAAAAGAAGCAACAGAGGAAGAAGGAGAGCTAAACAGTGGAGAACCTGCCTCACTTACCCCTTACCTGCTTGATGCTCCGGGATAATGCTCGGAGACTCAAGGCGAGATCGAGTTCTGCGCGTCTTCTGGAACGCGCGCTCAGAGCCGAACCGCCTGGAGAGGGCTGGGTCAACTCCGAATCCGGCAATCAACGGAGCAGCAACATCGCCGGTGACAGAAGCTGTGATCCAAGCGCGGGAAAAAGGACATTACAAATGTCCTTCGAGAGTATGTAGGGATTGCCAGCTCCTACGTTGCGCCCAAAGCCGCTAACCCAGACTTTAAGGGCCTGGCGAAGCATCACGAGACTTTGCGGTCAGCCTGCGGAAGAAAAACATTATTGCGGTTTACCGATCAAGGCGGGGAATCGGTAATATGTAAACATTATAGTTGGCTAAGAAGGAAAGATGCATGATCACCTACCGAATCATCGATAGCCTGCTCGTAAAGAGCGTAGCAAACATCACATCCGTCAGGGTGCCAAACAATAAGATCCCCTACGTGGACCGCACATCCGGAGTGAGACCGACAAACTCGTGGCCGCTGGCCTGATGGAGGGCTGCGGAGCACCCTTCTTCTTGGCAGCGTACCACCTGTAAGAGTATGAGATTATGAGTACACTGTGTAAGGTGCGGAGTAGTGTGCGAGCAACACAGTATTAAACAAAGCCGTGAAACCAGCTGGAATGATCCGGGAGGTAACCGGGTAAAAAAATCTCATACAAACAAAACAAAATAAATAATAAAATAATAAATAAAACAAAATAAATTTACCGGAACTAGCCGGAGTAACATGCCTAAAGTAAGTGACGGATACAAAATGAAATGGGAAGGTTAAACTGTCCGGAGAAAGCGCATTCCCGGCAACTAAAAATAATATGAAACTAGCGATAACGGAAGACCGATAAACGCTAGAACGCGGGAGCGGGAAGCAAGGAATGCGCTCCGATAGTAGACAGTAGTTAGCTAAGGGCAGGGAACGTCAAAAGTCCAACACGAAGACAGTCAGGCGGAAAGCTCTAACTGGCAACGAAGAAGGACTGAACCGAGTGTCGCCAAATTAAATGACACGCCGGAGAAGACATATGAAGGGGAGGAATGAAAACCCGGAGGAAGAACCGAAAAGAACGACCAGAGAGTGGGAATGCACAATCCGGGCGTTCCGTGTCCTCCCGCCCACTTGCTGACTGAGTCGTTACCCAGCAAACACGAGAGAAGCAGGAGAGGAACAGGAACAACCTCCATGGGGGGGAGGGGGGACAGGGAGATAAAGATGGCCAAAGATGGTGGACGGGAGAGGGGGAAGCCCTCCCGGCCACCAACAGTCCCAGGAGGGAGAGTAAATTGGTAAAGTCACGGACCGTACCAAGGAGAGGCCAAACAATGCAGAGGAAGGGGGCATAAGCTATAGGCTAAAAGGAAGGAATGCTCCCATTAAACCTTGATAAGTTAACAAGATTGAAAACAAATCAAGGGAAGAGAGAGCACTCGGGAGGAGGAGGGGGAAAGGGTGGGTCGACATAACCAAAAACTGGAAACTAACCTTAAGTAAAATCCAAACTAGGGTAGGCTACATGAAGCCCCTCGCTATCCCAGCTTAACCAAGAGGCTCATTAGCCTCTGCCAAAATCCAAACAGGAGAGGGAAGCAACATGAGATCCTCGCTATTTCAGCTTAAGCGAGAGGCTTATTAGCCTACACAAAAAGCCGAAACAGGGAAGGGAACATAAAAGGAGAAGACCTAGTAAAACTTAAGGAAAGCGCCGCATTGGAAAATTGAACACAAAACCTTATGAAGGGCATGTGAACGAAAAGAATGAACGACCCCCTTTTTCATGGAAAAGGGGGCAATAGCCTAATGCCCAAAAAGGAAATCCAAAGCTAACAACCAACCCATAAAAAAGGATAAAATAAAAACATAACAAAACAAAACAAGAGGAGGACCATACCCAACACGATGTGGACGTGAAGGGAAATGGCCGCCTCATAACAAAAGAAATATCCATAATAATCATCAAATATCAAATGCATCCGAACACTGGGTAAAAGATAAAACAAAAAAACTTAAAAGTACTAACGTAAATAAAATTCCCAGAAGCTAAAGAAGAGAAGGGCAAAAATAAGGCATGTTAATGAATTGATAAAAGCAAATAGGCTCGGGGAAGCCGACGCCTAAACACCAGCCCTCATCTCGAAGCAAAGGGAAACAAACATTAATCAATCAAAATCACTAATTAGACCTCATGAAAAGGAAAATTATCCTAAACACGAAGAGGAACCGTGAGAAAGATCGAAAAACAGGGCGACCCAAGATCACGAACCATGCATGGAGGTCACGTGAGGCCGCGAGAGGAGATCGAGACGGGCGTTATAAATCCCTTTAATTATTAAACTAAAGAGAAATAAGGCGTCTCAATCGCCTCAACTAAAAACGAAATACTGGTACTCAACTTAGGTGACGAAAGACCTTGTGAGGAAGCCATAATGATGCAAAAGGCACAAGATTAAAAGCACAACGAAAAAACGTGTGACCGTAGGTGCTTGCTGAAATGGAATGCGGCTAGCGGTGTTTTGTGTGCTGTCCATGAGTGGTGCATGGGTTTGTAACAGCACCTCCTGTGGGACTTTTGACTTTGGGATCTCTATAGGATAAGGTTCCGTGTTTTTGTAGTTCACCCTTTTCCATACACGACTCCATCTGATGGAGCTCGCTCTGGGGGTAGTAACTCCAGCATTTCATTTAGCTTTCTCTGGTATCTAGCAACGGAATTACCTAGAAATAAGTGCTGAATGGACTTTTTCACCGGGTGACACGGGACCCGATCCAGAAATGATATTTTTATGATAAAATAAAGTTTGTTCATACTTACCTGGCAGATATATATATAGCTGTATTCTCCGAAAGGGACCGACAGAAATTAAAAAACTTACGGCACACACAGTTGGGCCAGGTGGTTAGTACCCATTCCCGCCGCTGGGAGGCGGGTATCAGGAACCATTCCCATTTTCTATTCAGATTTTCTAGAATCTAGAACTACTGTCTCCTGAGGGGAGGAGGATGGATACTATGATTATATATATCTGCCAGGTAAGTATGAACAAACTTTATTTTATCATAAAAATATCATTTTGTTCATGACACTTACCTGACAGATATATATATAGCTGAATCCCACCATTGGAGGTGGGAAGAGACAGAATAGGATTTAGAAAACAAACATATGTAGGCGATTGATGCCTTGGTTCCTTACCTGTTAGCATTGCTGACTTCATGATTACTGTCACCCAAGTCTGCTTCTGCTTTACTAGAGACTCCAGCGAGGTAGGGACCTATAAAGCTGGTGAAATCTAGATGATCTGTCAACGGGGCGAGACCACAATGTGACAAGACCATATGACCTTACTGTGAGGGCAGCGACAAAGCGAAACAACCACCTGACCAAGCCTAGTTACGTCATGAATAAAAAACATAAACTAAGGGCTGGGACGACCACCACTGGTGGAGACCCAACAACCATAAAAAACAACACTACTAATATATTTAAAAAACACACATAAACAAAATTAAAGGAGAGGATGAGAGTCGCTTTCTGCCCCCAAGATCGTATTTGCGGAAATGTAAGGCCCAAGCGCACAGCAATTCTCATAGGACGTCTTTACTTCCGTAAGATAATGAGAAGCGAAGACAGAATTGCTTAAGCCACAAAAGTGGCACCCAGAATGTCATTGAGAGACTGGTTTTTCTGGAAAGCCACTGAGGTAGCAATGGCTCTCACTTCGTGAGCCTTGACCTTCAAAGATCTCAAATCCTCGTCTAGCACACTGGAATGGGCGTCTATGATGGTGCTTCTTAAAAAGAACGCCAGGGCATTCTTGAGAGAGGTATATCAGGCCTCTTAACCGAGCACCAAAAGATTGCTAGAAGGACCTCTACAATCCTGGGTCCTCTGTAAGTAAAATTTCAGAGCCCTGACAGGGCACAGGGTTCTCTCCGGTTCTTGTCCAGTGATGTCCGTCAAGCCCTTAATTTCGAAGGACCTGGGCCAAGGGGAAGACGGGTTTTCATTCTTGGCAAGAAACATAGGGCTCAGAGAGCAGACTGCATCAGGGCCTCTAAAACCTATAATCTTGCTGATCGCTTGAAGTTCACTAACTCTCTTGGCGTCGCCAGAGCAGTTAGGAAAATAGCTTTCTTGGTTATGTTCTTGAAGGAAGCAGAATGCAAAGGTTCAAATCTCTTGGACATCAGGAATTTTAGAACCACATCTAAATTCCACGAAGGTAACTTAGGGGCGGCTACCTTAGACGTCTCAAAAGACCTTAGAAGATCATGAAGGTCTTTGTTGTCCGATAAGTCAAGGCCTCTATGCCTAGAGACCGCTGACAGCATACTTCTGTAGCCTTTGATGGTAGGGACTGCCAGCTTTAAATCATTCCTCAAATAAAAAAGGAAGTCTGCTATCTGGGACACAGAGGTTGTGGTAGAGGAAATTCCCTTAAGTTTGCACCACTTCCTAAAAATGACCCACTTTGACTGGTACACTGCGCTGGAGGAGGCTCTCCTGGCGTTGGCGATCGCCTTAGCCACTGGTTTAGAAAAACCTCTCGCTCTGAACAACTTCTCGATAGTCTGAATGCAGTCAGACTCAGAGCGGGAAGGTTTTTGTGGTACCTCTCGAAGTGGGGTTGTTTGAGAAGATGTTCTCATAGGAAGCGTTCTTGGAAAATCCACCAAGAGAGTCATGACCTCTGTGAACCACTCCGCTGAAGGCCAAAAGGGGGCGATTAATGTCATTCTCGCCCCTTCTGAAGCTACAAACTTCCTGATGACTTCCCCCAGAATCTTGAATGGGGGAAAGGCATACAGGTCCAGACCCTTCCAGTCCCAGAGAAAGGCATCTACTGCTAGAGCCCCCGGGTCGAGCACGGGAGAGCAATAAAGAGGCAGCCTTGTGGTCCTTGACGTTGCAAAGATGTCCACCAGGGGACGTCCCCAAAGCTTCCAAAGCTCCTGACACACTTCCGCGTTCAGAGTCCACTCTGTTGGAAGAAGCTGATGCTGCCGACTGAGAAGGTCGCGCTGGACATTCTCGACCCCTGCTCTGAAACGTGTGAGAATTGTCACCTGACGAGAATGTGCCCACAGCAGGATCTCTTTGGCAATCATGAACAGGGACCGAGAATGAGTACCTCCCTGTTTCTTGAGGTACGCCAGGGCCGTGGTGTTGTCTGAGTTGACTTGAATCACACGGCCTGCAACTTGATCCTCGAAGAACTGAAGAGCTAAGAAAATCGCTCCCAGTTCTTTTAGATTGATGTGCCAGGACACCTGTTCCCCTTTCCAGGTGCCTGACACTTCCTCCCCCCAGTGTTGCTCCCCATCCCGACATGGACGCGTCGGAAAACAACACTAGGTCGGGGTTCTGAAGAGAGAGACCCCTTCTGCCAACTTCGGGATCGAGCCACCACCGAAGATGGTCCTTGACAGAGAGAGATCCTGAGAGACTCCTCTAGATCCTCCTTGTTCTTCCAGTTGTCCGCAAGGAAAAACTGGAGGGGTCTGAGATGCAACCTCCCCAGGGAAACAAACTTCTCTAGCGATGAAATGGTCCCCAGCAGACTCATCCATTCCCTCACCGAGCATGTTTCTTTCCCCAGGAAGACCGAAACTTTTACGAAGCAGTGCTGCTGACGTTCCTGGGATGGAAAGGCTCGAAAAACCACTGAATCCATCTGAATCCCCAGATAAAGAATGGACTGAGAGGGGATCAGATGTGATTTCTCTAAATTCACAAGAAGTCCCAGGGACTTCGTCAGCTCCAAAGTTGAATGTAAGTCCTCCAGACACCTTTCTTTCGATGAGGCTCGAATGAGCCAGTCGTCCAGATAGAGCGAGATCCTTATGCCCGCAAGATGAAGCCACCGGGCAACGTTCCTCATCAGGACTGTGAACACCATAGGAGCTGTACTCAGTCCGAAACAGAGAGCTCTGAACTGGTACACTCGTCCCCCCAGGACAAACCTCAAATACTTTCTCGACCGAGGATGAATGGGGACATGAAAATAAGCGTCCTGGAGGTCCAGAGAGACCATCCAATCGCCTGGTTGCAGCGCATTGATAACAGACTGAGGCGTCTCCATTTTGAACTTTTCCTTGATGACAAAATTGTTCAGTCTGCTGACGTCCAGGACTGGTCTCCACCCCCCTGACTGTTTTGGAACCAGGAAGAGACGATTGTAGAAACCTGGAGACTCCAAATCCAGGACTCGCTCTATGGCTCTCTTCTCGATCATTTCTTCCAGCAGATCTAAAAGGATCTGTTGCTTCTCCGGACGGTAAGAGGGCGACAGATCTCTGGGAGTTGAGGACGGGGTGTGTGTGTGTGTGTGTGTGTGTGTGTGTGTGTGTGTGTGTGTGTGTGTGTGGTGTGTGTGTGGTGGTGTGTGTGTGTGAGGAGCGGGATTCTGTAACCTTTCTTGATTACATTGAGGGACCAGGAATCCGCCCCTCTTACTCTCCAGGCTTCCGAAAACAGGAGAAGCCTGGCTCCTACTGGTATCTGGAGGTTTAGAAAGTCACTTCTTGCCCCTTTGGTTAGAAGGGGCTCCGCCTCTGGAGAGGCCTCTTCCTCGAGAAAAGGATCTAGAGGAGGAAGATTTCCCACGAAAGGGCTTCTGTCTCTTAGAGGTTAGTCCCTGCGATGACGTGGATGGGACACTAGGACGTCTGGAAGACTGTGCAAGGAGGTCCTGAGTAGCCTTCTCCTTAAGGCTGGAGGCGAGATCCTTGACTAGCGGCTGGGGAAGAGATGGCTAGACAGAGGGGAAAAGCAATTCAGCCCTCTGAACAGGAGAAACCGACTTTGCTGCAAAATTGCAGTATAAAGCCCTCTTCTTCAGGAGGGTTGTACCAAAATGCGAAGCCAGTTCATCCGCGCCATCTCTGACGGCCTTGTCCATGCAAGACAGCACACTGGACAGCTCCCCCAGAGAGATAGAATCTGGACTACGAGTCCTCAAATCCAAGGCCCCCAAGCACCAATCCAGAAAGTTAAAGACCTCCATAGTCCTGAAAAGGCCTTTCAGATGGTGGTCAGTCTCAGAAAGCGTCCAGGACACTTTCGCCGAAGAAAGGAGAGACCTCCTCGAAGCATCAACGAGACTCGCAAAGTCGCCTTGAGAGGAAGAAGGGACCCTTGAGCCAATTTCCTCTCCCGTCTCATACCAAATTCCAGCTTTCCCGCACAATCTAGACGGGGTAGAGCGAAGGAAGATTTCCCTTGAGACTTCCTATCTTCCATCCAAGAGTTGACTTTCTTGAATGCTTTCCTAGTAGCAAGAGAAGTCTTCATTTGCAGGAAGCCGGACGATTTCCTCACCTTCGAAGAAGCTAACTGCGAAGGGGGGAAAGAGGAGCAGAAGGCTGAAATTTATCTAGAAATAGCTCCTTCAGCCTATTAGCCAAAACCTGGTAGTCGGAGAAAGACGACAAAGGGGGCTGCTCCTGCTCTGCAGAGTCCGACTCCTGAGACAAACCTCCCTCTTCGACGGGAGCGACAGGAGAGTCTTCCGGGACTTGAGGAAGACTAAGACCTTTGGGTCCGATTCGGCCAAGAGACCTCTTCTTGTGGGAAGAAGCAGAAGAAAAGTCCGAACAACTCGCTTTTGAAGCGTCCTGCCAGCGTCCTGACAAGCGTCCTGCCTCACAAGCTGCGGCGTCCTGGCGGCGTCCTGGCGAGCTTCCTGATGGCGTCGTGCAGAGAGTCTAAGAGGGGGAAGAGAAGCGTCCTGGTGGCGTCCTGCGAGCGTCTAGAATAGCGCGATGAGACGCAAGAGGAGTGTCAAGAAGAGCGTCTTGGCGCGAACTCTTACTAGTGGCTAGCCGAGCTGCAAGAGGGGCGTCCTGATCAGCCAGCGAGAAGTCAGGAACAGCAGCCTGAGGGCGTCCACGGCGAGGCAAGGAAAACCGATGATCCGACGAACGATGAGGACGACTCCGAGAACCCGCAGGAGAGAGAGATGAACGAAGAGCAGGAGAGGGAGACCTCTTAGATCTCTTAACTGGCAGCGTCAAATCCTTACAGCGCCTACGAGGCTCCGACTCCTTAGCTGCGAGAAGGGAAGTTAACTGCCGCTGCATATCCTGGAGAAGACGCTTCGAAGGAGAGGAATCCCTCTCAGAAGAAGGGCTGCTCTTGTGAGAAGAAGAGGGGGAAGGAGATGTCCTCCTCCTTCTACCATGGGCGACGACAGCTCTCTTCTTGGGGCGGCTGGGACGTTCAAAAACGTCCTCCTCAGAAGAAGTCCTGGTCCTCTTCTGCGGCGGCAAGTCGTGCAACCAGTCAGGTGAAGACTCTAAAGCACGAGAAAGAGGAGAAGAAGCGTCCTCCTCAACGAAGCTCCTCTTGAACGAACGAGAGTCCAACCGAGAACGCGACCCCTTGCGTGGAGAGGGCGCCTCGGAGGACGAGAAGCAGTCTTTAAGGACCCATGCACGAGCACGATCCTTGGCAGCCTGGGAAACGACAACAAGGCCTGCCGAAGGGACGCCAGATCGGTGGGGGGTCCCCGTAACCCTCTTGCGGCTTTCGACATGCCCATTCCCTAAGTCCTGGGAGTTCAGCAGAGGTCCAGGCCTAGAGGCATTATAGGGCCGATCTGACGCCCCCTCCACAACACTGGGGGGATCACTGCACTTCACTGCATTTTCAATAGCCAACACCTTAGACTCCAAAGTACGAATGGAGCTCAAAATCTGCGCAAGGGCATTACCTTCTGCAGACGCAATCACAGGGTTCGAAGGCGACTCTACAGGGAAAGGTGAAGCATTAGTAGGATTAACAGGAGATACATTAATACCCTGACTCCCACCAGCTGACACACTCCTGGAGGAGGACCTCCTTACACGGTCACGCTCTAACTTGCGTACAGAAGAATCGTAAGCCTTCCAATCAGAATCAGGCAACGACTCACACTCCTTGCAGTGATCATCCAACAGACAGACATGCCCCCTACATCTCATGCATACTGTGTGAGGGTCTACCGAAGCTTTCGGTAGCCTCACCTTACACTCCTTCACAACACACACCCTGAAACTAGCAGAACTAGAACCAGACATCTTGTTCAAGAAATAGCCAAAACCAAAATCAAATCAGTCCACAGAAGCGTATGCCTATCCACAAATCCAAAGTAAAAAACCAAAAGACAATCAGAATACTCAGTGGAAAAGTTTCCGAAATCCAACGGCGGAGGTATTGACAACAGGTGTTGACAATACCGGCGACAGAGAAAATCTGAATAGAAAATGGGAATGGTTCCTGATACCCGCCTCCCAGCGGCGGGAATGGGTACTAACCACCTGGCCCAACTGCGTGTGCCGTAAGTTTTTGAATTTCTGTCGGTCCCTTTCGGAGAATACAGCTATATATATATCTGTCAGGTAAGTGTCATGAACAAAAATAGAAACAAAAGGCCTGACTACAATTCTGTAAGTCAGCAGCTGAAGTGCATGGCTTCCAGAGCTCTGAGGTTTAACGTCATTAGCAACCATCCTACAAACCCCCCAACACCAGCAACAGGTTAAGGGTCCAGGGTGCTGGGAAAAGGGAAACCTAATTCATGCCTGAGGCAGGGTTACTAAATACTGAAGCTTATCACGAGCTGAGTGTGTTTATCCAAAAAAATTTACCACTTCCAATTTTGATATTCCGATCTCAGAGTATACTCATCTCTTCAAGTTTTACACACTGAAATATTATTTTGAGCTTAGTGGGTGCTCAAAGAAAGGTGTGTTTGAAGCAAGAAGCAAAATCTATGGCTCTTACAATTGAGTTTCTTTTCCTACTGCATTTCTTCTCCAATTTCTACAACCCTCTTTCTATATATATTTATACCAATATATTGGAATAAAAGCAAAAGGGAATTATCTGCAGTTTCAAAAAATCAATTAGCAGTGACAATAATTGTACGTAAAAGCAAAAAGTCTTCCTTTGGGTAGGGCAAATTTATAGCAGATGTAGACTAGGTGAATGCAGTAATCAAAGCAAAGATAAAAATTCTACCCTCTTCCTGATGGCTGAAATAAACAATATTAGATTATGAAGCTTTGACTAAAGTGCCTTTTTTAGGGCACATTCTATCTGACTTAACCTCACTTTCACTGAAACTCTCATTCCTTATTGACTTCTGTCTCTTTAAGCCCTTGCCTTAACAAAAGTACACAAGAGTTCCCTGTTTCTGGGCCTGAGGAATTAACAAACGGGGCAACTGCTATGACACGTGGTCAGCATAACAGATGCCAAAGAAACAGCAGCCCGTGCAAAATCAAAGAAAAAGTATATATCAGCCTGTGCAAGCTATGTACCATAGCCTGCACTGTTTGGGAAAAATGATGAAGGAAGGAAGCTTAAACTCACAAAATATCATTAGTCACAAGACCTAAGAATAGACATTTGGTACAACCAGTCTGAAGTATCAGTTGTAAAGGAAAGAATGAGAATTTTTACTGGCCGCATGAAGAATAAATTATGTTAGGCTTTGCATAAAAGAAAAGAAAAGTCCTCAATACCAATAAACATCAGAATAAATGGTGTGTATTAAACCTAAGCACATCATAGGTAATGTAAAAGTCTTGTGAGGTAATGTAAAAGTCTTGTCAAAATAAGGAGGGTAATTATAGAAAAAAGAAAAGATTTGTATTAGATACTGAAAAACACCATACACAAAAATATAATAATATGGTATCAGAAAGGGAAGATTCCAGTTGCAGGAGTATGGCCAAAGTTGCATTAATTTTATAGTAGCACAAACTCCACCTCTTGACATGAAAAATGTTGTTCTGAGAGACTTTTACCACTGGGGAGATCCAAATCACTTTTTCTTTATTAAGAAAAACAAGAACATCCTTAACTCTACCACTCTAGAGACAACCAGACACAGGCAGACAATGAAGGAGCATGGGTGACATTTTTGCTGCTACTGTCTTAGCGTACAACATGGTCCCATAAAAAACCACATACATGTAAGCACTAACTTTGCAACTGAAGAGGGTGAGTTATGTGAGCATCTCAGAGAGCTACAAAAGCAGGTATAAAGATGGAAAGCAGTAAACTGCAAAGAAAATGGAAATTGTGAGATAAAGTGAAAGAAATAGCAATCAAAGACTAAATGCTGTAGGAAAAATAAAGGGTGTGCGCCACTGTTCATGCATTGAAAAATCATCTGGTTAAATTCTTAGTTAGTCATATCTTATAGGAGAACGATAGGCTCCAGTACTGTAACAACTTATACTTTGTAAAAAAAAAAAAAAAAAAATCCTGTGTTGGTTTCTACAGCTCCAGAGTGCTCATATCCACACTCCATCTCTGATGACCCTTATACACTGCCTCCAAGGGGGCCTACTGGTCCAAGTCAACCTGCAGTGTACAATATAGCAGAAAAATGCCTTCCAAATGGTAGTCACTCTCAGAAAAAAAAAAATGATATTTTAATGATAAAATAAAGTTTGTTCATACTTACCTGGCAGATATATATATAGCTGTATTCTCCGAAGGTCCGACAGAATTTCAAATTTCGCGGCACATGCAGTGGCCGGTCAGGTGGTTAGTACCCATTCCCGCCGCTGGGAGGCGGGTATCAGGAACCATTCCCATTTTCTATTCAGATTTTCTAACGCCACTGTCTCCTGAGGGGAGGAGGGAGGGCAATATAAATATATATATCTGCCAGGTAAGTATGAACAAACTTTATTTTATCATTAAAATATCATTTTGTTCATGAGACTTACCTGCCAGATATATATATAGCTGAATACCACCTTTGGAGGGGGGTAGAGACAGCCAAGAATTAGGGAAAAAACCAATTATTGGTAAAATTATTTTGGTTCCTTATCTGATAGCGTAGCTGACTGAGTGGTTACTGTCACTCTAGTCTGCTTCTGCTTTACTAGAGACCCCAGCGAGGTAGTGACCTATATAGCTGGCGACTTCTAGATGATCTGTCAACGGGGCGTGACCACAATGTGACTAGATCATAGCCCATACAAAGAGGACAAAAGAGCATTACTAACCACCTAACCAACACCTAAAGCGTTAGTTTGCAAAGGATTGGGAAGACTGCCTCCAGTAGTCGACCCAACAACCACAAAAACACAATTAAAAAGGGGATAGGATCAGAGTTACCCCTTGTCCCCAAGGTTGCTGAAGCAGCAATGTATGGTCCCAGCGAAAAGCAATTTCGTATGCTACCTAAACATCTTGCCAAGAGTGTGAGGCAAACACCGAATTGACTTCGCCAAAATGTGGCACTAAAAATGTCACTGAGTACCATATTTTTCTTGAACGCCATGGAGGTAGCAACTGCCCTCACCTCGTGAGCGTTAACTCTCAACAACTTGAAGTTGAGTCATCACAACTAGAGTGTGCGTCCATAATGACGTCCCTAATGAAGAATGCCAGTGCATTCTTCGACATAGGTTTAACTGGTTGCCTCACAGAACACCATAAAACATCCAATGGACCACGAGTGTCCTGTGTTCTTTTAAGGTAGTACTTGAGAGCTCTAACTGGACATAGAACTCCCTCAGGTTCCTGTCCAATAAGGTCTGCTAAACCTTTAATTTCAAAGTGTCTAGGCCAAGGGTTAGAAGACCTATCATTCTTAGCCAAGAACTTAGGGCTTAAAGAATAGACAGCATTGTGTTCCTTGAAGCCCACATGACGGCCTCGAACTTCTCTCACTCTCTTCACGCGAGGAATGCCGTTTCGAGTAACATCCTTAAGAGATGCAGTGGTGGAGGCTCAAAAGGACTAAACATCAAAAACTTGAGCATTACGTCCAAGTTCCAAGCAGGGGAAATCAGCTGAGGAACCTTGGACGTCTTGAAAGAGCTCGTAAGATCGTGGAGGTCCTTATTGTCAGACAAAGCTAATCCTCTGTGTCTGAATACAATCGAAAGCATGCTCCGATAACACTTGATAGTCGGAACTGCTATATCGAATTTTTTCTCTTAAGTAAAGGAGAAAATCCACAACCTGGCTCACAGTGATAGAGGAAGAGGAAAAGTCCTTCTTTCTACACCAACCTTTGAAGGTTGCTCACTTCGCTAGATATATCCTTTAGATGAAGAACTTCTGGCTCTAGCGATGGCCCGTGCCACCTGGCCAGAAAAACCCCTTCGCTCTGACCAAGTTTCAATAGTCTGAAAGCAGTCAGGTTCAGAGCGGGAGATTCAAAGATATCTCGTGAAGTGGGTTTGTATGAGCAGGTCTGCTCTCATAGGAAGGGTCCTCGGAACGTCTACCAACCAGAAGAGAAACTCCGAGAACCAGTGGTTCGAAGGCCAAAACATGGGGATGAGAGTCATCCTCGTCCCTTGTGAGGCCGCGAACTTGCGTATGACTTCTCCCAGAATTTAGAACGGGGAAAAAGGCGTAAACATCTATTCCCGTTCAATCCCAGGGAAGAGCAACTATCGCAACTGCCCCAGGGTCGAGTACAGATGAGCTTTACAGAGGGAGCCTCGCTGTTCTTGAGGTCGTGAAAATATCCACAAGATGGCGACCCCAAAATTTCCAAAAATCTTGGCAAACCTCCTGATGAAGGGTCCATTCCTTCGGCAGGAGTTGATGGCACCAACAGAGCAGGTCTGCTCGAACATTTTCGACCTCTGCCACAAAACTTGTGAGAATCGAAATGTTGCGAGCATAGGCTCAAAGAATAATCTCTCTTGCAAGGCTGAACAGGGAACAAGTATTGTCCGAGTTTGCTAGAACTACACGATTGCAAACTTGGACCTCGAAGAATTGGCGAGCTAAAAGATAGCCGCCAAATCTTTGAAGTCGATGTGCCAGGACACCTGTTCCTCTCTCCAGGTTCCTAACACTTTCTCTCCTCTAGTGTTGCCCCCAACCTGTTGACGACCCGTCGGAAAAACAACACTAGGTTGGGGTTCAGAAGCTTGAGGGAGATCCTTTCTGCAATTCCGTTGGATCGAGCCACCACCACAGATCCTCTTTATATAAGGAAGAATTCTCAATTCCTCTTTCAAGTCTTCCTTGCTTTGTCAGTTCTCCAACAAAAAGAACTGAAGAGGCCTGAGATGCAGACTCCCAAGAAAACAAACTTCTCCAGCGAGGAAATGGTCCCCAGCAGACTCATTCCTTCCTTCACCTAGCATGTTTCCTTTTCCAAGAAGGCCGAAACTTTTTCGTACATAGAAGTTGCCGTTCTTGCGACGGAGACGCTATAAAAGCCGCTGAATAGATCTGAATTCCCAGACACAATGGACAGTGAGGGGATCAGCTGCGACTTCTCCACAGACCAGAAGTCCCAGGGACTTCACGAGTTGCAGAGTCAACTGAAGGTCCTCCAGATACCTTCGCTTCGACGACGCTTTCGAATCAACCAGTCGCCCAAGTAGAGTGAGATCCTGACGTGCGACAGATGCAACTGCATCGCAACGTTTTTCATGAGACGTGTAAACACCCTCGGAGCAAAATGTGACGTAACAGCATCTGGTGTTCCCAGGCGGTCAACCATCCAAGTACTGACCAGACCTAACGTTGCTTAACTTCGCTGATCGGACGAGAAGCGGTGTTTTCAACGTGGTATGGCCGTTGTGCAGAGTCCAAAGCAGAGAGCCCTGAACTGGTACGTCTAGTCCCCCAAGACAACCTGAGATACTTCACCGAACGTGGATGAATTGGGGCGTGAAGATAAGTATCTTGAGATCCAAAGATACCATCCAATCCCGGGATGAAGGGCTCCTAGTATTGACTGCGAGGTCTCCATCTTGAACTTTTCCTTCCGGACCAAGTTGTTCGACCCGTTGACGCCCAAGACGGGTCTCCAGCCTACTGAAAGTTTCGGGACTAGAAACAATCTGTAGTAAAATCCCCGGGAACACCGAGTCAATATCTGTTCCACTGCTCTCCGCTCGAACATCTGTTGAGCAGGTCAAACAATTTTCTGTTTGACAGGAAGGCAGTTGGGAAACAAAAAACAAAAGAGGAGACAGGAAGGGAATCAAGTAACCTCTCTCTAACAGTAGGAGGGACCAAACGTCTGCCCTCACTCTTTCCAGGCTTGTGCAAAATGAAGCCTGGTTGCAAAGGAGTCTGGAGATGGAGGGAGTCACTTGCTACCTCTCTTGAAGTGACATTCCTTCGGAAAAAAAAAAAAAAAAAAAAACTCTTTCTCGTGGTGCGGGTCTCGTGTTGCTTCCCATGGAAGCCCCTTTGTTATGCAAACATTTAGCTTTCGTTTACTTTTTGTATCTGAGATCGGTGCAAGCGTTATGAAGGAGATGCAGTTTGAATGTCGATAACTTTAGTTTTGAGAAAAACGATATTTTTTGCTTCTCTGTGTATTTATTTGCTTGCCGTTACACAGTTTGATGTTTTTATGACATAATGAAAAGCCAAAAAATAGACCTGCAAAGTAATATAACTTCGCTAAATGAAGCTAAATGAAGCGAGTGTCAAAACACGGCTGAGGTTGGCCAGCGCGACGTTTTACTTAGTCAAGCTCTGAGCTGCTACTGACTGACTGCCACTGACTGCCCTGCGGCATTCCTGTCTTTTCGCTGATGCGTACTATGTCCACAGGGTTGCCATAGATCGCATTAGATATTATTTCATAGCTAAAAGGAAATTACCACCGATATACTGACAATATCATTACATTATATGAAAAATGTAATTTGACTATGATAGGTTACTGTTTTGTTTATAACTTCTAACTGTGGCGAACTTTTAAATAAAACTTTCTGAGAAGATAGTCAGGATATGTATGATGCCATATATAAAATATCCCAGAAAATTTTATTTCCGATTTTTTCGTCAAACGCTCCCCTTAAGACAAAGACAACTGCGAGGGGTGGAGAGAGGAGCTGACGGTTGAAAAGTCTCAGGAAACAGATCCCTAAGAAAAAGCCAGAGTCTGATAATCAGAGGAAGAAGAAGACGAAAGAAGTTTCTCTTCATACAAAGGCTGTGACGAAAGAGGATGTTCTTCCGCAGCTGGTGGGTCTTGAGTGAGTGGTGAAAGTAGTTTCGATTCGCCGATACGTGGCGGGAACTCCCGCGAACGAAGAAGTCGTCAACTAGAGTACGTATAGTAAACATAAAAAATGTGGAACGCTTCACGATTAGCGTGTCATCCTTTGCGCAAGAGCCATGCTAATCTTCTCTGTATCGTTCCAATTAGTATATGTACTGCCGAAGCAAGTACTGGCTAAATTAAGAAGGACATCAAATGTTGGCGGGTAGTTGTGCGACATGATGAACAACTGGAGCGGTGTCAACACAAGACTTGAAGCTATACGGGCGGCGAAAGCGCGCGGAGCGTCATGGCGTGACGCGCGAGAGGCTCCGTGGCAAGTACTAGAAGAGAGTCACAGCGTGGCGCGCGGCGTCATGGCTAGGGCGCGCCCGGCGCCAAGGTGAGGAGCGCGTGAAGCGTGAGAAGCGCACGAAGAGCAAGACGCGCTCCTGGCGCGAGACAAGAGAAAAGGCCAAAACCTCAACTCGGGGAAGACGAATAGGAAGCCACTAAACACTCTCTAGAAGACAGACGCTCTGTATCGTTCCCGAAGCGGGAGACGAAGGTGAAAGTCTGTACCTCTTAACAGGCAGATTCGAATCTTGAAAGGTTCATGAGAGCATCCAGCTGTTGTTGCAAACCCAACAAAATCTTACGCGTTGGAGAAGCCACTCTCTCGGGAGAAGGGCTGAACCTGAGAGAAGGAAGGGGGCGAGAGACGTATGCTTCCTTCCACAGGGGAAGAAGCTCTAGCCCTTGCCTTAGCGACAGGGGGTCGAGTAGAGTGATCATTCGAAAAACACTTTATTCTCTTCTGCAGAGGAATATCCACGCAACTTTCGGGAAGAGTACAAACGTCAAGAGGAAGAGGACGTGAAGCGTCCTCTCCTCTAAGCTTCTCTTAAGAGGGCGAGAGTCCAACCGAGAGCTCCAACCCCGTGGCGGGAGGACGTGTCGGAGGACGAAGCAATCCTTCAGGATGCGTGCCTGAGCACGATCCCTGGCAGCCTGGGTAGCGTCATCAGGACCTGCCGAAGGGACGCCAGATCGGTGGGAAGCCCCGTAACCCTCATGCGGCTTCGACATGCCCCTCCCTGGTCCTGGGAGTTCGACAGAGGTCCAGGCCTAGAGGCATTATAGGGCCGATCTGACGCCCCCTCCACAACACTAGGGCACTAGCACTAACACTATGCGTTTGAATTGCATTCACTTTAGTTTCAAGAGCACGCATTGACTCCACACGAGAGCCAGGGAATTACCTTCTGCAGCAACAAACTACAGGGTTAGTAATAAATTACTACAGGGTTACTAGTAGGAGAAAACCTGACTGTCCAACTAAGGATGCACTCTAGGAGGAAGATTTCCTCAGCCTATCACGCTCCAATTTAAGCATATAGGCTTCATATTTCTTCCACTCACCCTCAGACAATCCCACACATTCATTACCGATTATCATAGAGCATTGAACACCCTTACATATCATACATAAAGAGTGAGGAACTATCAAAGTCTTGATAGCCTCACCTTACATTCACCAAGCTACAGACTCGATAGCTAGAGGTAAGACATCTTAATTATAAGAAAAGTCAAAAGCAAAATCAAAAACGGTCCACAAAGAGCGTATGCCAAGTCACAGATCCAGTCGAATACCAAAAAACAACCAAAATACTTAAGTGACAACAAATTTCGAAATCCAAAGGCGGAGGAACTGACAACAGGTGTTGACAGTCCGGCGACAGAGAAAATCTGAATAGAAAATGGGAATGGTTCCTGATACCCGCCTCCCAGCGGCGGGAATGGGTACTAACCACCTGACCGGCCACTGCGTGTGCCGCGAATTTGAAATTCTGTCGGACCTTCGGAGAATACAGCTATATATATATCTGGCAGGTAAGTCTCATGAACAAAACTGTGGATATGAACAATGTAAGGCAGTCCCCAGTTATCAGTGGGCTCAGTTATTGGCGATCCAGTTTTACAGCACTTGTCTAGCGACAAAAATCGGCAATTTTCGGCACCGAAAATCGCCGATTACTGCTTGTCAGCGCCGATAACTGGGTATTGGTGCCGATACATACCTAACAGAGGCGCCGATAACAGAAAATCGGTGATTTTCTATTCCGAAAATTGCCAATTTTCGTCGCTAGACAAGAGCCATAAAACCGGATTACTAATAACTGAGCCCGCCAATAACTGGAGACCAAGAATGACCGTAATATTAAAATAAAACAGTGATATAATTTCTAATATCGGAATTATCAATACTGCAACACACCACTGCTGCCTTTGCCTCCTAGAGGCTCTACACATTGGAAAGGAAGTCCTAGCCTTAACACCACACAAGAAACTTTCCTCCCCCAATGGTGGCACTCAGAATGCTGCCTGCAGGTACTCCTGAGCTGAATGAGCAGACCAATCAGGAGCTGCCTATATTTGCTGTGAGTGACACCCCGGTACCGCCACCCCCCCTTGTATAAAAATCAGTTCCACTAATTCTGCCATTCTTTTTAACAGAAAATATTATCATCATTATTATTACTGAGGCTTGCCTTTTCACTTATTTGTATTTAGCATTCTGTACTTGAATTTTGTAACTACCAAAGGTCTCTAGCTAAAAATTAATTGTATGCTACTGTTTTTATCATTGTTATCATTATTCTTATTTATTATTATTATTATTATCATTATTATTATTATATTGTCCTTCCACTTTCTTGAAATAGCACACAATGCACTGATTATTAAGGGCCGTGGTATGGCTTTTTTGAGGATCAAAGTACTGTACCCTTTTACAATAGTCATTCTTGCACTAACTTACACTAATTCTTATATTTCATTTGACTTAACTTACCTGCCTAAATTTCAAATTTCTGATAAAAAATATTCCTCCCTGAGTGCAATGAAATACATTATACCTAAATAACTTCATAATGAAAACTCTTTAGAGTTCTGTGTACCCATATATTTTTTCTGTGGTAACAAGGATAGTCTACATTGAGAAACACCACATAGCGATTTGCTCTTATCCAAGCATGATGAGTGAGTGTACCTTGCTCCTGGTTTCAGAATGGTTTTCAGTGGCCCCATCTCAGCCGTTTCTTGAACTGAAGTGGTTTTGAAACAATAGATATACTAGTATAAGATAAGAAATGACTTCATTACTAAAACTAACATCTTAATAAAAACTAAAAACTATATGAAAGTTTAGTCCTATAATTTTAAATATACATCTAAAAACAAATCTGAACATCAGCTTACCAGGTGCTCCTTTCCAGAATGCTTTTCCTCCCTCCTCTCTCCAGATTTTCCGTGCAGCATCAAATACACCACTGTAAGTCGTTTGCCCAGCTCGGGCAGCAACCTGAAGTCTAGTTTTGATTACATCAGCTGGGGTAGTCAATGATGCTGCTGGTACACCACCTAGAACATATAATCATCATTAGCATTTCACATCACCCTTTAACCTTTCTATTTAGGCACAAATCAATCAGTTCTGAAGGGCATGTATGTTACATTATGCAAGTGACTGACTTGTAGAATTACTTAACGTCCATGATATCAACAAGAGATACACTTCATTAGAACATTCAGTGCTATGCTAACAAACATACAGTTTACAACACTTCAACTTAAATACTTATAAAATGATGACAAAATGAGAATTTCATTCTTTGACACAAATTAGTCAACAATTCCAATGAGAGTTATTTCAAAATCAACTTTATAGGAATCACACATTACATTATTATTGCTTACCAATTGCACCAGCAAGCAAGAGGGTAGCCGGTGAATTGTAACCATTTTCATCAGCCAGGAATCGTTTTGAATGGGCATAAACTGGGAAATAGATGGCTGAAAATGGGATGTCTCTTAAGAAGCATGCACGAGCACCCTGTGGAATTATGAAAATCTAGCTGTAGATGGAGATCTTGGATGAAGAAATATGTAACATAGGCCAGACAATATTGCAAGAGTAATATAAATGATGTCTAGCTGAGCTACCTTCATTGCTACAGCAGTGACAGCTATTCACTGCTATAATAGTGACCACTCAGATAGATTATCACCCAAAGCATTAAACGTGGGGTTCACATTAAATTTGTCATGATCTAAACTCCACTAAAATTCATGTAACATCAACATGAAATGCACAAGCTTGCTGCTACATGCATCAAAAGGAACTAAATCATTAAATAATACTACATTCTCTGTTTATAAACCCTGAGGTTTCTCAGTCACAATGATATACCTCATGGAAAACAAAACTAATTATAAAACCTATAAAGGCACATAACAATCAGTTGCTAGTCAACAAAGCAACCTTGAACACGACTGTTAAAGGTGATACATTTATGGTCTGTATACTTCCAAAAGTGTCTTGTTGATTTTATGAATTATCATACTGACTTCCCCCTACCCCTTTTCACAGTCAACTTCTCTATGGAAAACTATAATACCAGGGATCTTAAAAATTCAGGAATATGTCTATCCTTACTCTCGATGGTTTAACTCAGCTGTTTATCATGTTTTATCTTGACAATTCATCAGTTTGTTGAAATAGGATGTCAGGGTCTAACAGGATTACGACAGCTGTTGAACATCCTTCTTCCAAAGCTGAAATTTTGTGGAGGGACATCAAAAATAGAGGGGCCAAAACAATTTGTCTGTAACTGGTAGACAATGCTATTACGTGAATAAGTAATTCCTTGTTATCAGATCTGCAAGGCTCCATTTGATATTTCTCTTCCTGATTAATATTTTCCTGCATTGCCTCTCTCCAAGTTCACTTTTCGTTCCCAAAAAGTAATAATCCTGACTAGGGTGAAAATTACAGGGAGTTTTCTCAGTTGTTGAAAAGAAGGCTGGGGTCTAGGCTCATAAGCATTTTAAGAATTCTTCTTCCCAGAAGTAAGTTGTAGAGGTAAGTAGAAATGATGCAATATAATGCTTGTTCCGTCTTTCCAGTGCCCTCTAAGGTTGCTGAAAATTTTGATTTGTAATTCCTTATACAGTGAAGGCACAGCAGTTTCCCTTTACCGGGTTACAGGTGGCATGAGGTCTTTCTACTGTCTTCAACACACTTTGCCTGAATTCCCATCTGGTGCATATCCTCATGTCCATTTTCCATGATCTGCTAGACCTTCCTATATATAATATATATATATATATATATATATATATATATATATATATATATATATATATATATATATATATATATATATATATATATATATATATATATATATATATATATATATATATATATATATATATATATATATATATATATATATGTATATATATATGTATATATATATATATATATATATATATATATATATATATATATATATATATATATATATATATATATATATATATATATATATATATATATATATATATATATATATATATATATATATATATATATATATATATATATATATATATATATATATATATATATATAATATATATATATATATATATATATATATATATATATATATATATATATATATTATATATATATATATATATATATATATATATATATATATATATATATATATATATATATATATATATATATATATATATATATATATATATTGTGTATTTTGTATCTCACCCATTTCTTATCACATTTCCAAATTATCCAGATTTTTATGATACCAGTTTATTTTCCAGCTGCTTGCCACCACATCTGTCAGCAACTTCCTCATCTGCAATACAATTTTTTGCTGCACTTCAACCATAAACCTTAATAATCTGATATTACACATCTTCAAAATATATATTTTTTTTATGTGGCCTTGTACCTCCTACAAAGAATACTTCAGGTCCTATGCAAAGGGCGCTCCCTCTCTCTCTCTCTCTCTCTCTCTCTCTCTCTCTCTCTCTCTCTCTCTCTCTCTCTCTCTCTCTCTCTCTCTCTGTATATTATATATATATATATATATAATGTCACAGTAAGAATATGAAACCAGGGATTTCATTAAATCCCTGAAATTTTTTAGGGAATTTGTGAAATTGCCCATTCACTTAGGGACATTTGATCCCAAGGGACTAGTACTAAACACAGCGAAACACATTTGATCCCCAAGGGCCTAGTACTAAACACAGTGAAACAGTGTAGATGAATCGCTGTTTTGCCATGTTTAGTACTAACCCCTTGGGGATCAAATGTCTCTAAGTAAACTGATGATTTCATGATGTCCCTGAAAACTGAAATCCTTAGTTTCACAGTCTTACTGTAACATATACAGTATACAGTATAATCTATTGGTCACTTTTTACCAGATATGTATATAATTGTAATAGCCACAATGCCCTCTTAACTTCTCGAATTCTTCACGCTTTTTGGATACACCTGTCATTACAAAGCCTTGGATCCAAATGCAAGATATATGAAGCAATTATGATGTCTGGTACTGAGAAACAAACCCGCATCCCATAATCACAATGTCACATTGCTGACTTGACCAGGAGAAGGATCAAAAGTTTACTGCTGCTCATACATACATAGTACCTGTCAAATTCAGATATATTTATTAGAGCTGGAATAGACCCATCTTCACCATCGTAGCCAAGAAGGCAACTGTTTTTATTGCTTTTTAGGCTGAAATATATACATATATATAGAATCTACTGATCATACCAGATACATATGTAATTGTAATAGCCACAATGCCCTCTTAACTTCTCGAATTCTTTGTGCTTTTTTGGATATGCTTGTTACTAAAAAGCCTTGGATCCAAGATCAATATATATGAAGCAATTATGATGTCCTGTAGTGGGATCCAAGCCTTTGTAGTGACAAGCACATCCAAAAAAGCACAAAGAATTCGAGAAGTTAAGAGGGCATTGTGGCTATTACAATTACATAAGAATCTGGTAAAAAGTGATCAGTAAATTCTATATATATATTTCAGCCTAAAAAGCAATAAAAACAAGTGCCCACTCAGCTACGAGGGTGAGGATGGGTCTATTCCAGCTCTAATAAATATCTCTGAATTCAACAGGTATATGTATGTATGAGCAGCAGTAGACTTTTAATCCTTCTCAAAGTCAGGTTGGCAACGTGACCTTGGTGTGATTATGGGCTGGGAGTTCATTTGGCTTAAAAGTATCAGTGTCACTTAAACATCATTTTATTTATTGCTTTTGAGTTACTGAGAAACATATGTCATGACTATGTTATAGAAGTTTCCCATATGTTCCCAAGATAGCAGAACTATTTTACCTCTTCTAAAACCTAGCCATCTAACAAAACAAGGTTCTTCAATTCCTCCTCTTCCACCATTTGTTTCTGATGCATTTAAGTACTATCTCTTATTTTATGTATATTATACAATCCTGAGTTTCTCTTATGACACTACCCTTAACATTTGTTACACATTACTCAATTCCCACACTTTTCCCATAGCAGCCATATGGCTACTTTCTTTACTACTTTTTGCCTTTGCTCCTTTCTTCTCACCATTATCTTTGTCTTGCTTATGATGATTTTCAGACTTGTTCTTTCCATTCCACTCTTCCCACCTTTTTTCCTCATATTCTGCTGTTAGCACAAGGTCACCTGTATTTAGCATCTCCTAGGTGCCTCCTTATCTGCAATCCTTTGTAACATCCACATCCATCACTTGCATGTTACACAACAAAGGGCCCAGATTTGATCCGTGATGGGCACCAACATTTATTTCAGTCTTCTGATAAAACTGCCACTGTCTTGACTCCAGATCTTGTGTTCTGGTATAGTAGATCTTGTGTTCTGGTATAGTAAGATAATAAAAAAACTTATTGAATTTTTCCAGTAAACTCTTCCTATACAATGCCCATTTATTTGTTTGTTTTGTTGTCTCGTAAAATATCTTCTCAAGAACCACAAACATGTGGTATAATCAACTCTTTGCATTGCAGTTTTCTTGTATCAGCTTCAAGAACACCTCTGTTGTTGACCTCTGGCAGAAATCCAAATGATCAATTTTCAACATTTTTCTGAGCCTTTCATCTAGCACCACTCATATTGTCATAGCATGCTCAGCAATACTATTCCTCTATAATTTTTACAGTGCAGTGCAATCCCATTTCATCTGGGTACCATTACAGTAAAACTTTTTCCAATCTTCTCTTCTTATCTCTTCCTTAGCCAGGTTTTGATTTATTCTAGTGTGCTCAATGATGACTGGGTCTCCTGCTGCTTGTATGAAACTGATTGTTCCTCCTGGTGGTTCAGAAGCTTTTACATTCTAAGCTTTCTAAAACCCTTTTAATGCCTCTGTTGTTATATTATGTTTCCTTTATCACGCCAACTTTTCAAAATACTTCTTCAGTCATTCCAGTATTTCTTTCTCTTCAACTTTAATTTCTCTATTTTCATATTACATCTTTTTCATCTTTCCTCGCCCATTTCGCTATCGTAATACTTTCTCGCGTCCCTCTGTTGTGGTGAGATTCTGCTTCCAACCCCTCTTCTTTAATCTTTCTACCTTCCTTAAACCATTTCTCCTCTTCTTGTATTCATCTTTATTCTTTTCATGGCCTGTCTTATGCTAGAGCTTCAAGGCTTTCTTCTTCTCATAAAATGCCCTTTGTAGATACTGATTCCACCAATATGTATTTTTCTATCCCTTCCCCAGTGTTCCAGTGTACTCCTCTGTATTTTCTATGCCTTCTTTCAGAAGTTTCCTACAGCCACTTTTTGTTGCTATATTTGCTGACTTTTTCTTGATAATCCCCTCTGACTTATTGATTTTTTAGTTCTGCTGCTTATTCTTTTATGTACCTCTCTTCTTATACCCTCATATCCCTCACTACCAAATCAGCTTGCATCATCCTAGGTTGAGTTAAGCAAACCTCGCCAGGTAAAACAGCAAAAATCCTTGTCGTGGAGGGCATCTGTATTTCACATCACAATAAATAAATCTGTTTTTCACCTTCTCCACTCTTGTCTATTATCAGCTTCTCTCGTTCTACGCTTCTTAATTTAATTATGCTGAGCAACTTCAATCCTTGGCGTTAGCTTAATTCCAGTACTGTTATTTTCATGAATTCTTTCTCCAAACTAAAGCTCATAATCTTGTCCTAGAACATCTGTCAAAGCATCTGATAATCTTTCCTAAATTTTTTTTTCTCCCAGTCTACAATTTTTTTTTTTCCTCCAGTCTTTCTGATTTTGATAAGTAAACAACTACCACATGCTTTACCTTTTGCATCTTTTCATCTTTATAAAAATAGAAAAGTAAAAAAGTTTAAGAAGACTTTCTAATGAAAAATGCATAAATATCTCTACCAACTAAGTTCCTTTTGGTGTACACAGCAAATCCACTTGCTACCATGAGTCTGTCACCTCAATTTCCTCCTATGAATATGTGACAGCTCAAATTTCCTGACATTCATACACAACAAGAATGTACAGCCATGGTAAGAAGTGAGGCAACATGACTGCATAGGATTTAGTTCAAAATGCACTAACTGGCAATTAACATGCTGCATATTCATCTCTTATTTCAACATGAAAACACGATTTTCTTAAAATAAGGCCATAATATGTTTCATAAGAGCGAAGTACGTCATATACATCAAAACTGTAAGAAAATATTACATCTAGCCAAATTTCAGAAAAACAGTGACAAAACATTTCCAAAACTTTCATTCATCCAGCGCCGATGCCTTCGACAAAGAAGTCCTCACCAAACCTAAGTTCAAATATTAAATTCACATTACTGTAATTGCATTGCAACCATACAATTCTAAATAGTCCTATTTGATTATTTTTACCTCTCGACACTGAAAAAAAGATAAAGAAATAAATATGAAAGTGTTACTGTAGCTAAAACGCATCAATTGATATCAACAGGTGGGTGTAGCCTGTATGACACAATCATTTGAGTGGCGGCAATATGAGCCACCTGGAACATAGGTCTACAACGAGAAAAGACAATGAAATGATCTTGAAAATATTTATTCAATATCTATTATAGTAATATTTATATTTTCATAAAAGATAAAATTGTTATATTTCTTTATATAAAAAATAATGGTTTACTAGCAAACATTCACCTTTGCAGTTACACTTTGGTTAAAGCCAAGGTTTTGTTCCTAGGCCTAGGTGTGTTAGTTTTCTTTGATTGCTAAATAAACATTACTGTACTCTTAATATTCACATTTCAATAATGACAATTTGTAGCGGGGAAGCATATTAAGTTATCTGCATATTCTCGCACTTCAGGTTTCCTCATGAATCAATTATACATACCAAATTCAAGCATAAGGACTTTTAACAAAATGAAATTCTTCATTAGTTTAAAAAAAATCTGTTGTGCAGAACTTAAATCAATAACTATCTTTTGGATATGATTTGAAGAATCACCATCTTTTATTATTCAAAGAATGGGTAGTCTCTCAAAATAAATCCTTTAGTAAACTGTATTGCACTCAGAAGCCCTAGATTTTTTTATTAGGCCTATATGTACATCATTAGTGCAAAATATGGGCAGTTTGAACATAGCCAAGATTCCAAATTTCTAAGAAAGTTATCTGTAATTCATATTTCTACTTCAAAAATTTTTTTAGGAATGTTGAGCCTACTAGGTCTACAGTATTGTTAAAGTTGTAGAGGTAATTACGATGACCACTTCTTTTAGCAAGTTATGCGAGTTGGTTTGGCAGCACTGCCAACCTTGCCACACTATGCTTTGAGCTTAGCAGCGCATACAAAATTATAAGTATATTCTATTTATTTCACGTAATTACGAATGATATCAGGGAATAAAAAATATCATATCTATTAATCCATAGACAAAATAATGTTAGCTGTGAATTCACAAACCTTGTATAATCCAAGAAATCCAAGTTCCTTTATTACATTTACTGCAGATATCTTCTGTCCAGCAGACGCAATCTCACCAGCCACTTGTAAGCGAATTTTGACAATCTCTAGTGGATTAGTGAATACAACCTGAGAAGCACCAGCCTAAAAATAAAGAAAATTTTGTATGCACACAGTTATTCTTTGTTTTACATATGAATATTGTCAAGTCCTATTTTACAGTATGAAATGACATTAAGTTATTAGTTGTCAAAATACCACCTGGGAAGGGAGAGTTTGTTCATTTATTTCCCTTGGATTTAATGCTTTCAGTGGAAAGCATAGTAAAAAAATGCGAGGAAATCAATAATAACAGAGGTCACAGTGGCTAGTGAAAATACATGTTCAAGGTAAATGTGACCTGTACTTTTTACATATAAAGTTTTTTTTTTAAAACTGAAACTGTTTTCCTTAACAGGGGGTGTGTTAAAAAATGTGAGACAAAGGTCACAGTCAAATTCATACTTAGAAGCTAATTCCTGGATGAGCCCACTGTTCAGAAAACATCCCAAATATTACCCAAACCTTGTACCAAAACAGGGCTAATCTTCAGAAAATATCCCAACCATTATCCAACTCTTGCACTTGCACTAAAACAGAGGGCTAATATTCTAAAATTTTAAACCCCTCTCCACTGCAGAGTCATTCACTTCTCTCATCCACACACTCCAGAGCTTCCTCATTAGGGAAACTCTTCATCTCCAATACCCATTCCAATCCATCTAATCAGTGCTTTCTCCTCCTCCTCACAAAGTTTCAATATTATACACTCAAGGCCAACCTAACATCCTGAATCCTTTTCATATGACTAAGTCATCTTAAAATGCTATGACCCATCCTTTCAACCATGCTAACATTTATACAACTTCCAATTTCTTGTATTTCCATTTCCCCATTTCACTTATACCAAGTTTCAGCCTATTTCCTTCCATTTGCATTCAACACTGGCAATACATTTTCAAAAAGAGTTGGCTCGATCATCCCATAAATTCCACATTGGCATCAATAAACACTCCAACCCCAGGAGTCTCTTCCAAATCTTTTGCACGCTTCCTGTTACCTTCCTTCTTCACCGTTTACAAACTGTAAATGCGCTGTTCTAAAACAGAGACATAGAGCATTTCAGAACGAAGAGAAAGTGAGAGAATAAAGTTTTTAAAAAGAGGTTGAGAAGACTTCTAATAATAGATCGGTGGAATGGAGGAGAGAGTCACACACTCCTCTATTCTTATGTCAACCATTTATTTCTTTTTTTAAGGGTAATTTATTAAGCTAACTTTTAAATGAAAAAACAGTAACTGATTACAAGTTAGTTTAATATTGAATTTCCATCTTTTGATATCTAACGTAAGACTCTCTCTCTCTCTCTCTGTAATAATTCATAAATAATTTAACTTGATATTTCAAGTAAGGACTCTCTCTCTCTCTCTCTCTCTCTCTCTCTCTCTCCATAATAATTGATAAATAATTGCACTCTCTTAACCCTTAAACGCCGAGCCTCTATTTACAAAAATGTCTCCTGTATGCCGGCGGCGTTCGGGAGTTAGCGCCGAAGCGGTAATATATGTTATATATATCCATTATATATTATAAAAGTATGCAATCAAGCTCTGGATTTTACTACATTTCATCACTGCAGCTGAAAGCTGCCTCTTGGCTTGATATGAATACCGTTAGGTGGCAGCACCATCGTTTGTAAGCGTGCAGACAACGTTGGTGATGTACAATTCTTTAGCATATTCTATAACTTGAAGTTTGTAGCGAATAGTGTAACTTTGCCTCTTGCTTCCCGTATCCATATTTGCAGGAGTAAAATCCAATAAATAAAAATGTTTCCTATGTAACGGCTCGAGTCTCGTCAGCAACTGAACAAAGCCATGTTATTATTCTTAAAAGAGAATGCTAGCACGAGTTACCAAGTATCAACTCAACGAAGCCTTGTTATTATACCTAAAGAGAATGGTAGCAGGAATTGTCAACCACCAATTGATCGAAGCCATGTTGTTATGCGTAAAGAGAATGTTGGCAGGAATTGCCAACTACCAACTGAACGAAGCCTTGTTATCCGTAAAGCTCTCGAGATAATCACCAATAGGTGGCAGCACACGTACTGTAAGTCTGTAAATGTGGAATGCGGCGATCCGCTGTAGACGACAATAATGATATTAACACGTTTTAATGAAAATATCGATAATAACAACGTAGATATTGATTATAATACTAGCAGTAGTAATTGCAGTGATGGTAAGTGTGATAATGATAAATAATTATTATAAACTTTGGTTTTTAATAGGTTATTAGGATAACACCAAATGTTAGGCTAGGCTACAACATCTACGTGACGTTTCATGTATAATTTCGGCCAAAATTCTTAAATTTTGAGCCTACATTATTACATTGAGGGGATTTTTTACATAGGATATAGGGGATTTTTTAGGCTATATATATATATATATATATATATATATATATATATATATATATATATATATATAAATTATATGCATTCACACATCATGTAACATTTTTTATGGCAAGTGTAATATTTCCAGAATCTTAGTAAACCACTAGTGCTGGGACAAGAGTGGAGTAACGAAAATCAACCAGGTATTTGACAATATTTGCTGTCTCTAAGACCTGCCTGATGATGTCCATCTTCCAGGCTTCTGGATCTGGCTGGGGAGAACAATAACTCTGGCAGTTTATTGTCCTGGGATTTTGTGAATAGACTGATGAGTGGAGTCGGCTATAACTGCCAAAAAGGCTTTGCAAACATGTTCATCAACCTTTCTGGAAGAAGATCTTGGAACATCATACCTAAGGTATCAACAACCCTGTTCTGGGTTCTTGAAATGACCCTGGTCACAGGATTTCTAATGCTAACTCAAGCAGAAACTCGGAATGAGCACCTCCTCAGTTCATCTAGTGTGAAATGCTCGTTGTGTTGTCAGATATGACTTCAATTGTCCATCCTTCCAATGATGTCCTGAATCTCAGTAAACTATGATTGCTGGAGCAAGAGGGGAGCAATGAAAATCAACCAAGTATTTGACAATATTTGCTACTTCTACAAGACCTGGCTCCTGGATCTGGCTAGAAAGAACAATAACTCTGGCAGTTTATTGTCCTGGGATGTTGTGAACATACTGATAAGTGGAGTCTGCTATTACTTTCACAAAAGCACTGCAAACATGATCATCAACCTTTCTGAAAGAACTTGAAACATCATACCTAAGGTGTCAGCAACCATGTTCTGGGCTTCTGAAGTGACCATGGCCATGAAATATCTATTCCCAACTCATGCACCAACTCGGAATAAGCACCTCCTTGGTTTGTCTATTATGACATACTCATCGAGTTGTCAGATATGACTTCAACTGTCCAGCCGTCCAATGATGTCTTGAATACCTGGGACCTAGATAAAACAGCCCAAGCTCTAAGAAGTAGATGTGTGGAAAGCGTTACTCTGAAACCAAGTGTCCCTTACTTGGTGGTTTAGGACATGGACACCCCCAGCCCAAAGTTGATGCCTATGAGAATTTCCAGATTTGGAGGAACCAGTGGAACTCTCTGCTATAGATGGTAAACCACCAAGTAAGGGACACTTGGTTTCAGAGTAACACTTTCCAACAACACATCATTTGTCACAGGGAAATCCTTGGCCAACTACAATGCCCTCCGAGAATCGGAGAGCTGAAGCTGAAGGGATTGAACCCTGATGCAGCTACATGGCACTAGCTTTTACAGAGATAATAAAGGCCTTATCAGGAACTGATGGTGACATAGAAACTATGAAATGGTCAATGCCAATTTACAAAGTCTGTCCTTACAATCCCAGTTACTTCCCTTTCACTGTCAATTACCACCCAAAGTAAGTTACGTTTATAGGAAGGGTCAGATTGGATTTTCCCCAGTTTGTTTGTATTCCCAAAGGTTAACAGAGCCAAAATTCTTGGAAAATCTTGTTGTACATCGACAGCCCAAAGGAGAGGATGTAAAATTAGTAGACGCTCCCTTCCCACATGAACTGCAGGAGCTTCCTTGAGGACTGTTGTATGGGAATGTGGCAATTCAATGAAAACCATAAAGTCTTACCTCCATACTGACCTACAGTACATGTGGACTCCACCATCTCCAACTTGAAAAAAGTCAATAAATTAACTTCCTGAGCTGTATGAGGACTACAATTGATTTCCAGCATATAGATACCTTTGGGAATACAGAGAGACTAGAAACCCAGCAACTCACTCCATGATCAACCTGAATTTTACAGTGACTTCCTGAAACCTCTCGCTGCTGGAGGAAAAGGTGTCAAGGCAATATCCACTGTGAAGGTAACTGATGACCTAGGGTTCCCTACCTATATACCCCCAAGCACTCAAGTGTTTCTAGAAACAAGGACTCACCAAGGGATACAATGTCTGAAGGGAAGAGGAGTCTCACCTATGCTTTCTTCCTCTACCTGGTAACTTGCTTGGTGTTTGGCCTTCACAGCTGAGTCTAAAGGGTGAACACAAACACTTCAACTGGAACAACTTCTGAGGAGCGTGTGATGAATGATGGCATTGCAAAGTGAACTGCCTTGGACATTGGGTGATATAAAGCTTCTGATGGTATGGCGGCCTGCAAGCTGAAACAGAATTCAAGGTGGGTGTCAAGGCCAGGGAAGTTACCCACATTAAAAAAAGCTGGCCTGGTAGCTGTGAATGTCAGTTTCTCTTCACATTCCTTAACCAGAGGCTGCATGAAAAGAAAAGGATCCTATAGTTTGGCTATGTAGATATCCATAGGAGACAGAAGGTTTTCGAGGTCCATGGAATCAGTAGCCCTCTTCATAAGCAGGATGTTTGTCAGGAGATACAGTGTGAATGGAATATGGAGAATGGAGGCCTCGGTAGTGACCTCCAGAGATTTGGCATTTTCCACACAAGATTCCTGGTATCACGACAGATCCATTCCTGCCATTCACAAGGGCAGACCCTGCTCTGCAAAACCCCTCTTATGAATTCACCTCCGCACACAACTTAAAGCCAGTGTGTCCTTGGTGAAGGAGAAGAGCCCTAATAGGAGGATTGTAACTGCAACCTGTGCCTTGACCTCCACGTTAAGTAACATGTCCTTGATGGCTTTTGCCATGGGCAAACCATAAACATGAACAGAAGATTCTTCATCATCCTAGCAAAATTCTGTAACTGAAGCCCCCTAACAATGCTCTGAAGGACCAAGACTAAAAATACCACTAATGCAGTCCATCATTTCAGGAAAGGAGAACTCGTCTGGAAGAGTACAAAGATTCTTAACCATTTCTGCATTAGATCTTCCACCAAAAGCCCTCTGTCCCAAGATGAGTTTCACTTTGTCCATTTGGAAGGGTACACAGAATACTGGACGAGAAATATTCTGAAGGTTAAAGAGCACTGAGTGATGAATCAATGGCCAACACTAACTCTTCCTGTATGGTTCCCTGCACAGCAGAAAACACCTGTTATTGTAGGTGATCTAGGAAGGCAAAGCACACAGATTTCTCTGATATATTGGTGCTAATGACTGGAGGAACAGGGGGAGACACTAAGAAAGGCGGAGGCAGGACTACAAAATTGTAAGCTTGAAGGAAACTACTGGGGAAACAGCAGATGCAGAAGGCATGGATGAAACATCCCATTCAGAAGTCAGAGGGTACAAGAAGCAACCGCAGCACGTGATAGGTGTGTAATTTCTACAAGCAGGTCAGCAAGCAAAGCATCACGAAAAGTTTAACAGGCAAGAGAGTTTAGTTCCATCTTTTTCTCAACAAAAACAGGATACACTTTATGAAAGAAGTCCATAAAGTTGTTCTTTTAACAGATGACACAAGAGATGGAAACATGGATGCATGCCTAGCAAATGGAGATATCTGAAGGAACATCCACAGAAGGCTTCAGGTATGATGTTTATGCAACCTCTTCAGGGTGAAGTTGCACCAATGATCCACTGACCAGTCAATGCATGTCTCACACATCAACTGAGGAGAATACAGTGACTGACACAGGAAGAACACGGATGATGAATATCAACAGTGCAAAGTAAAAAAGAACAGGTCTAAATAGTGTAAGCATTCTCCAGCCTTCATTCATTTAAGCAATGTTTATAGTTACAAAGAAAATTACATGTGGCTATGCACAAATCATATAATAATCATAAAAAATCACAATATTGACAAATTAAGAAAAATCACAAAGTACTGTAACTGAGAGCCGCCACAAGGTAAAAGGTTACCAGGCCAAAGGAAATAAAGTTCCTAAAACTTCGAAATAAAAACAAAACCGAATAGAGTAAGAATTACCCATGGAAAACTAGACGCTCCTCTTCTTACGGACAAGTTACATTCCGATCGGGTGTTAATATCTTGATTTGTTCACAAGTCCAACTTGACATATGCAAAGTCAATACGTACAGTACTATTTATGTTTCTTTATACTAAAAACAATCCTAGTACTGTACTGTATTTTACTAACATGAATGATATATAAAATGTAAATATGTTCTAAATTGTGATGATAGTAGTACAATTTATAGAACCCTTTACTAATACAAATATATAAAACCTAAATACAATAAGTACTAAATTGTTATGATAATAGTACAATTTATAGAATACTTTACTAATACAGATAACACATAAAACCTAAATACATTGTGAAAATTATGATAATAATACAGTAAAGTGCAGTTGTTTTTCTTACCTTTGAAACTGGTGTTGTAGGCTTGATGCGATGGATAATGAAAGGAGGAGAGGCAGTGTGGAATTATAGGGGTGGTGGGCCATCAACATCAATGTCTTCTTTGGGAAGGATTTCTTTGGCATTACTTTCTTCTGCATCACTTTCTTTAGGAAGGATTGCTTCGGCAAGGATTTCTTCAGCATCACTTTCTTCTTCAATTCATAGGCTGTTGAGGTTGAAGGCACTGGTTTAAAGAATTTATCTAAGGAAGTTTGCACTGTTTGTCTTTTCTTTCCATAGCATATGATACAATAACACTGGATATCATCGCTGATGGTTGTTGCTACTTTTGGGAATCTCTCAACATTTGGGTCCTGATTCTCAAAAATAGTCAAAGCTTTTTCTATAAGAGAAAACCCCTCGGCCATCAATTTTGTTGCAGACTTCTTTAAAGGGACAAGTTCTTCTTCTTCATCTTCATCTGTTCCTTGCATTTCTTCCAGTTCCATTAAATCCTCATTTATCAACTCCTCTGAATGACTCTCAATTAGCTCTTCAGAGTCCTCTTCCCCAAAGTCAAGCTGTAACTTTTCACTTATGTCAACGAGACTATTAATGATTCCCTTTGCCTCCTCTTCTTGATTAAATCCCTTGAAATTGTTAACAAACTGATGGCATAAAGCATTCCATGCCCCATTCATGTTTATGTCACTCACCTCACACTATGCAGCATGAATATTCATTGTACAATTGTAAATATTGTAACCCTTCCAGAAGTCACATAAGGTCATACCTGGGTCATTTATCTCCTTCAATGCTTGCCAGTATGTACGGCAAGTGTAATATTTCTTGAAATTTGCTATTACACCTTGGTCCATTGGCTGAATGAGTGGAGTGAAGTTGTGTTAGGGGGTAAATAAACAATTTCAACATCTGAACAGAAATCATCTAAGTGTGGTGGGTGACCAGGGGCATTATCCAAAATTAAGGGAATCTTAAAAGGAATCCCATTCTTGCAGGGTACAGCTTGACTTCAGGAACATAGTAATGAAAAAGCCAGTCTTCAAATACACCAAGAGTAACCCAGCCTTTGTTACTGGACATCCAGATTATGGGTAGAGACTCTTCTTGTGATATATTTCAGTGCCCGTGGATTTGCTGTGCAATATACAGGGAGAGGTATTAGCTTTGAGCCTCCCAATGCGTTGCCACCCAGCAGTAAAGTTTGCCTATCCTTCACTGTCTTAAATCCTGGCATCGTCTTCTCTTCACGGCTGATGTACACTTTTTCCGACATTTTTTTCCAGAAAAGGCCTGTCTCGTCAATATTAAAAATTTGCTGAGGGGTATAACCTTTCTTATCAATTCCTTCACTATCTCAGGAAATTTTTTGGTTGCTTCTTTGTCAGCACTTGCTAACATACCAGTAACAGACATGTGATGCAAGTTAGCATGTTTTTTGAAACAAAGAAACCATCCATGACTTGCAGCAAGTGTTTCATCTTTGGCACTTTCACCAGCCTTAGCCTTCAAGTCATCAAAAAGGCTTTTAGCCTTTTCCTGAATCAGCATGAGGCTAAGCGGTAAACATCTTTGTCTCTGGTGTTCCATCCAGATACCCACAAGTTTTTACATTTCTTCTACCACCCTCCCCCTTCTCTTACTTATAATTGTTGACTGCATTGGCACAGCACTTTTTATGATTTCCATAATTCTATCTTTGTTCTTAAAAATTGTGCCGATAATCGAGCAATTCATATTACAATGGCGTACTGCCTTAACCATGTTTTCATCATTTTCTTATTTCTTTCTAATGGCCGCTTTGTTTCCACTGAGATAGCTTGCCGCTTATTAACAGTGCCACTACCTTCACTTGATTTATGCTTGCTATTAACCATAATAGATAAAGGATGGGCTAATTTCACAATAAAATCACAAGAATTACTCGGAGCACAAGAGATCATGTCTTAGCACTTGCATAGGCTTGGGAGTCTGGGATGGCGCACTGGCATATTGGCGTCAGCTACGGTGCTGTTCGGCGTGGTAGCAGCAGAAATTGTAACTAAGCAAAGGTGTGCAATACAAAATTTGGACTTACAGGGTAGTGGACGGAGCGCTCTGAACAGATTTTAATTTACGATCATGGCTGTTTGTATCTCTGACAGTTCATAAGTAAAGGAGAGTCTGTACGTACTGTATTGTCCATCCCATCACAAAACTACAAGATACCCCAACCCTGCAGGAAAAACTAAAAACAGACTGAACTGAGTGATACAGTACATGGCAATTAGCATCATGAAAAAATGCTAAAAATACCTGAATATCATAATAAAAAGGAAACCTCACAGTAACCCACAGTTTAGAAAAGAAACACTGATAAAAAATGACAATAACAATGACAGAACAATGAATGAAAAATGCAGCTGCTAGAAAGGACAATGAAGATGACTGAGAGCAGTTACAGAGAAGGTAAGAGTAATGTAGGTAGCTTAGGTAGGACTCGTCATGCACAGCATGGAGCCCCTCTCAATCCTGACAGCGTATTTCCTTGTCTACAAAAGTATGGCAATAAAATGATTAATGAAAGTGCTGAAAAATGTGAGAAGAGAAAATTAAATGTCTTCTGATATTAAAAACTGAGGCTAAGGATTTGGTATCTGAAAGAAAC
>NC_089746.1:31569011-31611511 GCF_040412425.1 Macrobrachium rosenbergii
TTCTTTATTTTTATTTTATTTTATTTTGTTATTCTCCTTTTTATTTTTACTGTATTTTCTCATTTTTTAATTTTATGTTTGTCATAATTTTCATTGCATAAAAGATGAAAAAAAAAAAATGAATTTTACACCCCAGACCAGACAGAAACGCATTTGATATCCCCAAGCAAGTGTGTACACTAAGAAGAGGTTGTTTTGTAATGTGGGTGGAGCTGGGGGCTTAGTAGATGTCTGACTTGCTAGAGCTTGTTTTGTTTCGTGTTGTTACACTTACAAGATTTTTCATTTTTATTTTATGCTATTCTCATTTATATTTTTACTGTATTATTTCATTTTTTATTTTTGCAACCCAAAGAGAACAACTGAAATATCAACACTGATAAAATATTCTCTTGTATACTGCTATGATATGTGTGGTAATCATACTCAGAGTCAACAAAACTTGTAATGAAATACGTACAGTAAATCAAGCAAAGCAAAAAAAGAAACACACATACACGCACACACAAACTGTGTAGAGGCAGTCACATCACCATTGATGAAATGCCACATGTAGATGTAAAAACACACACACACACACACAGGCATACAAGTGAAGCTTCTGTAATGCTATGAGGTGAAATAAAACATCATTAATTCCAATAAAACAGAAAATGATCTATTACTTTTCAGTAGCGTTCTTAAAACGAATTTGCTTTGGACAGTTGTCATCGGGAAATGCCATATGTTCTACAGATGTAAACACAAGGTGTTTTGCACAAACACGGTTCCCGTGATAGTTTTTAATTACTGAACAAATTTAACTTTTGATAGATTGTACTAAGCTAGGCTTTCAAACAAGATTACCAAACTTATGGCTTATGTAACAATTAATAACCATCAATTATAATTAACAACCATTTACCAAAGAACTAACATTAACAACATCGAATATGACGTAAACAAATGAACTGGGAAACAGCTGTTATGCAATTTTGACGGATTTTACTGTAACATACAGTATGTTAGTTTACCCGTTTTAAATTTAAGTACAAAAATAAAAGTAATAATTCAGATAATATACTCAATTCTTATAGCAACTAAAAAATCATTCTCCTAATTCTTTCAGCAATAAGATCAATCAGCTGATTCTGAGAACATAAACATTATTTCAATGCAAATGGCAGATGATCGGTTTGTTATGCACATTACGACAATGATATAACATGATAATAATACAGTATACATGGATTCAGTAAGTAAAGTATCAGTTTCATTACCATTACCTTTATCTTAAATACAGCTGTAATAGCCTATCTGTCCTACACAATGAATACTGTGAGTGTAACACCTAGCCTAGGTCAATACAGTAGTTCACACATTCACTCACATTTTGTATTTCGTGTATAGCAATACAATACAGTAACAACTGATAAGAAAATTGCTATATAAAAATACATTAATGGTGATATGACCATGATAGGTTGTGGGTAAACACAGGTAGGCTACCTACCTACTGAACTGTGTCATTTACCAGAGAAAGGAAAAGAAGTTTTTCAAAGTATATTTATGCAATATATTTTGTGACAAATATGAGGAAAAAAGGTAGATAATTTCCTTTTGCCTAAGGTTTTCATTTTAAAGTCTGATGGTTGTAGTTTATAAGCATGTGGAGTATTGACAGTTAAGTGGTATTGACAAGGTTAGGTGAGTAAGGGTAAACAGTCCCCCTTGAACACCCCTAGATTTTTTCCTCGTCTTGATCCAGATTCACCATTATCTAACAGGCCCTTGGCTCTGTTAATCCAGGTAATGAAGATTACTGTAATAAATGTCCACTCTCTGGACTTAGAACATATTAGTATGTAATTTGAACCAATCCTCTCAAAAGGGCCTTTTTTATCTTTGTTTTGATGTAAGAGCTTTGCACTGATTTCTTGTTTATGCACATAAAGCAGGATTCAGACAATTTCTATGATGAAAAATTGAAGTATATTGGGGGAGACAGTTGTCTCCTGTGATGTAACATACAATGAAAGATGGAAATACAATTATTTCAAACAAATAATAAAGTCTCCCAAATAAAATTTATATTTCTATATACAGTTACCAACCTTCTTGAAGCAGTCAAAAGAGTTGCGATACATAAGTTCACCAATATATGAGCCAGAACGTTGATTCTGCATTCTTGTCTTTACAAGATCAATGGGGTAAACAGCAGTAGCACCAACAGCTGAAAGAGAATTAACATATTTTAAATATGACCAAATCAAGCATAAGTTTTATTTACTAATATGGGTATCATACAGTCATGAATACATCAATATAGTATATGTATTTCAGCAATTCTTAACCATAACATTTACAATAAAATTCTCTCTATTACATGATTTCTTGCATTCAGCCAGAAAGGGGACTTCAGACTAAAACTCCTGAAGACCTCCCTTCCCCCCCTTTACAGAAAGGAACTGTCCTCAGTGAAGGGAAATTTACCAATTTACTGGGCTGCCTTAGTGACGAAACATAATGGATGATAGTAGGCCTGCCCATCACAGGCACTAACTAAATCAAGGCTATCAATTTGTTAACAGGCCCAAACATAGATGCTGACAAACATCAGGACCATTTACAACAGCAATTCCTTAACCTGTCCTACCTACAACATAATTACAAGGAGCAGAATACCTTCTGCTTTACATGACATTCATGGTAGCAACTCAAGGTAATAGCCAAGGCACCTTTCAGTCCCATTCTTGAATCCAAGGCAGCACATGAGTGCTTGTCATGTGAGGCTCCTGAGTATTTATACAGTAATAATTACACCTGAAACTCATGGCTGAAGTATATCCAGAACACCTTATACTGCTGTGCCAAGTTCTTGAGAGGAGTGCAGCAGTAGAATTCTGACATGCTCACTTATCTAACATCTCCCATCAACACAATGATCAGTTGTCTCACCTACTATGCCACCACTCTCAAAGCAATGATCAATGGTTGTTTCAATATTTCACTGTTATCTATGCAGCCATCTCTTCAAACTCTTAGATTCAATGCATGGCCACAAGGTACCTCACAATTTGTGGAAGCTTGCTCACAGTCCCCCTCAATGTTGTTTTTGACAAGGAGAGAATAGTGGTACAGTTTGCCCTGCTTTGGCCACGTACTTGCCTTTAAAAAAGCCACCACTTATCAAACTACATAGGGTAACCCCCAAACCACAAGTGTGGTGCCAGGCACAACACAGTCCTTTGTATGAAGGTACTACTGAATTCCAATGCTTTAAATGTCATGGAACATCATACTGTTACAGCACCAGCACAGCACGAAATCTTTTCCAGCTAGTTCCAGATATTTAGAGCAAGTCCAAAGCCCTCCAATAATAAACCATTTACAGTACAATCATAATTGCAGAAAGGAATGAAAAGGCATTCAATCCTATTGCTTTGTCATTGTAAGCATTTTGTTACACAGGTAATATGACTTGAAAATAAGGGCATTTTTAGATAGTGAGACTCAGCAAAAATCTGCATGACTATGCATTGTATCAGTTGAAACTACAACCAAGTAAGTGCAGGCAAGTTGGCGACCTTTATGAATGAAGAAGAAACTCATACATTTGATATTGTACAGTTACATGTCAATGTTGGAAGTATTCCAAATATTAAAAATATATATTATATATTATATATATATATATATATATATATATATATATATATATATATATATATATATATATATATATATATATATATATATATATATATATATATATATATATATATATATATATATATATATATATATATATATATATATATATAAACTAGATATATATATATATTATATATACCATATATATTCATATATATATATAAACTAGACTTTTATTAGTATTCATGGCATTAACTGAAAATGGTCATATGAGTATCTATAACAAGTTTTGGGTTATGGACAGGAATCCTGTTGTATCGAGCTGGAAAGAGTTTCCATCACTTCAATGGCCCAATGATGAATGGTGGCAACTTTAATCTCAGCTCAGCTCAGAAAGTGGACACCTCAGGGAGATCAGTATTGTTCTTGACTTGGTGGGGGGATGTCTTGCTCCTCTCTCCCATGATGTCTTTTTATTTATTTGCTCATAAATATACCCAGGGATTGCTGTTGGTTTTAGTTCTTATCCTTTATGTTATGATGTCAGTTATAATTGTAATTTTGCAATGAAATATTAGAAAAAACATGTATACCTCTAAAAAAGTTACTGCATCTCCCGATCTCAGTAAATTTACATAAATATTTTACAACAAATATACTCAGAATTTGTTATTAATTTTAGTTCTTATCTACTATGATATTGTGTGAACTGTAATTATAATTTTACAAAATAAAATAAAATAAATTATTAGAAAAGACATGTATAACTTGGTAAAATTTACAAGTGTTTTGTAAAAGAGGCCCCACACAGGGTTGTAAACATTCACTTTCAACTTCCGTAGAAGGTGGGGAAAATTTTTTGGAATTTTTTTCTTACACCATATGCATTTGCATATCTTCTTACACCATGTGCATCTACATATCTTCTGCTTTCCACTAATGTGTTTTTTCTTAAATTAGCCACCCTTAAAGTTTGCCCAGTCTGGGGGCATGCATGATATATAATTAGCCCATCCCTTAAGGGTTCAAAGGCAGATAATTGGTGTCAGACAGGCAAGTGGAGGGGCATCATCCTTTCACCTATGAGTAAACCAGTTATTTCTCCTTCAGCAACAGGGACTACACAGGGATAGTTAAAGTATGAATATGATAAAAGGCTCATGTTCACATATCAATGAAAAAAAAAATGATCAAAATTTTGAATCTGTTCCTACATGAATACTGTACAAACAACTTATTTATATACGAGAATTACTTCTAAAGGAGAGCTGTCTGAGGGAAATAACCTTTTGAATCTAAGAGATCTTACATGAGGATCACTATTATGTTTGTTGTGGTAGTCAGGAATCCTCCTTGAGAACTCTTATTTCCCACCTGGTACTTGAATTAAATAAAGCATAAATCACACATAAATAATTAGTTGGCATTATTTCAGTGTGCAGGTGGCTTGACAGTTGACCAAGGAATTTTATGATGGAAGATTCAGTTCATCCCACATTTCCCCATCCCAGTACATCTCACAGTGATGTTGGCCACAGGCACCATGACCCACTGTTGGGCATAAAAAAAAGTCACTGACAGAGGAGGAAATGTCATGACATGTAAAATTTTTGAAAGGAAGCTAGTGAAGTTGCAGACTCTGATTAAGTAAATTATGAAAATGACAAGGACAATGATATATCACATGGCTCAGGGGTTTGGATGATGATACTGATGATCATCCATATCAGAAAGATCGATGAAGTGATGCTATAAGTGATAAAAGCATGCAGAATGAAGAAGATGCATTTTGTGATAAAGTAAAGATTAATGGGAAGAAGGCCATTTTGCCTATGTGATATGTACTTGAGTTCATGTTTGCTGAGTAGTGGTGTTGGTGATGTCGGGATGGGTGGAACATAGGCAAGATGATGGTTGGTCTGATGATAGCAATTTTAAATCCACTGAGTATGTATTTACTGGGATAGAAAGAGTGACACATGACTAGATTGAGTGATGACAGTGAAGAATTAAGCTATTTTAGGAATTTTGGGGATGATAAAATAGTGCAAGCAATAGCTGTTGGAATTACCTGTATATGGAGAGCATACTGTTAAGTGAGCTCAAGGCTCAGGTAAATGAGAGCATGTAAGGATGTGAGTCTGAGAGAAATGATAGGGCACCTTGCAGTTATATTACTAATGCCTAATGTATCATAACATCATTTAGGGAAGATTTTCCAACTAGCATGTTTATTCATGCTCCAGTATTCCCAAAACTTATGCCCAGTGACTGGTACCTAGCCATTTATAGATTCTGCATTGTAAGGGCAATAACTGGATACCCCCATTTCAAAGACAGACAATGGAAAATAGGGAAGTCTATGATGGTGATGATACAGAAAAGTTTTTGAAGACACTGTTTTTCTAACAGTTTCAAAAACTTGTGATTGATGAGAGACTCATTTTATTCAATCAGAAAATTCTTAGATCTTTGAGGCATTGTTTTGGTATAAAAATAAGTTGCCTGTGATTGCACGATTCACTTCATGGACATTGTGTATACAGGGACAGTTGTAGATATTCCTGTTAATGACCCCTCCCCCCACCAGGCCACCCAGGAGCAGAGTTGAAGACACTTATGGCTCCTTATCTGGTCAACGCTTATATTCTGTACACTGACAATTTTCACTCCAGCCAGATCTAAACAAATTTCTCCACCAAAATAATGCCTGAATTGTTGGGACCATTCATGAAAATAGAATGGTCATGTCTACCTTTACCACTAAGTGGAAGGACAGACAAGAATTTAATTTGTTGACATTACATATTGGTCAGTTAGCCCCAAAAGAGACTCAGACAGGGAATCTAATCAAGAAGCCCATTACAGTATTATTAATGACTATGTGAAAAAAATGAGGCTTGTACATAAGTCACATTTGCAGTTGGGACCATTTAGAGCATAAGAACAATAAAGCTGTAGTACAAAAATGGATTTCTCCCACTTACAGATTTCCACTGAATGCTTATAATGGGTATAAGCATAAAATTGCAATGTCCATCTTTGGACAGAGTTAGATTGCAGTTGCATAAGAACAGTTATGGTAGGTCTATATCTTTGGTAGGTCTAGATCTTTGTGTTTTATGGTAGGTCTAGAATCTAGATCTTGTGTTCGACCCCATTGTCCCATGGTTATTCTACCGATTCGTCCAAGCCAGATAACTGATCGTGATCTGTAGTGAGTGCTGCCATTGTGCCTGCAGCAGTCACTAGGAGCCCTGAGTCTTCACTCAGCCTTTGATCACCGATGGTCCAAGTTTTGTTTTTGACAAGGCCACTGTTATGTCCATGCCCAGGCTTTTGTGGCTTTTATGGACTGCCTTTCAAGCTTAGACTAAGTGTGCCAGATAATCGCATTCACCCATTAGTCTGGTCCATCAGTTTCCACAGTCATCAAGGCCATGCAAGGCGTTATCGAGTTCCACGAAACATCAACAAGTCCGCATGGCTGGCAATGAGTCTGCATGGGCGTCAGCAATTTCGCATGAGGTGTTAGTGAGCCAGCACAGATGTCAGCGAGTCTGCACGGGCATCAGCAAGTCAGCATGGGAGTCAGTGAGTCCATCTGGGTGTTAGCAAGTCTGCATGAGGCATCTGCAAGCGAGGCGTCATTGAGTCCACATGAGACATCAGTGAGTCTGTGGAAGGTGTCAGTGAGTCCATACAGTGAGATAGCTTTTGACTTTCAAGTTTCTGCCACATGGATTATGAGAACTTTAGCACCTGGTCTTGTGAGAACATCTGGTACTGGGGATACTTTTGTCCCTGACAAAGAGGACTCTTATAGACCTGGCTCTTCCTGACAGCATTCTCCTTCACCTCTTATTCAGGAAGAGAAGCATTTAGTCTATCCCCTCAGTTTTAAGGAATAGGTTCAGTTGTGCTTAGACAGCTATCCGCAGTTCTTCCTCTAAGCTATCAGTTTCTGTGCTTGGGAGACTTGACTTAATGGCAAATGTTTGGCCAATGAGAATCTCCTTTTTGAAGTCCTCTCTCGTCTCCCTTGCTGTCTGCTAGAAAGACTATTGTGTATCAAGCAGGGGATTTCCCCCCCCCCCTTTTCTCCTGATCCAGCAGTTTTTGTTCATGTTTCTCAGCCAAGAGAGGTGCAACTGTGTATGCTACGCGGCATTTCTCGATTCAAGAGGCTGAGAATATGTATAAAACTTGGCTAACACCATCGAAGCTATACCCTTTAGGGAATCATGCTGAACAATGTTACCTGTGTTTGAAGGAGTTTGGTGGACTTCTTCCTCCTTGGGCAAGGGATCCTCTGATAAGCCCTAAGGGTTTTTGCTTCCTTAGCAAGGCAATTCTGGATGTGACAGGTGAACTGGCACATGTCACTAGCAACCTCAAATTCACATGGAGAGAGAGTAGCTATGCTCTAGCTGGTTCCTTCAGTCTCCCTCCTTAGCAGGCATTCACCGGTTTCAGCTCATCCTTTTGGGAATTAGACAACGAGCTATCCATTTCTATAGCTGCAGAGACAGAGAATACCGAAATAGTACTTTTCTCCACATTTTCCAGGCCACTAAAAGGAAGTATCCTATAAACACACTGGGCAATTCTACATCTTTTCCCCGGTCTTCCTTTCCAAGCTCAGGAAAGATGTGTCCTTTTGGCAGCAAGGATCCAGATTTCATTCTGCCAAAGGTGGATGTGCAGTTCCTCCACTAATATCAAGAATCCTAAGTCTGATTAGCTCTTTGAGCCCCTGGCCTGTGGGTGCAGGTTGGGCAACTTCACTCAGATGTGGGAACACTTAGTTGTAGACGCCCTGGTTAAGGAAGTTCTTCTGGATGGTTATTGCATTCCTTTCAGGAATTCACTGCCTCTTCAACCAGCTCTTAACCTTACAGTCATAGAGCAACCTAGAGAAGAGATAGGTATTTAGCCAGGAAGCCTTTTTTCCATAAGAGAAAGCAGCATTAGAGGAAGTACCAGCTATTTTGCTAGGCTTTTTGCAACAGGCTATTCCTAGTGCCAGGCAATGGGAGGTCAGAGGACAATCTTGACATGGTTCAACCTCTGAGTCCATCTTTTCCCTTTTTTCCATGGAGTCAACCTCCACGGTTCTTAGCCGCCATGGGGAAAGGTACATGGATGTTTACAGTGGACATGAAAGATGCATACTTTCATGTCACGATTCACCAACTTTCAAGGTAGCTCATACACTGTGTCTTTGGGGAAAGAGATATCAATGTCGAGCTTTGTTTTGGGCTGAATTCCATGCCCCAAGTTTTCAAAAGGGTGCTATCCCCTTTATGAATGTTTCACTTATTGGGAGTAAAGATACTTCTGTACGTGGACTACTGGATTATCTTTGTGAAGCCCAAGGGGATGGCCTGAGGGCAAGAGAGCCTATACTGGGCTTGGCAAAAGGCCTAGGCTTACTCAAAAATGTTGCAAGTCATCTCTGGAACTTACACAAACAGTGACCTATTTGGGCGTGGTGACTGACTCTGTTCTGCTTCAGGTTTTCTGACACGATCTCAAGTAGAAAATCTGTTATTAATCATGAGAGAATTCTCCTCCTAAGGGAGCATGCCCGCAAATGCTGGTTGTATTGCTTAGGCCACATGTCTTCTCTGGAGAAGGTAGTTCCAAGTGCTCATCTTTGGATGATACCTCTTCAGTTGCACTTGAGAGGCACTGGCATGAAGAGAGACTCAGCCAGACCATGAGTTGGAGCCATGGAGCCAAGAATTGCTCCTTTCCCTTCATTGGTGGATATCCATACTATTGCTTCTGGCAGGACAGCCCCTAGAGTCCCTGAACCCAGACCTCTCACTGTATTCAGTTACCTCGGATGAGGATGAGGGCGTGCTTATTGGGAACCAAGTCACTTCAGGGGTATGGTCACCAGTAGAAGCGAGTTTTCACATTAACTGCAATGAGTTGTTGGCTATCTGGAAAGGATTTAAGTAATTTCTGTCTTTTCAGATGTGTCTTCTCAGGCTCATATAAGAAGGCAGGGGGCATGAATTTGGAAACCTTAATAGCCATCACCAGGATTTTAGCCTCTGGACAGTGGAGAGGAATATTGTCCATATGACCCAGTTGGTTCCTGGTTGACTGTATGTTTGGTGGACATGTTAAGTTGCCCAGGACAGGTACTCTCCCTGTACAGTAGTTTGCGAGGCGATTTGGAGAGTGTTCGGCCAGCTCCTCGTTGATCTCTTTGCAATGAAGCTGAATCATTATCTCCAGCTGTATGTCTACTCAGTTCTGGGCCGTCAAGCCTGGGCTGTAGACATTATGGATCAAGATTGGAAAACCCTATTCGTGTATGCCTTCCCTATGTTTCCGTTGTTGAAGGGGGTACTCCAGGGATGAGGACTACTGGGAACACCACCATGTTTTCTAATCACTCTTTGGTGCCTGAGGAGGCATTGGTTTCCAGTCCTTCCAGATATCAGTAGAGTTCCTAGGCAATTACCTTCATAGACAAATCTGCTTCGTCAGACGGGGACAGGAAAGCTTCACTGAAATATCGAAATGCTTCGTCTAACCACATGGAAATTGTTGTCTAGATCCTTAGCTCCAGAGACTTTTATAAGTCTTCTAGGGACTCTTTCCTAATGACAACAGGAAAGTCCATTAATTTCTTGTTCAGTACTATGGGAGCTTTACAGATTATGGTGCAAGTCCAGGGGCACTTCGTGTCTTCGCACCAACATAATGAAGTGGCTACAGATACCACAGGTTTGTCTATTTCCTCCATCAAGGCTATAAATCCATGCTGGCTTATGTATTATGGCATTCTGGATTGGGTATTTCAAAGAGAATGACTTAAGCAAAACTGTTCACTCTTTTCAGCTGGACTGCTGAAGGTTCTGCTAAAGCAGCTTTTATGGAACCTAGTCGTGGCTTAACACACCTTAGCGGCCCTCCCTTTGAACCCCAGAGAGACACTTCTCACAGGGCTCTTTCTAAGAACACTTTTTCTGGTGGCCATGGCTTTAGCCAAAAGAGTAAGTAGTTACAAGTGATATACTGTAATCATTAGTAGGGTGTTCATGTACTGGAGCAAAACTATCTTTTTTTTTTTTTGTATCCTATCGTGCTAAGAATGATGTCAAGACCAAAGCTCTTCCAAGAGTTTCCTCTATCCTCACTTTAGACACTCTGACTCCTGAGGAAGAAGAGCTTCTTTGATGCCTTGTTAGGGCTATAGGGATTTATACATCCTATCTTAACCATGAAGGAAAGCAGTGTAGGAACCTATTTGCACCAAGAAAAATCCTTAGGTTCCTAGTTCTTAGAATGCCATGGTTTTATTTATTAATCCTTAATCCTGAAAGCAAACCATGCATTGTCTCCAGAGGATTTTCCCCTTTTGAAGGTGAAACTGCACAATGTCAGAGCATTTCTCTCTAGACTGTCAAGTCTTGGCGGCACATTGGAGGTGTAACTGTGTTTACTTTTAACTACTTGAGGGCCATCTAGATCCAGTAGGAAGACTACCGCACACTAGCACCTATAGTTTCAGCGGGGGAGGTTTCTTCTAGTCTTCCCCTTATGTGTTACGAACAGGTGTAGGTTTTCACGATTGACCCCCATCCTGGATAAGCAAGGAACCTTGTGTATCAGAGTTTGTATGTGGTAATATCATACTCTACTTTTGATCTGACTGTGGTATTATGCTTAGTTGTACAGTATTTGCTTTGTTTCTCTTAGGTAGGAGCAAACAAAGTTCATCAGAGTAAATAATGCTGAACTTATGTTGCAGAGCTATTGCTCCTTACTGAAGAAAGCTACCTGGAGCTGATTAAGAACCACCTTTGCAGGCAAAATTGGCAGTGTTGTTTTGGTTTTGAGGTGCCACAGCAACTCAGTTAGGTTAGGTGGTAACTCTTTAGAAATCATTTTCAGTTATGGTTTTAGCTCCCATCAGCTATGCAGGCCTGAGGCACAGTGGCCAAACTCGCCATTCTACATTGCACAATCTCAACCAATGGCTATATTCAGATCCATGTTCCACCTCTTTCCAGTAGTGGACCTCACCTGATAAAGATCCTCATCTGACAAGTACTTGCCATGGGATCATATTCATCAAGTAAGCAGAAATAAGGATATTTCTAATAACTGATAATTTGGTTATAGGGAAATCTCTTACCCTTCTCCACCACTCAATGTTGGAGTCAGCAAATGATAGAGGTAAGTTTCACCTCAAAAATAATGATTCTTTTTTCTCACATATGGCTAGAAATATCTGACCTTCATATAATTTCCCTAGGATATGACACTCAAATGGGTTGATTTTTATGATTCACAGCCTATACAGCATTATGTTCCTTCCTAAAGTACCCTTCAGATTTGCCGTTACCAACTTCTTAGTTTAGATATAATTCTCAGGATTTCTACCTAAGTTCCAGGAGCTCCTGCTGTATCATTCATCCCATCTAAATCATTTGGGGATTATTAATGGCTCAGTCCTTCCAACTTAAATTGTAATTCAAATTTCTAAAAAACCTAATTGAGTTTTTTCATACAAACCCATTACTTTCAATCAAAGCTCATGACTCCCATCCCCAATGGATTTCTCACTCCTAATTGTTGAAACTACATAAAATGTGAGGGTTATTGCTGCCAAAGGCTTCAGGATCTATGAGGCACAAGCAGAATACTGTTCACCAGCAAACAATTTTCTACTGAATTGGAATTAAAGTGTCTAGGATTCGTGAAGGGCACGAATGTGGGCTAATTACAGGGACTGAGTTTGCTTGAAAAATCTTGTATCCATAAAACTGCATTTTCTAATTTACAAAACCATAAGAACTAACTGTAGTGATACACTGAAAGAATAAAAACAACATTCAAGCTACTGACCACCAGCAAATGAGCCAAGAGTGAACCTATAAGCCTGCTCTAATATCTGGATAAACACAGATCGCTGCTCAGGACTATGGACGGCTTTGATATCAGTTAGTTTGCGTGTGATCACTTTCATATACTGCTCTGGTGTTAAGGCCTCCAGGTCACTGTACACTATTTTCCTGAAGAATAAAAAATGAGTCGTTGACGAATAAAACACAGTTTCCACAAGACATTCTTAAAAATGTACAAAAACACTTAAATGACATAAATTATAAGTGTGGCTTAAGTTCTTAACGTAATCTTTTGTTACACCTTTGAAATACATGCTTTCATTCAAAACAAACAGAAAGAATTCTGTATAAGATGTTATGGCACATAGTTAAAGTACTGACAATTAGAGACAATAATAAAATAAAATTAGACAATAGCAACAGAACTTTTCATCTACTACAGTACCTTCTAATCACAAGCAAATAGTTTATTTTGTCCCTTATTAAATTATCAATGTCTGGCTTCTTTACACTCCAGTAAATAAAGTATAACTCTGCTAAACAAATTAAATGACCAAGTAGACCGATACAGCATTTCATATTAATTTGACTTTTCCTTCGTGTTAATTAACTTCAGTTTCTGAAATTTATATTGTGTCCAATTCTTGGATTTTCACATTTATTCATGCAGTATTTACAGTACCACACACACACACACACACACATATAGCGTCCCTGAGTTACGGCAGCACCGACTTATGGCACTTTTCAAACACTTTTATCAAAAATAGATATCTAGTTATGGCACAGTAAGCACTGTCAAAGCAGCATTAACGGGGCTTATGGCACCTATTAATTAATAAGCACTGACTTATGGCAGAAATCGACTTACAGTGGAAATTACCTAGAACGGAACCCCGATACACCATATATATATATATATATATATATATATATATATATATATATATATATATATATATATATATATATATATATATATATATATATATATATATATATATACACACACACACACACACACATGTATATATTATATACTGTATATATATATATATATATATATATATATATATATATATATATATATATATATATATATATATATATATATATATACACAGTATATGTAAATGAATCACAAAAATATGAAACGTGATGAATATACAAATAAACACAAAATCCCTTCTGGAGTGAATAAGGAAATCATCAACACACAAAGAGAAACAATGGAGTGCTCGGAAGAGGCCTTTTGACTGTCAAGTCCTTTACTTAGCAGACTGAAGAAATATAAAAATAAGTTTGCAAAGAAAGCTCATATAAATGACATATGGGAATTACAAAGGAAAAAATATGTACCTGGAATCCAACACAGTCAAAGAATTAGTAGAACTGCCAAAACAGGGTTAAAAATTTAACAGGTTTTACAAAGGATTAGGATCAACCATTCAGAGGCAGGGACAGGGCAATTAAAAGATTAAACAAAGAGGTGACTGACCACCAGAAAACTTTATGAAAGTACAGCTCAATAAATCTTTTTTTTTTCTTGTAAACATAAATTTTGCAAGATGAACATTTTTACAAATAAAAAAATTATATTAACCCTTAAACGCCGAGCCTCTATTTATAAAAGTGTCTGTCGTATGCCGGCGGTGTTTGGGAGTGAGCGCCGAAGCAGAAAAAGTTTAAAAAAAAAATCACAGCACGCTTATTTTTTAAGCTTAAGAGTTCATTTTTGGCTCCTTTTTTTGTCACTGCCTGAAGTTTAGTATGCAACCATCAGAAATGAAAAAAAATATTATCATATATAAATATTAATATATGACAGTGCAAAAAAAAAATTTCATATATAATTGTATACAAATCGTGCTGGCTGGTATGCAAGCAGCAAAGCGGTTAAAGCTAATGAGTTATTTTTTCGTTGTATTATACACTAAATTGCAATGATTTTGGTATATAACAAATTGTAAAACGATCAAAGCAACGTGACAGAGAAAATATTATCACAAATGATGCATGAATTCCGTAACGTTGCGGACGTAAAAAATTTTTTTCAAAAATTCACCATAAATCGAAATATTGTGCTAGAGACTTCCCGTTTGTTGCAAAATGAAGGTAATTGATTGAATATTACTAGACTGTAAGTGTTTTAGCTTACAATTGCATTTTTCGACCATTTCGGTCGAATTAAAGTTGACCAGAGGTCGAATTTTTTCTATTTATCGTGATTTACATGGAAATATTTCAAAACTGATAAAAGCTACAACCATGAGTTATTTTTTGTTGTATTCTACATGAAATTGCGCACATTTTCATGTATAACACTTTATGTAAAGCCTAATATAAAATGGCACAAAAATTACAACAAGGTGACTAAAGAAATTCTGAGATTTTCAGCAGAGTTTCCACGAAGGAAAGAGAAACAATGCCTTTGACTGACATGGAGGAAGGAAAAAGTTTTTTCAAAAATTCACCATAAATCGAAATATTGTGCTAGAGACTTTCCGTTTGTTGCAAAATGAAGGTAAATGATTGAATGTTACTAGAATGTAAGCGTTTTAGGTTACAATTGCGTTTTCGACCATTTCGGTGGAGTCAAAGTTGACCGAAGGTTGAAATTTTGTCACTTATCGTGATTTATATGAAAATATTTCAAAACTGATAAAAGCTACAACCATGAGTTATTTTTGTTGTATTCTACATGAAATTGCACACATTTTCATGTATAACACTATATGTATGCCTAATATAAAACGGCGCGAAAATTACGACAAGGTGACTAAAGAAATTCTGAGATTTTCAGCAGAGTTACCGCAGTTTTTATTTATCGTTGATTTTACGCGCTAAAAAATTTTGCGATTAGTTTTTTCAAAAATTCACCATAAATCGAAATATTGTGCTAGAGACTTTCCGTTTGTTGCAAAATGAAGGTAAATGATTGAATGTTACTAGAATGTAACAATTGGACCATTTCGGTGGAGTCAAAGGAAGGAAAAAGTTTTTTCAAAAATTCACCATAAATCGAAATACTGTGCTAGAGACTTCCTGTTTGTTGCAAAATTAAGGTAAATGATTGAATGTTACTAGAATGTAAGAGTTTTAGCTTACAATTGCGTTTTTCAACCATTTCGGTCGAGTCAAAGTTGACTAAAGGTTGAAATTTTGTCACCTATCAAGATTTATATGAAAATATTTCAAAACTGATAAAAGCTACAACCATGAGTTATCTTTTGTTGTATTCTACATGAAATTGCCCACATTTTCATGTATAACACTTTATGTAAAGCCTAATATAAAATGGCACAAAAATTACAACAAGGTGACTAAAGAAATTCTGAGATTTTCAGCAGTTACCGCGCATGGAGGGAAGGAAAAAGTTTTTTCAAAAATTCACCATAAATCGAAATATTGTCCTAGAGACTTTCCGTTTGTTGCAAAATGAAGGTAAATGATTGAATGTTACTAGAATGTAAGCGTTTTAGGTTACAATTGCGTTTTTCGACCATTTCGGTGGAGTCAAAGTTGACCGAAGGTTGAAATTTTGTCACTTATCGTGATTTATATGAAAATATTTCAAAACTGATAAAAGCTACAACCATGAGTTATTTTTTGTTGTATTGTACATGAAATTGCACACATTTTCATGTATAACACTATATGTATGCCTAATATAAAACGGCGCGAAAATTACGACAAGGTGACTAAAGAAATTCTGAGATTTTCAGCAGAGTTACCGCACGCGGAGGGAAGGAAAAAGTTTTTTCAAAAATTCACCATAAATCGAAATACTGTGCTAGAGACTTCCTGTTTGTTGCAAAATGAAGGTAAATGATTGAATGTTACTAGAATGTAAGAGTTTTAGCTTACAATTGCGTTTTTCAACCATTTCGGTCGAGTCAAAGTTGACTAAAGGTTGAAATTTTGTCACTTATCAAGATTTATATGAAAATATTTCAAAACTGATAAAAGCTACAACCATTAGTTATCTTTTGTTGTATTCTACATGAAATTGCCCACATTTTCATGTATAACACTTTATGTAAAGCCTAATATAAAATGGCACAAAAATTACAACATGGTGACTAAAGAAATTCTGAGATTTTCAGCAGTTACCGCGCATGGAGGGAAGGAAAAAGTTTTTTTCAAAAATTCACCATAAATCGAAATATTGTGCTAGAGACTTTCCGTTTGTTGCCAAATGAAGGTAAATGATTGAATGTTACTAGAATGTAAGCGTTTTAGGTTGCAATTGCGTTTTTGACCATTTCGTTGGAGTCAAAGTTGACCGAAGGTTGAAATTTTGTCACATCGTGATTTATATGAAAATATTTCAAAACTGATAAAAGCTACAACCATGAGTTATTTTTTGTTGTATTCTACATGAAATTGCACACATTTTCATGTATAACACTTTATGTATGCCTAATATAAAACGGCGCAAAAATTACGACAAGGTGAAGGTGACTAAAGAAATTCTGAGATTTTCAGCAGAGTTACTGCGCGCGGAGGGAAGGAAAAAGTTTTTTCAAAAATTCACCATAAATCGAAATATTGTCCTAGAGACTTTCTGTTTGTTGCAAAATGAAGGTAAATGATTGAATGTTACTAGAATGTAAGAGTTTTAGCTTACAATTGCGTTTTTCGACCATTTCGTTGGAGTCAAGTTGACCATAGGTTTAAATTTTGTCACATCGTGATTTATATGAAAATATTTCAAAACTGATAAAAGCTACAACCATGAGTTATTTTTTGTTGTATTCTACATGAAATTGCACACATTTTCATATATAAAACTTTATGTAACGCCTAATACAAAACGGTGCGAAAATTACAACAAGGTGACTAAAGAAATTCTGAGATTTTCAGCAGATTTACCGCGCGCGGAGGGAAGGAAAAAGTTTTTTTCAAAAATTCACCATAAATCGAAATATTGTGCTAGAGACTTTCCGTTTGTTGCAAAATAAAGGAAAATGATTGAATGTTACTAGAATGTAAGAGTTTTAGCTTACAATTGCGTTTTTCGACCATTTCGTTGGAGTTAAGTTGACCGTAGGTTTAAATTTTGTCACTTATCGTGATTTATATGAAAATATTTCAAAACTGATAAAAGCTACAACCATGAGTTATTTTTTGTTGTATTCCACATGAAATTGCACACATTTTCATATATAAAACTTTATGTAACGTCTAATACAAAATGGTGCAAAAATTACGACAAGGTGACTAAAGAAATTCTGAGATTTTCAGCAGAGTTACCGTGAGCGGAGGGAAGGAAAAAGTTTTTTTCAAAAATTCACCATAAATCGAAATATTGTGCTAGAGACTTTCCGTTTGTTGCAAAATTAAGGTAAATGATTGAATGTTACTAGAATGTAAGAGTTTTAGCTTACAATTGTGTTTTTCGACCATTTCGTTGGAGTCAAAGTTGATCGTGTTTCAATTTTGTCACTTATCGTGATTTATATGAAAATATTTCAAAACTGATAAAAGCTACAACCATGAATTATTTTTGTTGTATTCTACATGAAATTGCACACATTTTCATGTATAACACTTTATGTAATGCCTAATATAAAACGGCACGAAAATTACGACAAGGTGACTAAAGAAATTCTGAGATTTTCAGCAGAGTTACCGAGCGCGGAGGGAAGGAAAAAGTTTTTAAAAAATTCACCATAAATCAAAATATTGTGCTAGAGACTTTCCGTTTGTTGCAAAATGAAGGTAAATGATTGAATGTCACTAGAATGTTAGATTTTTTGCTTACCAAAAAATACCCAAATATACATATATATAAAATATATATTTCTGAGCTCGTCCCTGTGTCACCCGTCGAAATTCCATACTAACACGAATTTCTAGGTATAAATATTGCTAAATATACCAGAGAAAAAAGCTTTCAGGAATGCTGGAGTTACTACCCCCAGATCGAGCGTCTTCTATAATGAAGACGTCGGTATAAGCAAGGGTGAGTGAAGGAATCACAACCACAGAACCACACTCGAAAGATATCCCAATGGCAAAACCCCTCAGAAGAGCGGAGAGCCGTACCAGCTACCACACTCACCCGCCCGCCAAGCGGCGACCCCAGCGCCATCTGAACTCATTCCATTTTAGCACGTGATTTGATCACTGTTTTGTTTGTGGCTTGTGTTTTTTGGCGTATTTTGCCTTTATTTCAACATGTCGTCAAGCACCTTTACTGTTTCCAAGTTAAGTACTATCTTCTTATGGGGTTTTTATGATAAGTTTGGCTGTTTTACCCCGTATTTATATATTATACGTGGTTTTGTTGGGACGCTTCGGCGTCCCCTTGTCAGCCATGTCGTCAGCTGCAGGTACGCCCGTCCAGCTTGTTCTGTTTGGGTTTCTCTTGGTCGGTTACATTGCTTATCGTCATCCCCCTAGGATTCATCCTGGTGGTCTTGCCTACGTTGGGTCTTTGGGGTATCCTCTAATGTTAATTTCGTAGAACTTCCCATCATAGGGGTTCTTACATTTAGGGTTCCCGTAGTATTTCCCGCTTAGGTGTCTCCCCAGGATGTTTCCCCATTGGTCAATTATAGATTTATTATTATGTTTGTGCTTGATGTCATGTTTTATTATATTTTTAAAATATTATTATTATTACCCTGGGGCGTCAGGTACAGTCCTATCTGTTTACTTCCTGTCGCTTTGTTGGTTAGGCTACGTGCCAAGCACAAGCTGATATTAATGTCTAGTGTATATATTTAGTATTGGTGGTTAATTATTTATTTCTGGTTAACATCCCTGTCCTAGCCCTGCCTAGTGCAAGGTTAGGCTTTTCCTGGTAGCCTATCTGGCCTCCTACTCTCCCTTGTACCTTGGGGTAGGTTAGGTGAGAGGAGGGGATCAGCAGGTAGAGGGAGTTTCTGTTGTTGTTCCATCCACCGACCGTTGTTTGGGTTGTGGAGTGAGACCCCATTGTCCTCCCCCTTCTTTTCGGAGGGGTAGAGGTTTTTCCCTTGGGTGTGTCTCCTCCACGCTATTTTAGCATTCCCTTACTTTACGGTTCTGGCTGGCCTTCGACACAGGAATTTCTCTCCCTGTTGGTTCTCCATCCCTCCCTTTCATTCTCCCCTTCGTATTTTATAGACTGCGTCTATTACAAGGTGAGAGCGTGGGGATCTTAGGCTGCTTCCCTTTCCCTTCCTGTTAGGGGTAGGCCTAGAGCTCTCCCTACTTGGGTATTACTTTACCTAGTACGGCTTGCGATTACAGTTGAGATGGGTTCACATCTTCCCTAGTCTCCTGTTTTCCTCTTCTCTGGTCTAAGCCCTTCCTTACCTAGCCTTTCCGCCTTCCCTAGCCTACCTTAGTCAACTCTTTGTCATCTCTCGCGTGTGTGACATCGGTCCCCGATGATCACCCCGAGTACTTGGGTCCTCCCTGGTGGAGGGATTCGCTCCCTCCCAGGGATGGTTCCTGGTGACATTTGTCTTGACTTTATGTTTCGTTTACCCGCTCTCCTCGGATTGAGTGGGTTTTCGAACATTCTCAGGGTTGCCCTTCCTCCCTCCCATCATCTCCTGTCCTCCCTTTGCCTCCCGCGTTCGCCTCGGCATCTGGGTCATTCTAGTCGGATTTGATTGGCACTTACACCTGCCCATGTGGGTCCAGTTGTGTTTTTGCCTCATCCTTCTTGTGTACTCTAGCGGTAGAGGCTTGGGATCTCCGTTGGTGATGGTACCGGACTTCGGGGGACTCTACCTCGTATATGTTGATGTTAACTGGTTACTTTACCACCCTCTATATGTATACATTTGTTACAGGTCCCCGGCGGCTTAACCCCGCCGTCGGGTTGATATATATTTACCTTAATCTTATATCAGAGTCCGGTGATCCTTCCCTTGGGTTCCGCCGTTTTTATTACTGGCGTTCCTTGTGGTAAGGGTCCTGTCGATTCACTCTCTCGTTCCGCCGGAGTATTCCGGCAGTCGAGAGACTTTTTGCTCACCATATTTTAAGTATATGAGGAGCAAAGAAATGTTGATGTTCACTGGTTACTTTACCACCCTCTATATGTATACATTTGTTACTGGTCCCCGCCGTCTTAACCCCGCCGTCGGGTTGATATATTTACTTTAATCTTATATCAGAGTCCGGTGATCCTTCCTTTGGGTTCCGCCGTTTTTATTACCAGCGTTCCTTGTGGTAAGGGTCCTGTCGATTCAACTCTCATTCCGCCGGAGTATTCCGGCAGTCGGGAGACTTTTTGCTTACCATATTTTAAGTTTCTTTGCTTAGTAGGTCCGTCTCTGACTGGGTTTTTCATTCCACTGGAGTTCTCCAGTAGCATGGTATGAAAATACTTATCCCTACATAGTTTAAGTTTCTTAGAGTGGTAGGTTCATATACTTTTCATACTTACAGACTGTTCGTTGTGAGGAGCCCGGATGTGCCGCCATCCTCCACCAACCCTACGGGCATGTGGTGTGTCGGACCCACGCTGGCTGTGCGGTCCGGCTTGATGACTTGATCGTCTGGCATCCGGACGGCTGTGAGGTGTGTCGATCGCACGGATGTATCCAGGACGAGTCGGTAAGCTGCTTACTTCCGCTTTACCACGTTAGTCACAGTTTATTATTTGGTCACATCTGGCTCTTATATTAACACGGTATTAGCCCTTTCTTGACTCTCTGCTCCCTTTCAGGTTGATGAGTCCTCCAAGAAAGAGGCCTTGGAGTCTCTCCGCGCCTGGGTGGCTGGGTTCGGGAGGAATGTTCCATCGGGAAGCCTTATGTCCTCGATGAAAAGCTGAGGGACCTGCTTTACCCGCGCTCGGATCGCCGCGGCCGCACCATCTGACGTGGCCGCACCTATCATCGAGCAGATCCGGGCCGCGACCCAGCCCCTGCAAGAGGACCCCCTCTACACGGATGTTTCCGAAGACGCCGCCGCGCTCGACCTGGACCTCGAGCCGATGCTCACCGAGCAGAACCAGGGGGTAGGTAGTGAGGTGAGGCAGTGGGGGCGGGCGCCCTCTTTGATTCCCCTCCTTCATCATCCTCTTCTTTTCAGGGGTTCACTAAATCTTCTATCTTGGGGGACAGAGCTCAGTCTACTGTCCCAAGTTGAAGTTGTCGTTGAAGGCGGGCTATAAGTCCTCGTCTTCACGGAAAGCATCTCCTTTCCCCGTCGGCCAAAGGGTGCTGGCCCTTTGGCTTCCGGGAGCAAACCGAGTACCCCGGGCAAAGGAGCGAGTAAGAGGGCGGCCAAGCCCAGCCCTCCTCGCCAGCCTGCCTTTGACCCGGAGGCGTTTGCGGGGATGTTGTTGCAGAGGTTCTCTACGGAGGTAGAGGCTAAGCTCAGTAAGCTTACTGAGAGGCTTCAGAATCAGGAGACTCTGATCGCTGATATGGCGCTCGGTGGGGCCGGAGTGCACTATCAGATCCCTGACACCGCTGCCCTCCCTCCTTTTGACGAAGGGAACCCATGGCGTTTTGCTCTTCGTGCTATCCGGCATGAAGACACCTTGACCATTGAAGGTCTAGGTACCAGGCGTCTAGAAGAACTGGAGTTCTTCCCGGCTGATCTCTTGCCCCCCCTACCCAGGCCGTTAGGCTGACGGAGGAAGCCTGGGTACGCCAGACAAGGTCCCTAAGGAGACGGTGATCTTCCCTAGGGATCAGGCGCAATCTGCTCTCTTGCGCACCTTTACCGAAAGTGGCAGGTGGAGAACACGAAGTTGACCCCCTTCGGGCAACTTCACTATGTTTTTCCTCGGTGATAGGCTGCCCACTCCCTGCCTGAATAAGGTTGCTATCGCAACCGCTCAGGCTTGCTTGGAAGGCAAACCTTGCCTCAGCTTCGGGAATCAGACCCCACGCCTGATCTTCCCGGGGTGACGAGTTCTGAAAGACGCCCATCCACATTTACTGTCGGTAAATTGGACGCAGATTGCGCGTCAAACCAGTTCAGCGAGCAGCTTCCTAAGCTTACGGAAGCTCTCCTGAAGGCTGAGTTCGAGGCACGGTGTCGGTTGAGCCGGTCTTTGAACTCGCTGTGCCTGTCAGAAGCGACCGCCGTCTCCTTTGCAGAGGAGCCACTGTTTCAGGTTCTGACTAAATCCCTGTTAGCAGGGTTCCAGTTGGACCTGTACAACTTCATGGTAGCAAAGATGAACTGCCGTAAGTTCATCTTTGCTGATGCCACCATTCGTCATCAGCCTAACAGACTCATGAAGAGTTCTTTCTGGGAGACAGCCTTTCCCAGAAGATGAAGTCTCCAGTGTCCTGGGCGAAGCAACCAGGGCCAACCAGAGTCTGCGCTCCCGGTGGGGTATCTCCGCTTTTAGCGGAAGACCTCTGAGTTTGGCAGTTCCCAGAATAGCCCTGGGAAACGTTACAGGAAGCACAGGAGACCACAACATCAGGCGGTTGTTCAGGCAGTTCCGGTCTTGACGGTGAGCCAACCGTCCACCTCCAAGGCCCAACCCCAACAGTATGTGCTGGTTCAACCAGCCCAATCCCTTGCTGCGCCTACGTACGTCTCCTCGCCGGCGTACAACCCTACCTATGAAGGCCGTGGGGTCTTTCACGGCCTTAATAGGAGCGCAAGGGGGGGTAGAGGTCGAGCCCCTTTCAGAGGCAAGGCTGCATCCGTCTCCCGGGGGAAAAGTGGCCGCGGTAGAAGAAACAAACCTGCTTCCTCCCACTGAGACCAGTCAGGTAGGTGGACGCCTATACTGGTTCAGAGACCAGTGGTCCTTCAGTCCTTAGGCACACAGCATTGTGTCCAAAGGTCTGGGTTGGAGCTGGATCAAGGGCCCTCCCCTGACCAGGTTTTACCAGCCTTCCTCCAAAGCCCTACAGGACTTTGTGACGGAGCTACTCAACAAGAGAGCAATAAAGAAAGTGAGGCACCTCAAGTTTCAAGGCAGGCTGTTCACTGTCCCCAAGAAAGATTCCGGCCAGCAAAGAGTGATTCTAGATCTGTCGCGTCTAAATCTCTACATACAATGCGACAAGTTTCGCATGCTTATAGTTGCTCAAGTACGGACTCTACTGCCGCGTGGAGCCATCACCACCTCTATCGATCTTTCAGACGCTTACTATCACGTCCTGGTTGCGCGGAACTTCTCTCCCTTCCAATTGAACAGGGAGAAGTCCCGCTGACTCGGAGTCTCGGTTTCAATGGCTGGGTCTCCAGTGGGACCTAACTCGTACAAGCTATCCCTTCCGCCGCCAAGCGGAAGGAAATAGCTGCTGCTACCAGAAAGTTTCTAATAGGCAAAGTAGCCTCCCGCCGGACTCAAGAGAGGATTCTCGGCTCTCTTCAGTTTGCTTCAGTGACAAACCTGCTCTTAAAAGCGAGATTAGAAGACATAAACAGAGTGTGGCGGAGACAAGCCAATGTCAGGCTCAGAGACAGAGTCTCTTCAATCCCGCAAATCCTGAAGAAAAGGCTTCGCCCGTGGTCCTCAGTCCAGGGTCTTTCAAAGTCTGTCCCACTTCAGTTCCCCCCTCCAGCTCTGGTAATCCACACAGACGCTTCATTAAGCGGCTGGGGAGGATACTCACCAAAACAAAAAGTACAAGGGACTTGGTCTACAATGTTCCGTCAGTTCCATATAAACACCTTGGAAGCTATGGCAGTGTTTCTAACCCTAAAGAAACTTCGCCCCGCCGGCCAGATTCACATCAGGTTGGTGTTAGGCAGCGCCATGGTGGTTCATTGCATAAACAGGGGCGGCTCCAAATCAAGTCGCTTAAATCAAGTGATGTTTGCCATCTTCTCTCTGACGAACAAGCACGGCTGGCATCTGTCAGCCACCCACCTAGCGGGAGTGCGGAACGTGGTGGCGGATTCTCTGTCCAGACTAACTCCGCTGGAGACGGAATGGTCCCTGGACGGGGAATTATTCAACTGGATCCGCCGCCGGGTTCCGGGACTCCAAGTGGATCTGTTCGCCACGGAGAGCAATCACAAACTTCCTGTTATGTGGCTCCCAATCTGGATCCCCATGCCTATGCCACGGACGCAATGTCTATAGATTGGATCAGTTGGGAGAGAATCTACTTGTTTCCCCCAATAAACATGCTGTTGAAAGTCCTGCACAAACTCAGGTCATTCAAGGGTCGGGTAGCCTTGGTAGCCCCTTTTGGCCGAAGAGCAACTGGTTCCCCCTTCTCCTGGAGCTCAAGTTGCGGTGTCATCAGATACCCAGACCCAAACTGACTCAAGTAGTACAAACCAAGACTGTGTCAGCTTCCTCAAAAGTCCAGAATGCACTGGCTTTATGGACTTCATAAAGTTTGCCGCACAGAAGGGAGCAACATTGACCCCATTAACACTCTGTTTCTGGAATCTGATAAGCGAGATTCTACTCTCAGACAATATGATTCTGCAGTCAAAAACTAGCATCCTTTTGAAGGTATCTGAAGCTCAAACTATGACTACTAACCTAGCGGTTACCTTCTTTAGGTCTTTGTTTGAAAAAGGCCTGGCTCCGCCACTATTACTACAGCTAAATCAGCTTTGAAGAAGGTGTTCTTATATGGCTTCAAGCTTGACCTAACAGATTCATACTTTTTTCTTCCATCCCTAGAGCATGCGCCTGTTTGAGGCCGGTAACACGCCCACATTCTGTTACCTGGTTCCTTAACGACGTTCTGAAGCTTGCCTCAGATATTAATAATTCTCAGTGCTCTTATCTGGATCTGTTAAGGAAGACCTTATTCCTGATTAGTTTAGCTTCAGGTGCCAGAATCTCAGAGCTGTCCGCTCTCTCCAGAGGTGTCGATCACATTGATTTCCTCCCGTTGGGAGAAGTTCTCCTTTCCCCTGATCATACGTTCCTAGCGAAAAATGAAGACCCTCAGGACAGATGGTCTCCTTGGAAGGTGGTGCCTCTTCCACAAGACCAATCCTTATGTCCAGTCCATACCTTAAGGGCTTACTTACAAAGAACTTCTCAGTGTACATCTGGTCCTCATTTCATCAGGGAAAAAGGTGGAACTCTTTCGTTGAAAGCTATAAGACAGCAGTTTCTGTATTTCATTAAACAAGCTAACCCGGATTCAGTGCCTAAGGCTCATGATATCCGTGCGGTGGCTACTTCTACCAATTATTTTCATAATATGGATTTTGCTGAACTTACCAAGTACACGGGATGGAAATCACCTCTAGTGTTTAAACGCCACTATCTAAAATCACTCGAAGCTCTGAAATTTTCTACAGTGGCTGTGGGGAGTGTCATTCCCCCACCTTAATTTATCCTTAGTCCTTATCCTTTCCCCCCCGCCCGCCTGCCTCATTTATTTCTCTGCCTGTTCTCCTGGATCAATCATGCCTCACTGCCTAGCTCCTCATTATTGATATTAGTATTGTTAACCTTAAGAATGTCTTGGTGTATATGTTTTTGCCATGCTGTTGTTTAGATTTAGCCTAAGAGGTACCTTGTTTGTTTTGCATTATGCTTTCTGTACCTCTCCTTTTGTGTTGAGTAATTTATATTACTCTTGTCATTGCACTGTATTGTATTATGGTATTCATTTCACCTTTACTTACCTGTGATCTGATACACTGTTAATTGTTTTGAATTTTTCATATTAAATCTAGTTTTGCATAGCATGTGCTTTTATTCATTTTCACCTCCTCTTTATTTTTGTGTCTTTGCAGTCTTGGCATGATTCTCTGTTACTCTTTCGCCGGGTGACACAGGGACGAGCTCAGAAAAGGGATTTTGACAAAGGAAAAATCTATTTCTGAGGGAGGCCCTGTGTCACCCAGCGACCCTCCCAGTGTCTGGTTTTCCCCACCGGTTTGGGCATGCCAAGCCTGGGGGTGGTGCTAGCCTGGAATGAGTTCAGATGGCGCTGGGGTCGCCGCTTGGCGGGCGGGTGAGTGTGGGAGCTGGTACGGCTCTCCGCTCTTCCGAGGGGTTTTGCCATTGGGATATCTTTCGAGTGTGGTTCTGTGGTTGTGATTCCTTCTCTCACCCTTGCTTATACCAACGTCTTCATTATAGAAGACGCCGATCTGGGGTAGTAACTCCAGCATTCCTGAAAGCTTTTTCTCTGGTATATTTAGCAATATTTATACCTAGAAATTCGTGTTAGTATGGAATTTCACAGGGTGACACAGGGCCTCCCTCAGAAATAGATTTTTCCTTTGTCAAAATCCCTTTTATATATATATATTTATAGATATTTATCAATATATATATATATATATATATATATATATATATATATATATATATATATATATATATATATATATATATATATATATATATATATATATATATATATATATATGTATATATATATATATATATATATATATATATATATATATATATATATATATATATATATATATATATATATATATATATATATGTATGTATGTATGTATATATATATATATTTTTATATATTATTATATATATATATATATATATATGTATGTATATATATATATATATATATATATATATATATATTTTATTATACATAACTAAATGAATACATAACTAAATGGAATGCAGGTGTTGAAGGTGTTGAAATACCTGTCCAACGCCAGGAAACTATCACGGGGCATAATGCCGGACACATTGGGCGTATTTAAAAAAAAATTCCGCCTCCAATATTGCCTGACGTCGGCAGCAGGCATCATTCCAGAGAAAATGTGGAACTCCAAAAAATGCGCCATGCCAGTGGGTTGCAGCCCCGCCAGCGATACAACAACGTCGTCTGCAGTTCCTCACGGCAGTACCGAGCGTAATCCGCTGTCTCTGCAACGAGGTATTCCAGCAATTCCCGCGTTAGGAAGAGCTGAATGAACCCCAGTGCAGTGAGAAGCATAGGGACGGTCAGTCCAGGTGCTGCCATGAATGGGTGCATGTTAGGTGGGGTGGGGTCCTCCAATCACCCCTCATCACTTTCGGACGAACGGCCTTCACCCAAGCTGCCGCAACGTTGCAACCTTCTATGGGCCCATGCGGGTGTGTGGGCACAACTTCGCACTCCCACCCTCCCCACTGGCCCATCTCCCTCACTTTCACCATCACTTTCTGTCTCGTCCCCACCAGCCACAATCGGTGCCTCCTCCTCCTCCTCAGACTCTCCCTCATACGCACTGAAACCACTAAACTCCAGTTCACTTTCCTGCTGTGGCTCCCGTATGGACATTGGGGGCAAATACTCGTCATCACTGACATCAGGCGTGATGTCCTCGTCACTAGATGACCAACTGCCATCAAAATGAGGACTTTCCACCTGCTCTCGATCGAGCTCCAACAAGTACTCATCAATGTCCTTTTGTTGGAGGCCTCCCAAATGCTTACGGATGCCCCTCAGGACACCCCGATGCTTCCTAGGGATTGTAAAAGGCACAGGATGTGGTCCTTGGTCCCCTTCAGCCACACGTGGCCGCACAACACAGCATTGAAAAGCTGGGTCACCTTGGGTGCCTGGTCCCTCTCCAGCATCCCAATCTAAAACTCGCCTCACACTCTCACTACCGACAGGCAATACTCGCCTTTCATGGTACTGACGACGTTGGGACATCTCTGCAAACGTCCTGTTGCATCACAAATATGCTAACACTTGCAAAAGTTCTGCAAAACACGAATGCGTCTAGAAATCGCTCTCCGACGATGCGCCGCTGATGCTTTGTAGTGCGAGAAGAAAGAAATTGGTGCATGCGCGGCTGGGTAACGCTTGTAAACAAAACAACAGCGTGATCCGTGAACTCCCAGCATCCCTCAAGGCGCGTGATTTAAAATCTAATGCAAACTAGGCCCATAATTATTTTTCCGCGAATATTTAAAAAAACTTTTTGTAATCGACGTACCGTACGTCCACTCGGCACCCGACAGACAATTTTAGTCGACGTACGATACGTCCAGTCGGCGTTTAAGGGTTAAACATACAAATACATAGAAAATATATTTATGGTAACTAATTTGCAATTAAGTTACTGATTTTATCTTTTAGGTCATTCTTGAACATTTTTTTCTAATACGGGGGTCCAAATAATACATGCCAGGGCTAAGGTTAAAATTACAGCTGGAAGTAAGCTGTATAATAGCAGATTCCTAAAGATATCTTGAAGAGAAATCTTTCAATCTGGCAATCACTGAACTTTCAGTTTAATTTATCCTGTGAAAGTTTTCACTTAAATGAATGAATATAGCATTGGATGTTTCTCGAGTTTTGACTGAATACTTATGTTGCTTAATACATACATCTAAATCTTTGCTAGATTGGCCAATATAAAAAGAGGGCCAGTCCAAACATGGAATTTTATATATTATGTTGTTGTTTTCTTTAGGGCTATTTTTTATTAACACACTAAAAGGAATGTTTAAGTTTTTAATTTGTAAAAACGTTCATCTTGCAAAAATTGTCATTGTTTAAAAAAAGAGAGAATTATTGAGGTGTACTTTTACAGATGCAGGTATACTCTGGGGAGACAATGTGAAACTTCTTGACTTGGATTATGCTGATGATATGGTTTTGATCTGCAAGGGACCAGAAAAGATGCAGAGTGTGTTGGAATGTCTAGTGAGTGAAGGTCGAAAGGTTTGTTTGGTTATTAATAGTGGAGAAACTGAAATCATGAATATGAATACTAAAAATGTACAGGATTGTCTAATTGAAGGTTTGGTTGTAAAGCAAGTGGATAAGTTTAAATATTTAGGTAGTTATTTAGATAAGGATGATTCTCAGAGCACAGAATTTATGGAAAGATTAAAAAAAGGTTCATCAGGAATGCTTAAACAATTTGGAATGCTTACAAAAACAAAATTTATATAATAAATTTTGGGCATGAGTCATTTGAAACTTCGGATAAGGTGCATTTGAAAATAAGGTGCTCAGAAGAACATTAGGAATTAATTGGAGGGATAGGATATCAAATAACAGAATTAGAGAAGTACCAGGAGTGCAGCTGGTCGATGAGTATGTTAGATTCTCACGCTGGAAGTGGCTAGGCCACTTGTATAGAAGACAGGGAATAGCACGAGGTACACCAGGTTGGGTTGCCTTTGGTAGAAGAGGTAGAGGTAGGCCAAAGGAGACGTGGTTAAGGATGATGAGGCAGGAAGCAGGAGACAAGTGTTGGGGAGATCTTGAGGAATTAGCCCAGGACAGAATGTGGTGGCTTGAGCTCATCGAGACCCTATGCATTCCCGTGAGTGCCACAGGAAATCATTGATTGATTGAGTTTTACAACATTTTTTGGTGGTCAGTCACCTCCTTGTATAATCTTTTAATTGTCCTGTCCCTGCTTCTGAATGGCTGATCCTAATCCTTTGTAAAAACTCTTAAATATTTAACCCAGTTTTGGCAATTCCACTAATTCTTAAATTGTGGTGGATTCCTTTGCAATCCCCATCTGTCATTTACATGAGCTTTCTTTGTAAACTTATTTTTATATTTCTTCAGTCTGTTAAGTAAAGGATGACAGTCAAAAGGCCTCGCAGCACTCCATTGTTTCTCTTTCCTTCGTGGATTTTGTCTTTATATATATATATATATATATATATATATATATATATATATATATATATATATATATATATATATATATATATACAGTAGGTCCCGGTTTCGAAGGGTTCCGTTCTTGCGCCGTGTCGTAACCCGAAGTAAAGTCGTCAGAACCGGAAAATCGTCGAAAATCGTCAAAAATCATAAGAAAACCTTACTTTTAATGCTCTGGGTGCATTGAAAACGACGTAAACTGCATTATTATTGAGTTTTACATCAAAAAACCTTCAAATTATGATTATTCTGCCATTTTGGGGCCAAATTTCTTCCGTCGGATCGGCGCATAACGCGTCGTAACCCCGAACATGCGTCGAAGTCGGGAAATAATTTCTGATGAATATATTTGAAAAGCGTCGTAACCTCGAACGTCGTAAGCCGGAACCGTCAGTAAACCGGGACTGCCTGTATATATATATATATATATATATATATATATATATATATATATATATATATATATATATATATATATATATATATATATATATATATATATATATATATATATATATATAAAATATATATATACACACACACATATATATACAGGCAGTCCCCAGTTGTCGGTGGGGTTCCATACAGACAGCGTGGACGATAAGTTTAAAATTGGCAGTTTTCGGTACCGATAACCATGGAACAGCGCCTGTGTTAGGTATGTATCTGCGTCGAAAATCTCACAGCCTCATCGATTTTCGTCGCTAGACAAGAGCTATAAAACTGGATTACCAATAACCGAGCCTGGTGATTACCGGGGGACTGCCTGTATGTGTATGTGTATATATATATATATATATATATATATATATATATATATATATATATATATATATATATATATATATATATATATATATATATATATATATAAATTATAAATATATTACATACATATACAGGTACACAATCCTTTATCCAAAATTCTAAAAACTGAAAAGCTCTAAAAACCTAAACCATTTTATTGAGAGTAGTGTCAATTCATAAGGCTGGTGGTTTGGGGTGCTAATGGCTGACGTGAGTTATTTGGGTGTGTGCTGCTACTCAAATTATTTTTCTTACAAAATCCTAAGATTTGACCACAGAAAATCCCAAGGTTAACAAAAAAATCCCAAGATGATAAAATAATTGTAGATCTCTCAAGCCTTAGAGTCCTAAATAATCTCTCTCTCTCTCTCTCTCTCTCTCTGGAAAAGATACGATTAATTGGAGTCTCTTTAACCAATGGGTATTAGCACATACGCACAGACTGTGTGCGTGTTCATAATGTTTTAAAAATTTATAGTACAGATAATACATCTTTGGAAGACAAAACACAAACCAATAAATTTTGTTGTCATCAGCCATGTGGACTATAAAGGGGTGTGACAAGGAGGAAACAGAAAAGGATTAACATTTCTTGAGAGATTAAAGAGATGAACCCTCTCCCTCTCTCTCTCTCAGGAAGTGATACTGCTAATTTGAGTTCTTTTTAACCAATAGGTATTAGCACATACACACTGTGTGTGTGTGTGTGTGTTCATAATGTTTTAAAAAATGTGCAGTACAGGTAATACATCTTTTAAAGACAAAAACCAAACAAATTTTGTTGCTGTCAGTCACATGGACTATAAAGGGTGTGACCAGCAGGTAAACAGAAATGGATTAGCATTCCTCGAGAGATTAAAAGATGAATTTTGTTTTGTAGGTATGTCAACACAGCGTTAGTAAATATCTTCTGAAGCCAAAAAAAAATATTTTTTTGCTGAAGAATCTCTGAACCAACAATTTTGCACTCAAAGTAATGAGAATGAATTCATTCTATTCTTCATGTAATCAGTAAAATATGTACATTATTAAAAACTATGCACTATTCAAACACATGCACTTAAGTCATCGTCAGGTTCACGCGAGCAAAACGTTCTTTCTCAGATAGAACACAGCTAAAACCTGATTGGCTGGCTGGTTGCCATGGAGAGCTGTTAGCCAGTGACAGCCCTCTACTGTACTTCTGTTCTACATATAGTCAAATTTCAGTCACACACTGTGTGTACGGCACTAAGTTTGAACGTTGCCATTATTGTGATTATTTGACTGCCGATGGCAAAATTACTCAATAATTTGCTTTATATAATTATTTCTTCATGAAAACAAGAATCTAACAATAATTTTAACTATAATAGAGTGGTATGAAAAATCCCACACAGTCTGTCGTAGTGATAAGTCATCACTTGCGAATCCTGTTCCTGGACCATCCTCAAATGTATGACTGCAAACTGATGACGACATTAGTAACAATAAAGAACAACCCTCTCCAAGATGAAATGTATTTTATGCTTACTTATCATTAAAATTCACAAAATGAATTACGATTATTGTGATCATGTATATTTTTGTATTTTACAGAATGTTTTTGTTGAAAACAAAATATGTTAGTGAACATATGGTCTTAATTGTCCCACTATTTTATGACTGATGATCTTAATTATCTCGCATTAATTTAATAGTATATTAATATAAATAATAATAATAAACTATCATGAATAAATAACTATATTGAAAAACATGAAAAAAGAAAAAAAAAAAGTTTTTGCTGCAGTAGTGATGTTTAATTACGTTCCTGACCCCACAGTTCCGAAATCCAAAAAACTACAAAAACCACAACACATCTGGCCCCAAGGATTATGGATAAAGGGTTGTGTACCTGTATATATCTAAATACATACATACATACATATATAATATATATATATATATATATATATATATATATATATATATATATATATATATATATATATATATATATATATATATATATATATACACACACACACATACACAGCAGACCCCCACTTTTACGCACTTTACTTTGTCACAGATTTTTATGGAAGATATCTTTCAATTTTATGCAGGAACTTTCACCAATTTACAAATTTTTTCATAGAGCAATATTCACTAATTACTGTATTTTCATTTTATTTTCAAAAATTATTTACTGATTTTCAAATATTAATATTAATGTAAACACAGCAAAATGTCTATAAAACTTTTAATACAAATTAAATAAATCTTTAATACATATTAAATAAATCTGTCTTATAGAAAGTTTGACCACCAGTCTCTCTCTCTCTCTCTCTCTCTCTCTCTCTCTCTCTCTCTCTCTCTCTCTCTCTCTCTCTCTCACTGAGATATGATAGAGATCGATTTTTTATGTACGTATGTTTATTTGTTTTGTACAGTATAGTTTTATAGATAAATGTGATGTTACTTTGTTATTAATTTTTTCATATTTTCCATCCTATAATTATATAAAATTTTGTATTTCAATAAAAGCAGACTGGAAAACAAAATGAAAATAATTACCGAATCATCGTTCGTAAACTTGTTAAGCTCATTCCGGGGTAAGGAGCCCAGAATGAGCTTAACAGGTTACACCTGTTAAGCTCACTCTGGGGTTCCTTATCCTGGAATGAGCTTAACAAGTTTATGATGATTTGCTAATTATTTTAATTTTATTTTCCAGTCTGCTTTTACTGAAGTGTAAAAGGTTGTATAATTATAGCATAGAAAATATGAAAAAATGAATGACAAAGTACATGCATAAAAAATCAATCTCTCTCTCTCTCTCTCTGAGATAAGAGAGAGAGAGAGAGAGAGAGAGAAATACATATGCACATTAAAAATATTCAATACGCTATACAGTAACTGTTTTTACCAATGTAATAGGAAAACGACTTCAATACTATGAGAGAAAATGGCTATGCTTACTTATACAGGGGTAACTTGATTAGTGGTCAAACTTTCTGTAAGACAGATTTATTTAATTTGTATAAAGATTCAATTTGTATTAAAAATTTTATAGGTATTTTGCTGTATTTACATTAATATTATTTGAAAATTAGTAAATCATGTTATATGCATTTTAGGGGTGTATATACTTAAGAGTAACAGTTGTATGGGGGTTAATCTAAGATGACTTTGGGTGTTTTGGGGTGATGGTATGGGGTGTATTTTTGTTTTAAATTATATTAAATTATTATAGTATGATAATTTACAGTATATTTTTGTTTGGACTATTAAATTTGGCAGTGAACTGTTAAAATAGGCAGTTATAAGCATTTAGCTTAAGGGGTACAGGGTATCTGGCAGTTACACGCAATTATAAGCATTTTGAGAGGGGATTTTGCATTTTTGCCATGGGTTCTAGAACCTATCCCCACGAAAAAATGGGGGCACTGTATATATGTATAGTATATATAGTATATATATACATATATATATATATATATATATATATATATATATATATATATATATATAGTATATATATATATATATATATATATATATATATATATATATATATATATATATATATATATATATATATATATATATATATATATATATATATATATATATATATATATATATATATATATATATATGTATACTGTATATATATATATATATATATATATATATATATATATATATTATATATATATATATATATATATATATATATAATATATATATATATATATATATATATATATATATATATATATATATATATATATATATATATATATATATATATATATATATATATATATATATATATATATATATATATATATATATATATATATATATATAGCCAACCTAGCTTTTGCAAATGTAACATCTCATATCTGTATCACAATGATGACATATGATAGCTACAAAACATATCCTAGTTACCATACAACCAATGCTTGGTGTTACTATGATTGCTTTTAAGGAGTACAGTATTATACTTACTTTACTGACAATGAAGATTTGTAGTCAAGCAGATTTATCTCAATATGTGTAACTTATAAAGAAAAAAAAAAAAAGGCGTTAGCATTCTTCCATCCTCTGGATGTATGATCAGGGAAAAATTACTGCATAGCATAGTTCCTCCCATCAAAAAGGTATCGAATCCTCTCTGATAAATGACAATTTTCACTTTGTCACTGTTAGACTAAGCAGACCAGATGCCAGTACGGCTTTTTGCTCATAGATGCACCCGTGTGTCACTTTTACATAACATTCTAACAAGGGTTGTAAATCCTCTCTCTCTCTCTCTCTCTCTCTATAGCAACACAGAAATGTACTACTTTTCTGTATTTATATGTTTAATAGAACACTATATATATATATATATATATATATATATATATATATATATATATATATATATATATATATATATATATATATATATATATATATATATATATATATATATATATATATATATACAGTTAAAGTTTTTAATTAAAATCAAAGAGAAAAAATTACCATCTACGGACTCCAACATCCATGACACTAAAGGATACTAAAATGTTATGGTGTACAGTTTACATTTTCTTATGACTTTTATATCACTGCTAAAAACCTCAGCATTTGAACCGGCTCAAATTGGGCCCAAATTTACTTATGAAGTCTGCTTCTGGTAATAAAAAATGGACTGTCGAATAAGAAAATTAAGAAAATATTTAGGTTCCTTGGTAATAGTATGATAAATTAATTTCTCACCAAACATCAGAACCCATATGTTTCTGGCTGCTTCTTTTGTTTTGTGAAATTTTTACCAATATTGATGGCGTGCAATTCGATTTTATTGCACCTACAAATCACAAAAGATAAATGCTCACCATCAACCATCCCTCGATCAGCTGGCAAACAGGAAATGAGATGAAAATCAGCTCATCATCTGTTTTTCTCTCGAGAATTTTATTTCCCATTTTCTTCTAGAAAAGAAAGTAGAAAGGAAGACAATTTCCTTTGATGGAACCGGTTTCCCTTGTTCCGTTTATGTGGAACACTTTTTATACTTTCCACCTTTAAAACATGGGCCCAGACCTGATTTTCCTGAAAGTAGATAAGGCTTGCTGTAAAAGGCTGGCCCATGCTCACCACATCTACATATATCTCTATAAACATATTCCAGAGAGGAAATCTTGTGAACAAGCGGCTGAAAAGTTTTGTGGAGTCACTACATCGCAACCCTATAAGCTCCAAAATCGCTGTTTATGTCCCTATGTTGTTTATGTAGTTTGGACTTCAGTATAGATATATATTACTAGTACCAGTACTCTATTATATTTTCTATCACATTGCTATTCCTGTGATGGAAGTTATATATAAAGTGAGAGAGAGAATGGTACAATTTTCTCAGATTTTTGTTAAAACAAACACAAACATATCTCAACAGTTTCAACTCTAGAAACCATGAACTTTAACTGTATTACAGTCTACTGGGTGGAAACTCAGAAAGTGAATTGTAATGTTACTGTCATGTATAAGTATTATTACTCACACAACCACAATACTTTTTGGAAATCTGTTATAAACAATAAAGTATCCAACTCCAGTGGACAAATCTATTTTCATACATTCAGCTTCCCAATCCCAACTCGAGATTCTTTGCTGCTGGAAACCACTGCAGATCAAACAATGAAGACCATCTTTCTACTACAAAAGGATTCTCATTTTATTACATGCATCATCATGGCATATTAACGTACTGACTATCATGTCGGCAGGATCCTCGGTGACAGAAAGCATAACTCAGGGAGCAGAGGAATTGCTGCTTGAATGGCCAAAAGTTCAAAAGTGATAATCTTTTAAATCTACATCCAGTCCCCAACTTGTGATGGGGTCAGGTTCTGCCACCAGCGTCGTCAGTTGATTGTCACAGGCAGGACTTAGTTTAAGATATCTGGATAGTTTCTGCATCATATTTTACCATCAATAGGTTCTCATAAAACATAGAGTTTTCATTTAACCAAATTACATACACTACAATACAGTCTGTTCCAATAAAATACTTCCTGGAATACTTACTTTATTGTTATTTGAGCTAATTGCAATATAAATAACAATTCTGTAAAGTTAAACTATGAAAAATATTAAGTCGGTATCTTAATGCAAATGGATTATAAATCAAATTGATGAAGGGTACCATACAAGAAAGGATACTCCATTTGTTCTAGTATCTCAAAATCCCAATGCATTTCCCTTTTCTTGGCCTGACTGGTAATGCAGTTAAAGGAAGACTTATCATGGTGTATGGAGTTGTCAAGAATTTCGAGAATTTCTTTATGCAGAGCTAAACATTTTCGATGCTTACTGTACTCTGATTAGAAAGCCTTTTTCAGTGCTCGGTAACCTTAAAATGTTGGTTCAGACATTTCTCTTTCTTTCATCACCTCTATTATCTACCATTTGTCAACTGTAATTCTAACACCACATGAATGCTACAGAGAGATTCCAAGCACTTGACAAATGAATTTAATACACTTTTAATACTGAGATCTATATTTCATTACCATTTATCAATCAACACTATATACAGTACTCATACTGTATATAATAATCCAGTATATACTCCTGAAAATTTTACAGTATGTATTTGTGTACCATTACATATATAGTTTTAAGATTTTCATCTCATTATTTTCATACGTACTGATTATACTGCTTTAGATATTGTCGATCTTAAAAGTATTTTGAACACTCGTTAGAAACTTTAGTAAATCTGTTGTTGCGTTGCCTTTCCTACTACGACAGAATACCACTTTAATTTCACTATTAGGTTACCACAAATGATACCATAAAGTAACTATAATGTCTATTGCAGGGTACCATGCTTATTCCCTTTTTATTCATAAAGTTTTTGTGTTACCACAAACTTTTTCACGGCTTCCTTACTTCATGTACCATAAGACTGTAATTGTCCTAATACAGTAAATCTTTCTTTCTATCATACATTACTGTTTAATAAGGGCATACTGTTATCACAGACCATACAGATATACACATTGTTTCTACTTATAGTACGATATCTTTTATTACAGTAAAAGGTTATAAGAAAAAAGTTAAATTCAAATAATGTGATATTACAACTCACAGATCACCATTCGAATTGGAGCAGTCATTAACTGTTAGCTGTGAACAGAAATCCAACTGAGAGAAATAGGCATGAGTGAGTCCTGTGGGAGTCCGAGCTGGTCGTGATGACTAACACTCTCGTGGCCAACGGTCCTACAGCGCCCAGCAGCTTCTACCCTACTTGGTTGCATGGCACTGTCAGACAAATGGCCCTCAAAACATGCATTTTTTTATGTGTAGATGGTAGTAACTCGTATGCATATTAAGTTAGGGAAAGTTGTGCTTAAAGGGTCAGAGCAACAACAAAGCTATACTATATATATAGGTGGCGGCTGATCCCATAATAGATATAGACTACTGACTGACTCCAGTGTGTCATATTCGATGTGAAAATATATATGAATATGTAAAACAGACAAAACATATCATGTGGTATAAAATATACAATTATAAATGCAAAGTTCAGGACATAGCATTGATATAATTCATACTTATTTCAAAACATCCTTATATCACAGAATATAAGAGGGCTCCAGAGCAAACACAACAGTCACTGTCATATTCATCCTTAAATAGCAGAATCAAGGATATGCAGAAAGCTTCAGCAGAAGGAGCTAGTTAGAGTAACTATACCGAAGACTTATTAGCAGCAAGCCCACTGTCCCCATCACTCATTGCACCTCTCACAGAGCTCTATACAGTACAAAACTGGCATTTCTTGAATTTCAAGACTTCATGCTAACACATCATCCATCCAGTCTATCTGTCCCAGACCTTGGTCGCCTTTTAATTTCCCACGAAGTTCTTGAATGACAGACCTCTTCTGCTCAACTTATAGTTGATCAAATAATTTCATATCCCATGCTACCATTTTCTATCACCCTTCCACACCTACTTATTCCACCACTATGCACACAATCATTTCTGAAGATTCCATTTTCTTTTTCATTTATTTTCATGTACTTTCAAAATCCCTACTTCATTCAGTAAAGAAGACTTGGATGAACAAGCCAATCATAACCATTTTAACCAACTGATACTTGAATGAAACAACAGTTTTAATTAGACCATCATCTATAGCAACCATCAGTGCCCCCTTTTTCTAGGTACCACTAGTACTGAAAACTCACATTTCTTTTACGTTTCTCCCCTTACAAACATTCTCATACTACATAACCAGCCTTTGCAACTTCTCAGTTCTATCATCAATCAGGACTGTATCTTCTGCACACTTCACAGTCCATTCATGACTCCTCTTCTTATCCTACAAACTTATACTTATATCCGTCCTTTCACTGGCTTCTTTCATCAATTATCCATAAAATATCAAACAGTACTCAGTACACAGCACTCGTGACTCTGATCCACTTAAATTTCAAATTAGCCGCTCTCCCAATACTCTATTCTGAAATTATTTGTTTACTTCATAAAAATGCATTCTCAATATAAATAAATTATAGTTTACATTTCACATTTACAACTCCCTCCACACTAAAGTTTTCTTTCCATTATGTATTTCACATACAACTTTACCCCTTAAACCTCGTCTATTCAACTGTCTGATAATAAATGCCTGGAGCACAAACCCTTCTGCTTATCTAAACCCAAAATGTTCTTCCCTATAAATCCTTTGATCGTCTGTCTTACTCTCTCAATGAAAGCCTTAGCACATAGCTTTGCTCTAGAGCTACTTCCTTTCAGCCAATTTGCCCAAAATTTTAATTTCTTACCTGTATTCATTCTCATTTTGTCCTTAGTTTAATACTTTTACATGAATGTCTTATATCCTACAACAGCACTTTAAATATATAATTTTTCCTTCACCTAACTTATTTAGTTATCTCACCATTCACTCTTCTTATTCCTTCTCCCTAAGAGCTCAAAATGACATCATAGAGACCCCTTCCTCGACTTCTGTTTTTGCATCATTAACACATTCGACTTTGTTACTGTTAACCCAGCATAACAACAATTCTTCTCCTTATGTCTATATGTTAATCTCTCTCTCTCTCTCTCTCTCTCTCTCTCTCTCTCTCTCTCTCTCTCTCTCTCTCTCTCTCTCTCAACATAAGTTTTTTTTAGCAGGAAGTAATGCCAGAAAAAACACAACAAGCTGGCACTGCCACATTTCTACTGTCATTATTGATTTGTAGATACCCTCTATGCAGTAACTTCCACAATGATAGCCACACCCAAAGCTACAAAGAGGGCTCATCAGCACCGTTTCAGAACTCCAAACACACTGCACCATTCACTTCCATGACTGCATGAACTCTTGCCATTTATTAAGGCCCTCCTTTCCAAGAGTTCTTTCGAATGAAACCCATCAAGCACTTTCTAGGTCTTTCTCTCCCACTCGCTTCTGATGCTTCAGAACTATAAATTACTTTCACCAGCCTACTGTGCTCATCATTTCACAGTGACTAAACCACCTCAAAACACTGATTCACCTTTTCACCCACAATACCTTTGAATCAGCTCTACATAACTCTACATTTCATACTTTTTCTTCTTACACCACTTGCAATGCACAAACAATGCATTTCAACAGCTCTAAACTTTTTCATTGTACTTGCATTCTACATCCAAACTTTCATTAATAATAATAATAATAATAATAATAATAATAATAATAATAATAATAATAATAATAATAATAATAATAATAAAGAATAAAAAACAGAAATTTTTATTATATATTAACTCAATAAAATTTACAAAACTAGGTTTTAGGATTACAAAATATACACGTGGTAGCACTGTAACCCTAAAAAACCTTAAATAACCAGAAAACCTGACATAATCTTCATTTATTATTAATGCATTTGTAAAATATTTTATTGATTCCCTCTGATTCAACTATTTTCATGTGTTTTATACAATGGGCAAAATGAAATGTTGAAGTAAATTAGGATTTTATTAATTTTGTATTATTTTAATTCATGCTTTTATTTTACATTTTGAAATTTCTGTTATTGTAATGGAAAAGATCCATTTATTTTTTATAATTTGTAATAAATGAAACAAAATAAAGTTTGTAATAAGTAAAATAATTAAAGACACTGCTCCCTTACTTCACCTATTTATGTAATCATCTCTTCACTTACCATCCGTTACATTTACTGTCAAATATCTATACAAGTCACCTATTTATATTCTTATACTATCCATGTTAAAATCGACCGCTCCATCTTCCATGTTTCCACTTGCATTCATAATCTTACTGTTGCTCCCATTAACTTTCAACTTTCACTTCTTGCAACGGTTTCACACTCTTTTACCAGTTTCTGATGTTTTTCTTCTCTCCTGGATCATCTGCAAACATCAACCACTCTATGCTTAATTCACTAGATATTTCCTTCTCCCTAAACATTGCATGTATGCCTAATTTCATTTCAGAAACTTTCAGTCTATGCCATACATCCTGAACACAATCAAAAGTGCCTCTCTGTCAATCTTGACATACATTTAACATTCAAGATCACACATATAATAAGTAAATACAACGTGAAAAGAAAATGTAGTGCAAATCCATCAAAACATACATTTTGAAGTCTGTTTTCTTTTTTGCTGTGACATAATACTTGCCTCTTTTTCCAAGGCAAGTACCTCAGTCAAGAGCTATATGACATGGATTTTACAGGTCAAAGAGAATGAGATTATGAGGTAAATGAACAATTCAATGGCAAAAAGAATAAATGCAGTAATGACTTACCCCGGATGTAGCCTGAGTATGCTTCTCATGCAATAAGTAATATAAGTACATTAGTTTTCATTTGATTTTGGCAATGAAACACAAAACTATGCATCATACGTACAAAATAAATGCTTATAAATGATTAGTTTTAAATGAAACCATTATACCTAATAAACTGATTTTAATAAACGTAACTGCAGTGTATATATCAGTATTTTCAGTATACTGCATTCCTAATATCACTACTAACATGTATATCTACACTGTTACACAATTTCAAACAAACAGGTTGGAAAGACATCCTTTGAGTTAGTTAAAAACACGTCATATATTGCATATTACAAACGCTGTTGTAATTCATACCAGTTGCAAAAAGAGGTTACATGGACAGCTTCTTCCATAAGGACATCGAAATTAACTACATGTTTTTATACCTTGACCCTAGTGTTTCTGTTGGAGGGAAATGAAATCATCAAAGGTATAGAGCACAACAGATGCTTTACTAACAAAATATTATACGATTATACATAATAGTGCCTCCACTGACAGATAATGTATACTAGTAAATGCCACAATGGGATTAGATTTACAAGACCTATCTGCTAAATTCCTAGTGACAGACCAACACTCAAGAACATGTAAGTTCCAAGTAATATAACTGGTAAGTATGCATTTGCTTCCCTCTCCTTACAGCCTTCACATATGTTCATCTAAATTGGGAGGCTGTTAATTAGTCATCAAAACCTCTTGTGATTTCTGGTCAAAATATAACTTCCCACTAGGTCATCCACTTATCTTAGTAATATAATTAAAAGATATAACTGCAAAGGATAGAATTATTACATCAAAATAAAGACTAAAATACTGCTGAAG
>NC_089746.1:31616511-31644011 GCF_040412425.1 Macrobrachium rosenbergii
CATTTTACATCATACTCAGAGAGAAGGAAGAATGTATGCAATAACAAATACGCCATATTTTGTATAACTACACAGTCACTGAGTTCAAAACCATATCTCATGTGTGGTATGTAAATTTGTCAACAGTTTGCATCTATGTACTGTATTATAGGACAAACTGTTTGATATTATTTACTATTAAGTAAGATAACCTAAAGAAAAATCACATTTGCAAGAAAATATTCTTCTAAGATAACCATCCTAAGAATCAATTGCATATGCTTAAACAAATTAGCAAGAATATATACTAATGCAAACACACACACATATCTATACATATATTATATATGTGTGCACGTGCATGTGAGTGTGGTTAAATTGATTAAAACACCTATTTTCTGAAGGGGTCTGTATTTCTGCGTGCATGATTAAGGAGAGCCGTAAATCTTATGCAATATAAAGGAGAAGGGATAAATGTAATAATTATTAAAACTTTTTTTATACAATAAGACAGACACTACCAACTTACTGCATGTTAAAAAATGACAGCCTACTCACTCACTGTAAACCATCTATACTAGCTGCTATTCTTGAAGAATGGAACTTAAAAGCAGTCAAAGTTTGTAACACATTAGCAATAAATTACAAGGTGACAAGAGGAGTGCATGTTAGCCATGTACACAACCGAAGCGAATCAGCTCTTGAACGGTAAACAGGGCCATTTCAATTTAACATACACGATTTGTACAATGTAATATATAGCAAGATATTGTTTTTAAATGTATATTTATTTGTGCAGTAACCAAATAACTCATCAAATCTCAACTTATAAGACTTGGTTACTTATCAGCTTATGTTGCATGATTGAGTTTAACTGGGCTACCTTTCCAGGCCTAATGAATTTTATGGCTATATCTTTGAACTGAATCATTAGTGTAATGTACAATTTTGTTTGGACAGGAATTACTGCTAACTGAGGTATATCTTCAGCATCTGATAAGTTCAGTCTCAATGTACACTGTTTATTACTGACTATATTTTGGTCTCCTTCCTGAAAACAATGCCAATTTCATAATAGTAAGGCTATCCTGGCTATCATAAACCGAACTTCCTGACCGGTGCCCATGATTTGTATCTTTCAGTATATGACAAGGTACTATTTAAAAAACCTGTTCCTTTGGGCAATGCAGGGTTTGTTTGTGACTTTGTATTTCACTCTCCTTCCTGAAGAGAATATCGAATGTATGATAGGGTAGCCTAGCCTACTAATTATTTACCTTCCTACATGCACCGTTGAGTGATTTTAACAAAGATTCCATGGCTGCTTTTCCCTACCAACCTCACAATAGGCCTAAGTAGTTCTTGGTTAAGGGCAATTCAGTAAAAATCTTCTGGTTGGAAGTTACTTACAGGCTATCATCTACAATTGTGTTGGCCTTTACAGATTCCTCAGGCATGGGCTATGAGACACATTTCCACTACAAGCCATTAGTTAGATCCAAGGATATCATGCTAATGATCTCAGGAGAAAAAAAAAATGTACAAAACAACTTCCTACAGTTGAATGCAACTCTGTCAATTCTGCAAGCCTTCATCAATTAACTAGGAAACAAGAGTGTAGGTTTTATATGAGAAAATTCAAGTACTATGGAAGCTAAGAATTGATGGAGGAACCATAAACTCCAAGCAAGAATAATCTGTTGATTCTCATGTCTCTTTAAGCAGAAGAGTAACACTAACTTACAGGTATCTCCTAGGGAAATTCAACCTGAAAGCTTATGCATTTTCTACCCTGGTCTCATTCACTCATTCACTGGCATGAGTCTGGTGGTCAGTCAATGCCTTGATGCTAATAGCTTTACTCTGGCTAAGCAGTAAATGTTTCCATTTCTACTTGTGGACAGAGCAAAGGCTCCTAAGAATTGCAAGAATTTGTGTTGTAAGCCACACCTAGAGTACTACCATCAGAAACTAGATCTCAATCTTTATGCTTGAAGACTTTCAAGTAAGTTGGCTGTATCATCTGTTAATAGAAAAATACCTTATATGGCCCAGTGTAATACTATGAAATTCAAATTAGTCATGAGAGTTGTAAGGTGTGTACCAAAGAAGTGAAAGAATTTTCTACCCTAGAACTCTCAATCTGCTTAGTTGGGACTTTGCCTTAATCCTAACATTTTTCATGCTTGATTTATGATACATGCTGCATTGGAAAAATGACCTGAAGTCAGTACCTTTTGTTTCATGGGTCTTTACTTCTCCCCAGTGTGTAAGTGACAGCTAAGTACTTTCTATATGAGTAATCCATATGAAGTTTGGCAGTTTTGTCAATTTACTGCAAATAAGCAATTAATTTTGTTACAAATACTCCGATAATCTGTTCAATGTTATGACTCATAAATATCTCAATGTCTTCTGAACTGGCCATGTGATAGCAGCAGGCCAAGTGTTTTCAGTCCCAGAAAAAAGAGGAAAAGGGTATAATAGATTCATCCTCCTAATGTATAGCCATTTCATCGGTCCACACAAAAAACCAGTCCCATTATACACACCTTGTTAAGTCTTCAGAAATTTTGTTTGCTATGCAACCTTCTCCCATAAGTTCATCTGACTCTGTGTAACTATAGTACGAGGCAGCCTTATCTAGCTTAAACAGGAACACACACACACACACATGCATGCACTTACTAGCAACTCAGGCTAATGAAAAGTATTTGGTTCAAATTGAAATAAATTAAATTTTTTTCTGTTAATTTTTCCTAAAACCAATTATTTTACAGAAGTTGGCCCCCCTCCAAACCCTTCTATTCTTTGTAACTGGTCTACACAAAACAAAACGTGAGCCAGAACGCCACAATGGCTGGTAGAAATGAATTATTTCTTCTTTCCATGCAAAGTCTAGTTTGCATGGATGCACAGTAAGGCTAATGTATTGAAGTACTGTAATAAGTTTGTATAGAAATAAATTCTACTGTATTCTTAAAACTACCATTTTTCTTTACAGGAGTTATAATAAAAGTTGGCATTCATTTCACATGAAAAAAAAAACCAAGGTGAACTGGTATTTTATTCAGTGATCTATTCTGCAACTATTTATAATGCTGTGGATTACTTACCTTAACAAACAATGAAAATGCTATATAGTAAATTTTAAGCAAAAAAATTTTAACTCTTTCGACTCAAAAATTTTTTGCATCTTCCACCACAAAAAACTAGCATGTGCCAAATGTTGCACGCACAAAATCAATTTTTGGCACTAAGCATACTACCAGAATAAACTCTACTGAGTTACATAAGTAATGTTAATGTTTGGCAGTCTCATTTGCTATTGCTGTAATGTACAGTAAAATGCTGTTTTCAATTTATAATGGAAAAATCTACTCACCCAGAGCTTTCACTGATAAGTTCAGTTAAGTGGAAGAGAATCTCTACTTCTAAAGGTGTAATTTGAGACATCATCTGAGCTGAATGTAAAAACTCCTCTGGAAAAGACAAAATTACAGAAACATGTTTAGACTCATGTACTTTTGACTCTAAATCATGTGGCAAATACCCAACTAAATCTATTAAGTCATATAATGCTGCTCTGCCCCACACCTATGAAATTCCATGATTGCTACCTTCAGTCCTATTGAAAGCCATACAGCAACAAAATCAGTGTAATTTATTGCCATGAACTGCTCCAGCACATATTTACAGTACTGTATACTGATGTGGTAGTCGTACTGGTCAAATATGAAATGTCTGTGACAGATTGATCAGATGAATATATAAAATGGAAATTAAGCTAATGAAATGGAAATTAAGCTACCCCAAAGAGGGTAATTTATATTTTCAATTTACTCAACATAAGCAGGGTGACCATAAGATGAAAAGCAAGAAATTTGGGATAGTTTCTTTCTGCAGTACTATCTCCCCCATCACACCACTAAAATCAAAACCTCTGACTTTGGCACTCATTTCAGTGCGAAATGCACAGAAATTGGGAAGGAATACTGGAATTCTTACAGAGCTGAGGATAAATGATTATTATAATGCTAAGCAATGTATTTAAGAAATAAGACTGAAAAACCTGTGACTTTATTAATTTAATTATGATAAAAAGTACCAAAAGCATCAAACCAGAAGATGTTCTTAAACCATGTGAAGCACACTTAAAACAACGACTGCTTCAGGCCAACTATGGGAGTTAGAAGAAAGATGGCCAAGAGAATAAAAACATGGGAACTGAATAGTTATGAAGTCAAAAAAGAGCATCAAGACGAACTGAAAGCAAATATAGCATCAACAGGACAACAGTGAAAACTGCCTAATGGAGGCATGTAAAAGGCAGCAAATTTAATATTTAGTAAATGGTGTTGGAATCAAGATGTACAGTGGACAACTGAAGAGAAGAAGCCTTCAAGCTCTGGCAAAGGAGTTTTGTCTTGTTATATCCTCAATTTGGTTAAGTTCTAAATGCTGTACTCCACTATTTTTACTTCTATGAATAATTCAGCTCATTCCTAGGTTACAAGAAGTAACCACCTGTTAAAAAGTGTGGTATTAACTGAAATTAACTAAAAAGGAAAAGAAAACAATACTGTACACTGAAAGGGGACTTAATAGCAGCAGTTTGTCCACGATCAACATATTGTACTAAACAATTCATGGATAGGCCTTGGCAAAAATGATATCAGGCTAGTAATTTACATGATTCTAGCCTACTGGTCATCAAGAACAAACAGAAGAAAAGTCTTTTATTTGTGAAAAATGCAAAGTACAGATTAAACTGGAGGATGAAATTATAAAATATGGAAGATGCAAGAACTGTGCTACAATTTGTGCCTGAATGCATATACAACACTGGACTGACTAGCGCACAAATGAGATCCAGTATGATATCTATCAAGGTGATGAATAGGGGTAGCACCAAACTAGTTTTGTAATATTAGATGAAAGCACCATGGACAGATAGGGCAGCAGGAGTCAAAATCAGAAATTAGGTCTATGCATAGATTGCAAGAGCTGCTCCATGGAAAATTCAAAAGAAACCAGGGAGATGACATACATGAAGAGCAGTATAAACAAAAATCCCAACTACTTAGAAACTAGAAAAGTACAGAATAAAAACCAACAATAAAATAAAATATGAAATAATGATCATAGGAGACACTGAAAATAGTAGAGGAGTACACACTACAAAAGATGACAGGAAAAAAGGGGTAAAAATACACTAAATGTCAGTACTGGTATATTAAAATATTATAAACTAAACTTCCCAGAAAAGTTTATTTTTGCCAAAAAAAAAAGAAACTTTAGGTTTACCTAAACAGCTAACCCTATACACTTAAAACTAACATAAACATATGCCGATATTTACAATTAACAATCAAAGAATATTATGTACATAATCCATCACACCTAACAAACAGTAAAAATAACAATTTAAAGTACAACAGGCTATCCATTAGCTGCACAGGATTACTGGGGAGTCATTACTAATACTGCTAGATGTGCTGTTATATTCCAAGAGCTGACACATGCCAGGGATGTCCACATAAGATACCAAGGCAGTTGTATCACCAATGCCCAGCAGGATAGAAGTCCCGAATAAATTACTATACCTCCCAGAAGGTACAGGCACTTCTGATTACTGCATGGGAGAGGCATGTTTCTCATTTGAGGTATCTCTCATATAAAGCACAAGACTGTTCCCTAGATTTCCGAGATTAAGAAGGGAAATTTCAGTGGCTATATCCACTTCATGTCAGGTATTAGTGACATCTCTCCCAAGGAAAGACTCTTTGTCTCCATCAGAGGAGTCAAAGTGGGAATTACTAGAATCCACTGCTTTTGGAGTATGGCCCAAACATGGATTCTGCTCGGGGAGAGATGGAAACACAATGCCAGAGTTCTCCTGGAACAATGTAGCCTCCTCCTTCCGTACTCCTGTTAAAACCTATAACTCGGAGACAGCTTAAATTGAGCTCTTTCATCATTTAGACTTCCTGCCAGGAGCATGTTGCATTTTTCACATGTATCTGGCAACCAAACAAATTTTCATTTAATCCTACAGGTGGTTATGAGTCATCTCCACAGAAGAAAGCAGATTGAGCAATTCGCTGCAGTGCAGGTGACCTGTGGGTCCTGTGCAACAGCAGCCCATAGTCATCAAAGGAACTTAGCGTTGGGTACCTATAATCATTGTATAGGCAACAAACACTTCAAATTAAAACTGGCTAACATGGCCATAAGTATGTGTCCACAGTATGCTGTTAGGTGGATATCATGATTAATGGGTCACATCCACAAAATAGTACAGGTCGACCATCACTAATCCGGTTCCATCATTAGTCCGGCTCCAATTCTGGCTACATGATTTCAAATTTCCTAGGTCACCACACCAACCTACTGCTACTGTTTGTTGGGGCTAGTTGTGTGCATACATACATACCCTATGCATACAATTGCATTTATCTTTTGGGTTGTAAAAAAAAATGAGAAAATGCTATAAAAATATAAATGAGAATAGCATAAAATATAAATAAGAAAATCATAAGCTTAACTATACAAAATAAAACAAGCTGTAGGATGTTCACCAAGGGAATGAATGTGCTCTTACGTACATACTATACGCACATGATTGAGTTTATCTTTTATCTTTTTATCAATTAAAACAAAACTAAATGGCTATCTCTGCCTTATAAGATTTACCCACAAATGTTTAAACTCAATTAAGACAAAACTAAACGGCTACCAATACAATGTTTTTCTATACATTTCATAACTTTGATTACCTGGTCTATTCCCAAGCACCAGGTAAAGGTTATAGGTTATATTAGTTAGTACAGAATCGATATCATTAGTTATTGGAATTATCATACCAAATATATGTAAAATTAGTATCTACGATTTAGTTTTTTTTAACAAAGCTCACCATTACAAAAATGTATTTTTGATAATTTCATAGGAAAAAGAAGTGTCATGATAAGTTTTCTCAACACCTGTGACATCACTATTGGTGGAGTAATCCCTGTCAAAAGTAGGTCCGCATGAATTTATTTTTCCTTTAACACTTGAAAAGAACCCCAATATTGAGAATTCACGAAATCCATTTAGTTTAATCATAAAATACTGCAAAGGAAAAACTGGCCTTTAATAAACACCAAGGCCTGTAAGTTAGGCACAATTGGGTACTATCATGGCTATGTTTCGCAAACAAGAACTTCTAACCTGATTTACTCTTTCAGTAACCTCAAATTTTCTATCTCTCTATCAATGTTAAAAGAGTAAAAGGATAATGAGTTTCAGTAACAAAATTGTCTAATATTATTGCATAAATGCTAATTAACGCTTTGTTAGACAGGAAAAAACAGCATAGCCTAACACTCATAACTTCTCACCTTGCAGGAGACTTACTGGCCCCAACTTCAACCAATATAAGCCTACCCATTAAAGTTTTAAAGAAGTAAAAGTTCTCAATGTGTCTTAAAGCTATACACTTAGCTTAAAAGTCTTCATGATGATCAAAAAATGCACTAAAAAAAATTTTTGGAGCAAAACCCTGGGATAAGTGAACCCTGGGGCAGACCAAAGCATAATGGGGAAAATAGCTGACATATGCTGTGTTGCCACATTGTGTAAGAAGGATGAAGGGAAAACTGAGGTAGTCGCTCTGGAGAGGAGATAAAGCCCTCTTTTCCTGGGTCCTTTATATTCTACCACTGTGCCAACAAGCATTATTGTAAGAGAATTCTTTGAAATTGGTTGGTATGTCTTTTGGAGCCACTGAGGACAAACAGCACTTACACTATGAAAAAACATTAGATATAAAATAAAGATGTGTTTCTATAACTCATTAACCACTAAGTGTTTTCCTGATGATTTCTGATTTGCTTCTTTCTTCAATTTTTCTTTCTGGTCTATGGCCACTTGAAAATACACATTCCATTCTGAAATCTTCAGGTTAATAGTAATAGTTTGGAATCCATATCTCGAAACAACAACTGTCCCTTGTTATTAATAAATACACTTTCAACTCTGAAAACAGCAATGTCAGTGCTAGTATAACACAGAAGTTCCTAGGTTTTGCACATTCCATTCCTAAAAGCCACATTACATTTTTGCCTTTTTGTCTCTGACTACTTATGATCCCATATAAGTAGTTCAAAATAAATCACAGACACAATAAAAATATATAACGCATATTTCAATGTCTTCCTTCACTTAATCCAGTACTGTACCAAGACTTTTCTCATTCTAAGAGCTTCCTGTTGAAATAGTAACAAGGAGGGAATGCAGAATATAATATCATTTAAACAAAAGCAGAAATTCCACCATCAGCTTTTATATACAAGCAACTACTACAGAGCTAAAATATTAATTCTACATACTGATAAGTACATCATACCTTTGGTTACTTCTTGTGTGCGAGAACCTCCAGAGGAGTTAAGATATATACGTTTGCATAATTCCATGTTGGTTAGAAGTGAATTAAAAGCAATAAAGAAGGGGAAGCTTACTTTATGACTTGATGCTGCCTGAAAAAGATTCAATATGTTACTTGTTTGGTTGCATAATCTATGAATCATGCAATACACAGTGAGCTTGATAATTTTATGCTTTATAAACCAATGCATTACAAAGTACTTATGCAAATAAATGCTGGACACCTTACTTCACGTGACATACTTACAACATGCTTCAAGTCAAGAAATGATAGGTAAAAGTAAAACTCTGAATAATTTAAAATATATTTAATATTTCTTAGCTATACGTAATCCATTACCATACTAGGACTTTATCATTTCCATAACCTATGAGTATATGGCCAAAGAATTTATGCATCAAAATTACAAAAATCATCATCAATGTAAAAAATACACCATTTTATAAAAGCAATATTGATTTTTTCTAAACAAACCAATTACTTCTTGTGTTTGTGGCTCAACTTCAGACACTACACATAAGTACAAGAAATTGTCCACTTCCATCTAGTAGTCCATACAGCTGGACTCCACCAGCCCTTGGTGCCAGACCAAGTCACTATTTGTGTTGGCTGGTCCAGTTGTAAGAAATAAAATGTTGGGAAGGTGGCAATTCATGAAATGGGTTAGGACAAAAAGCTGAGGTAAAAAATTTGTTATATTTTAAATTTTATCCAGTGCTCAGTTCTTTTTCTAAGGCACTGCTAATCTATAATAGCAACATTGCAATGAGTGGGCACTTTTTGGTATTATGTACTAATAAATATAAAGTGAAGTCAAGAAGGAAAAACTCTAAGAGCAACAAATATAGGTATGATCAATTTTGCCTAATCTTAATCATGCTATCAATAATGTCATTTTGATTACTACATTAATTTCAGCCCATCTATTCAAGTACAGTAAAAGAGAAATTCAATTTTGACACTATAGATAAGCAAGAAGAAAGCAAAACTCATATAACTTTCATCAACAGTTATAAACTGCAGCAACCAAAAAGTCAATTTGCTATGCCTAAAATACTTGCACAGAAGGAAAAAGTTAACCACCAAAACTTATACTTAATTGGCTATAACAGACCTACAACGTAGGCTGAGGCCACAAGAGAAACTGAAGCAATGTAAATGTACAGGATGTGAAAAGAACAAAATAACTGAAAAGATGACGGATACAACCTGGGATAAATGAAAGGCAGTTAAAACAACCTTAACATACACAAAAATAAACTTTATATTAAGTAGTAAGGACAGAGAGACTGGGATATACAAGTAATCCTTGAGTTACAATGTTTTGAGTTGCGATATTTCAAAGTTACGATGGTGATACCAGTTACGATATTTTTGAAGTCATGATGGCAATACCGATATGACAAATATTTAAAATTTTGTGCAATGAGCTCAGGCAACAGCATACGGTACCATACGTTGCCCAGAGAGGCTGGGATGTGCGAATCTCTTGCCCTGACCGATCCCTCACGCACGCTCACCGTCTATAGAATAATGTTGTGTCAGTGTTAGTGTAGTGTGTTATTTTTGTCCATTTTAAACTGTTTAAAATGCAAATTTGTGTAAGATCAGCATGTCTTCCAAATGCCCAAGTGAGTCTCCTGCTGGTGGTGTGATGAAGAAGAGGCATTCTGTCACACTAGAGCAGAAAATGAAAATTATCAATCAGCATGCCACTGGAAAGACAGTTGCAGCCTTTGCAGCGTGATGAGCACCTATCGCAGTCAATGGTATCCACCATCATTAAAGACAAGAAACAGATAATGAATGTTGTAAAGGCATCAGCCTCAATTCCATCTGATGATTATAACAAAGAGGACAGGGCCTTTGGAAGAAATGGAGCAGTTACTGGTCACATGGATGGAGGACCTGATACAAAAGCATAAACCACTCAGCCTCTTGACTATTAAACAAATGGGCGCTTGCTTTTCGAGGAACTAAAGAAAACTATGATGATACCCACAACAATGATTTTGTAGCACGTCATGGACGGTTTCAGTGTATAAAAATCTGCCATAATTTTCATAGTGTGAAAATTAGCGGTGAAGCGGTAAGAGCTGATGCTGAAGGAGCTGCTAAATTTAAGGATGCTTTGCATAAGATCATCGTTGATGAAGGGTACTTGCCGGATCAAATCTTTAATGTCGACGAAACAGGACTATACTGGAAACGGATGCCTGAATGGTCCTACATACACAAAGAGGCAAAATCGATGCCAGTTTTAAGGCACAAAAAGATTGGCTGACTCTTCTACTGGAGGGAAATGTGGCTGGGTATAAACTCAAGCCATTCATGATTTATCAGTCTGCAAATCCGAGGGCATTAGCAGGAATCTGCAAACATACACTTCCTGGGCATTACCGGCATAATAAGAAAACATGGATGACTGCACTCCTATTCGATGACTGGTTTGTGGACCGTTTTATTCCAGAGGTGAAGGAATGCTGTACGGAAAACAACATCCCCTTCAAAATTCTTCTGATTCTGGACAATGTTCCTGATCACCCTCAGCACATCGCAGATGTTGATGAGAACGTAACAGTTGTGTTTCTGCCATCAAACACAACTTCTTTCACACAACCCCTGGATCAGAGCGCTGTGGCTATGTTCAAGGCCTATTATCTTCAGAACACGTTTGTGCAGGCTGTTAGGCTATGGATATCGAAGACAAAGAGCTCAGAACTTTCTGGAATAAATTCAATGTCTGGACGCCATTTTGAACATCGGAATGGCGTAGAAGGAGGTAAAGCAAGTGTATGAATGTGATTTGGATAAATCTGCAAAAAATGTATGTGAACTCCTTTAAAGGTTTTGATAAGGATGAAGCAGTTGTGGAAATTAATAAAAAGAGTATGTCACTTGGGAAAAGTTTAGATTTAGGACTTGAAGAGGAAGATATCCAAGAACTCATAGACATATAGTACAAGATGTAGAGCTAATGGCAGAAGATTTAATTGAACTTGCAGAAGAGAAAAAGAGCAGGGGAGAAAGATATTGAAGAGGAGCCAAAGCAAAAGTTTACGATGAAAACAATAGCAGAGGCATTTGCCTCAACTGAACACAGAATGAAATGTTTCAGTAAAATGGATGTGAACTGGGAATTATTTGCTAGGGTTGAGAGAGGACTTCAAGCCATGTCACAGTCATTTATGAAGAATGAAAAAATGCACTATGCAAGCTACAATGGATGCCTTCCTTAAGAAAACGACTCCGGTGCCATGGCCTTCCACCACATTTGAGCCTCAACCCTCTACATCTTGTGAACTAACAGCCGAAGAAATAACAGCTGAAGAGGAGTAAATCTTGGTGAGTACAGTACATGTCCAATTCTTGTTTGTATTATGCAATTTCTCTGTATTATCATAACTTCTGTTTGTTGGTGCACAGGCTGTGAAATCTCCAATCTTCACTGAACCTCCAGAATTAGCTGATATTAATAATTACAGACCAATTAAAACTAAAAAAGAATTGACAGTACAGTACAGTACCATATATGTATAGATTATACTGTATAGTGTAGGCTAGGCTGCCTCCGAGTTACGATATTTTTCAGTAATGATGGGTTCATTGTAACGTATCCCCATCTTAACTAGGGGACTAACCACTCTTGATAAGCATCCCTCATTCCCTATAAAAAATAGTCCTTTTAGGAAATCCTTATTCAACTATCCCTTCATTGAGAAAAAATTAGTTCTACTTTTGGTAACAGCTTGCAACTATTATAAATGAAGTGAGGTTTGCTTTACAAATTAATATTTTGTAGTAACCAATTCCTTATACGTTATCAAAAAAAAAACAAAATAATTTAATCACTAAAAACACTTCCACTCTGTGCACTTGAATATACACCTTGTTTACCAAGTCCTTAAAAATGAATAGTATACCTTTTTCTCTTCCTTATCTGAGATATTAATTATGAAATGGGAAGCCAATAGCATTTACATTTAAAGTTGCATTAATATGAGGAAACGTGTTTAAAGAATGTTCATTCCCAAAACATAAGCAAGTTGGTAAAAAATTACAAAATAAAATTTTTCCAGAAAAGCAATATAGTACAGGTGTATGTATTTACACCTCAACTTTTAATTGTAACATTCATACGTACTGCTACGAGATTGTTCTGCACTGGTAATGTAAGAAGATGGGATTTGATGTTGAGCATAATGTCATTAAAATCCATGGCAGTAATGAAGCCAGAGCCATCCTGATCAAACATCTTGAAAGCTTGAACTGCATGCTCCTCATGAAAATCCTGAAAATAAAACCAGCTGAACATGACAGGACTCTATCAAGACATTAGATCTCTAGTGAAAAACAGCTCTAACAAATGTATCAATATAGCAACAAAGGTGACATAAAATCATGAGGAAAGCGCAAGAGAGTAGCCAACTTACGTGCAGAAACTGGCTGAATTCTACATAATTAACAGCACGTTTTCTTTCTTTACCAAAGTAGAATTTGATAAAGTCACTTTCAAAGTTAAATGGCACCTTCTGATGAAGTGTTGTTTGTTTTATCACCTCAACAAACTCCTCTGAAAATATAAAAAGAAATCACATTTAGTTGCAGATTAACATTCAGTGATATACATCGAACACAGTAAAAGTTTTCCATTCTATTGTTGAAATTGTGTGTAGCTACTATTATCAGTCTAGTGCTTCTCAATCTTATACAGTTCAACCAAATATGAGCAAAATGCAGATATGAAAGTCTATCTAGATGAAAGCAGTAAAGAAATCCTATTTTATAAGGGGTGGTAAATAATAAAATGCCTATGGCAAAATGTTTTCTTCTCAACTAATGAAGAGTAATAATGACACAATCTGGTTGTCTTTATGGATACAGAGAGAGAGAGAGAGAGAGAGAGAGAGAGAGAGAGAGAGAGATACTAGGTAGTGTAGTCAATGAATGAAAATGCCGGATTGAAAATTATTTTTGGCACAATTATACACAAAATACCTGAAATCAATAAAAATTGTGCCATAATTGCTAAATATATCCTTGCTTCCCACAAAAGAATGAAATATTGAGGAAACAGTCACATAAAATGACATTTGTCTATTTCCTATAAAAAGTAATTTACTATGATTCTTGGCTCCACTCATGTTGTGTCATGTTTTTCTCTTGCATGGTATATCCAAAGTCAACTGCATGAAGCCATTAGCTGAACTCGTTCTGCACTGAAATTGTCGTTGCCAGAACGGACCCAATGCCACTGCCTTCTGCCTGGATGATTTAGATTAAGCAAGCTTTATGTCAGTACAAGCACTGGCCATAAGGTGTCTTGAACATAAGTGTGGTGAAGTGTGGGAAGCACAATATAAAACTCCCGAGTGGTCTGTGACAGTGTTATCATACCTCGTTACAATGTAACAAAGTGTTTTTGCTAACTTAACTCTTATTTTTATAATTCATTTTATTAATACTGCCACAGCCTTGCAAAAGATTGTGATTGTAAGTTTATATTCAATGGTGAATTCTACCAACAAATATTTGGTATGGCAATAGGCAACCTTTTATCCCCATTCATTGTTAAAATGTTTTAATGTCAACCTGGTTTTTTAATAACACACTAAAAGGAACATTAGTAAAAAATAGCCATAAGGAAAGCAACAACATAATATATAAAATTCCATGCCTGGGCTGCTCTTCTTATATGGGTCAATCCAGTAAAGATTTAGAAGTAAGAAGAAAGCAGCATAAGTATTCAGTCAAAACTGGGCAAACGTACAATGATATTATGTGAAACTCACACAGGATCAATTGGACTGACTGTTCAGTAATTGTCAGATCGAAAGACTTCTCTTCACGAAATCTTTGAGAATCTGCAATTATACAACTTACTTACAGATGTAATTTCGACCTTAGCCCTGGCACGTATTATGTGAACCTCTGTATTAGTAAAACGTTCAAGAATGACCTAAAAGATAAAATCACTGATTTAATTACTAATTAGTTACCTTATATATAGTATTTTCTATGCACAAGTATTCACATGTTTAATAGTTTTTTGAAAATATTCATTTTGTAAAAAATATTTATTGTTTACCAAAAGGAGAATATATTAAGTGTTGTACTTTTATAAAATGTTATCAGCTTATTCATTCCAAGGTCATTTTTGGCGGTCAGTCTCTTCCCCTGTATAATCCTTTAATTTGACTCCTCCCTGCTTCAGAGCCAGTTGGGCCTAATCCTTTGTTAATCCTCTCAAGATCTACCTTTCTTTTGGATTCCAGGTGCATCTGTTCCTTAAAATCCCCATCCTCAGGGATATCTGTAAGTCATCTGTCAATTATACGATCTTTCTTGTAAACTTACTTTTTTATTTTTTGGCAGCCTGCTAGTAAATGACTGTGTGTCTAAAGGCCTAGCAACCACTCCGTTGTTTCACTCTTCCTTCGGGGCATTTGTCCATATCTTCATGATTCAGTTACACACACACATAAATATATATATATATATATATATATATATATATATATATATATATATATATATATATATATATATATATATATATATACAGGCAGTCCCGGTTTCTGACGGGTCCAGCTTACGGCGTTCCAAGGTTACGACACTTTTCAAATATATTCATCAGAAATTATTTCCTGGTAACCAATTTGTAATTAAGTCAGTGATTTTATCTTTTAGGTCATTCTTGAACATTTTTCTAATACAGGGGTCCAAATAATACATGCCAGGGCTAAGGTTAAAGTTACAGCTGGAAGTAAGATGGATAATAGCAGACTCCAATAGATTTCTTGAAGAGAAATCTTTCGATCTGGCAATCACTGAACTTTCAGTCCAATTTACCCTGTGAGAGTTTTCACTTAAATGAATGAATATAGCTTGGATGCTTGTCTAGTTTTGACTGAATACCTATGTTGCTTAATATGACATCTAAATCTTTGCTAGATTGGCCAATATAAAAAGAGGGGCAGTCCAAACATGGAATTTTATATAATGTTGTTGTCTTCTTTGTGGCTATTTTCTATTAACATTCTTTTGAGTGTGTTATAAGAAAAAACGAGGTTGATATTAAAAGGCTTAACAATGATTCTATGTTTTCAAAACCACTAAAATAAGGCAAGCTAAGAATGTTCTTAGGGGTTTCTTTCTTCATGTTACTTTCACTATAAAACTTTTTGTGGGCTTTGTTATAACAAATATCTAGTATATGTGAAGGATAACATAAATCTGTCCCTATTTTTCTTATGAATTCAATTTCTTGATCCAAATACTGGGGACTGACAATGTGCAAAGCTCATAAAAACATAGAGGAAAAAATTTATATTTCGATGTTAAGGTGATGGCCTGAATAAAAATGGACATAAGTTAAGTTGTTGTCTGGTTTCCTATAAATACTGAATTTGCATTGTAATGGTTCTCTATGTATTAAAACATGTAAGAAAGGGAGGCAATTGTCTTTTTCTAATTCTTACGTAAACTTAATGGATGGTACCATCCACATGCACACACACTGTCAACCTCTGGTATTTGCAGGGGATAAGTACCACAACCACCCCCAAATTGTTAAAATCTGTGAACACTTGACACCCTCCCATAAAAATGCTTATAATTGCATATTTAAACAGGTCAGACACCAAAGACCACCGGTAAAAATATTTATAACTGCCTACTTAATGGTTCAAATGCCAAATGTATACCTTAAACTATCATCCTACACCAGAAATACCTTAAACTATCATCCTAAAACACTTTAATATCATTTCAAAGTCATCTTACAACATCACCCTTAAAAATATATGGTTTGCAGCTATGTGTGAAAGCTAAACTCAAGTACCCCCTACATTCAGTCAGAGCCATTTTCTCTCATAGAATATTAAGGCTGTCCCATCTTCTTTTTACAGAAAAGGGGAAACACTAGGAATTCACAAGTTCAGTATGTACTTAAATACATTGAAAAAAAAATACATTTTATGATACGCTGTTTACGTTAACATTAATATCTGAAAATTAGCAATTCATTATCATAAAAAATGTATTTTGTCATGAAAATAACATCAAAATACAATACAGTCAATCAGAGCCATTTTCTATCACAGAGTATTGAGGCTGTCCCATTTTCTTTTTACAAAACAAGGGAAAAACTAGGAATTCACAAGTTCAATATGTACTAAATACACTGAAAAAAATACATTTCAGGATATTATGCTGTGTTTACATTAATATTAATACCTGTATCTGAAAATTAGGCAATCATGTTTTTATCATAAAAAATGTATTTAGTCATGAAAATAAAATCAAAATACACTACAATCAATCTGAGCTATTTTCTCTCATAGAGTATTGAGGCTGTCCCATTTTCTTTTTAAAGAACAGGAGAAACACTAGAATTCACAGCTTCAGTACAGTACAGCATTTACTTAAATATATAAACTAAAATACACTTTATGATATTATGGTGTGTCTCCTTTAATATTAATATCTGAAAATTAGTAAATCATGTTTTTATCATAAAAAAATATATTTAGTCATGAAAATTACATCAAAATGCACTAATTAGTGAATATTTTGTGACGAAAAAGTCTGCAAATTGCCGAATTTTTCACAAATAATTTGGGGATAAGTTCCACAGAAGAATCTGTGAATCGGTGAAGCCACAAATTGCAAGACTGTGAATGGGGGGGGGTTGATTGACAAATATATTATATACATCACCTTACAGTTCAGATAAAGATTAGTTAATAAAGTTTTTATTGCTTACCAAATGTAACCATGCCTGTGCCCTTGGTATCAAAGAGCTGGAAGGCAGTTTTATAGAGAGCGTCAGGGACACAGAGAAGGCCTTCGAATGCGTGGAACTCTGCAAAGGAAATAAGGCCATCTTTGCTGGTGTCAAGGATACCGCCCAGAAGATTAATGGAATTGATATTGTAGTTAGGTTCAGAGTAGAGGCCTAGGTACTCTCGCACGAAATCTTTGGCAGTCATAAACTTCTCTCCATTCTTCTCCACTGAAGCATACTGTGGGAAGAAAATCAACATGACACTATATATAAATCTTCATACAATAATCATATACATTATACAAATACAGTACAACATATATAGGTATTTGGATGACAATCCAGACAGAGACGAACACGGAAGCCATAAACAACCATTCATAAAAAAAAAAAAACACCTGTGAGCAAATGGTCAACAAAGCCAGCTTCAGAAACTATGAACAAGTTCGAAAGAGAAGAAAGTAGAGAGTAAATGGGAGCAAGTGCAAGTTTATGAGGGTAAGTGTAAACCAGGAAGATGGAATTATGAATGTTAATATCAATGGTGGAAGAATGGAAGCAGTTGATAATTACAGGGATTTGGGACAAATATACAGTAATAGATAATTGTAGAGGCACAGAAGTGGCAAACCACAGTCAGGAAAAAACTATAAAGAGACATGGAGTGTCTATGGAAGCCAAAATAGAAATGTATATATGAGTCTTGCTAACCTAACTCTCAATAATGGTAGCAAAGTGCAGATAGCTGGTTGGTTGTTTTAGAATAAGCACTCATGGGAAGAGGGCTCTGTCCCTTGGCTACAGTGACTGCCTTGGTTTTTCCTTTATCCTTCTCATACAGATGTGGCAACAGCACGTGGGTCAGCCAATTTTTCCCATTACTCACTGGTCTTTGTTGCAAGACAGTTGCTCTTGTTTTCACTCCATAGGCACTATACTACTGAGTGCTATTTTGTCAATATGTCGGAGATTTCCACAGGAAAGTTAAGCATAGTCTTAAGGCCCAGTTAAAGGTTTTAGTGCCTTAAAACTTTGACATGAAGGCAGATAACTGTTAAACTTGGTAGCCAGTGGTCTCCCACAAGGTGAGGAATTTGGATAAGGTTACTAAGCTATGTCATATATGCTGTGGTTCTTGTCCTTGCTAACAAAGCTATAAACTGCAGTTCTTAAAAATTTTGTTATTGAAACTCATTATTCAGTGATTTTGCCTTTATGTGCAAACTCCACATATTGTCAACTGTTCTATCCCAGACAGAAGGAGGAAAAGTCATCTATGCATTCTCCCTTCTGAGATGCGACCTTCACATGTGACTTTTTAAAATCTAGTCTACCATGAAGGTTATTCACCTAACATTGCTAGGTATCTGGTGCAAAAACTAGACTTCATCTACCCAACAACACCAGTCCATAAGGAATGTGCAGATGGATTACCCACACACTGAGAGCTCAGTTAAAATCTTTGTTGAAAAATTTAAAAAATTTTCTGATGTACTTCTTAGCTGTTACAACATTACTGCATACAAGGCTGCATTGTTGGAACCCTTCCTTTAAGGTTTTGGAATTGATTCTAACATAGAAGTTGTTCATTCCAAATGGCGGTTTCTTGACCACCTTTGCATCAGGAGCTCGGATTTACAAAATGGGCTCCCTTAGATGGGGGCAACATTTCATCACTCATAAACCTTGCCATCATTTACTGTTGTCTCCTTGTCACGTTAAGTGATGGTTTTGCGGGAACTGCTGGTTCCCCGCTCGTTCCCTTTTGTTGATTGCTGCCTCCTTACCTTCAAGTTTTTTTTGTTTTGATGTTCTCGTCGGTGAGCTGCCGTTTTTCTTTCGCCAGTCGGGTCTGGTAGGGCAGCAAGAGAAGCGGCAGTGGCAGCAGCAGCAGGCAGTTTTTGGAGTCGACGTTGGTCGAGTTTTTGAGCAGCAAATTGGAGCACGCCACGAAGTGGAGCACGTCAGAGGTGGAGTGTGACCATGAGTAGTCGTGTGACCACGAAAGCTGCTCATCTTTGATGACAGCGTGAGGCTGTCCTGGCGTCTCCATCGGGGTTTTCTGGTTTGTGGGGTTTTGTCCCTGTCGTGCAGCTGAGGGCTGTCTTGGTGCCCCGATGGAGGACGTATGTTTGTTTTTTTTTTTTCTGCCTGCTGTTGTTTATTTTTGCCTTTTTTTTTTAAAGCTACTTTTTTTTGTTTATTTTAACTTGATTTTGTTTAGTGCTGCCTTTGGTTTTTTCTTGTATTTATGGTTTTATCTTTTACCAGACCTGACTCACTTGTAAATAATGTAAATAAATTAATTTTAAGCTCATTTTATTGTTTTTTGTTGTTTTCCCTCCTTTGTTTGTTGCATCTGCCGTCAGTCATGACAGCCCGTCCTGAGTATATTAAAGAACCTGCATAACGCCCACTCGGTCGTTACAATGGCGACCGTGACAGGATGGCTCTGTTTTGGCTGGCGGGGTTGTTCTGACATTGGAGGATCATTTGTGAAAAAAAAAAAAATAATTTTTTTTTTTTTCTTTTAGGTGGGAGGTGTCACGTTAAGTGATGGTTTTGGGAAACTGGTTCCTTAAAAATTTTGTTGATTGCTGCCTCCTTACCTTCAAGTTTTTTTGTTTTGATGTTCAAAACTCCGGTGAGCTGCCGTTTTTCTTTCGCCAGTCGGGTCTGGTAGGGCAGCAAAGTCAGCGGCAGTGGCAGCAGCAGCAGGCAGTTTTTGGAGTCGACGTTGGTCAAGTTTTGAGCAGCAAATTGGAGCACGCCATGAAGGTGGAGCACGTCGTAGAGGTGGAGTGTGACCATGAGTAGTCGTGTGACCACGAGCTGCTCATCTTTGATGACAGCGTGAGGCTGTCCTGACGTCTCCATCGGGTTTTCTGGTTTGTGGGTTTTTGTCCCTGTCGTGCAGCTGAGGGCTGTCTTGGTGCCCCGATGGAGGACGTATGTTTGTTTTTTTTTTTTCTGCCTGCTGTTGTTTATTTTTGCCTTTTTTTTTTTAAAGCTACTTTTTTTGTTTATTTTAACTTGATTTTGTTTAGTGCTGCCTTTTGGTTTTTTCTTGTATTTATGGTTTTTATCTTTTTACCAGACCTGACTCACTTGTAAATAATGTAAATAAATTAATTTTAAGCTCATTTTATTGTTTTTTGTTGTTTTCCCCTCCTTTGTTTGTTGCATCTGCCGTCAGTCATGACAGCCCCGTCCTGAGTATATTAAAGAACCTGCATAACGGCCCACTCGGGTCGTTACACTCCTGGAATGTCATTACTGGCCAAGAATGAGGGCCCTTTGAAAAGGAAATTCCCTAATCTGATAAGAAAACTCAGTATTACAGACAAGACATTATGCCTGGTTGAAGCACTACAGGTTGACCTAGATTATTATCATTATTCAGAAAATGAACACTGTTCATATGGAACAAGCCAACAGGGGCCACTGACATGAAATTTAAGTTTTCAAAGAATATGTTGCTCATCAGGAAGTGGAGAAGGTAAAGTTACGGAAATACAGTGAGTACAGTGAGGATATCTCACTTATCAAAAAGAAAAAAGAAAACAATAAATTAGCAAATAGACAAAAAGTATCAAAATGCAAGGCGAATACATTAGGGTAGTGATGCACTGCATCTTAGCCTGAGCTTTTTGACGTTCCAATTGCATGACATACCAACAGGGTGAGGAATAAGGACCTATGGAACTGAGAAGTTTGACAGCAAGGCACATTTACTGCATATTGGTGCTGCTGTTCAGCGAATCTGGTTGCTCTCGGCAAGAAAAGGGGATCAGGTATCAAATAAGAATCTGAAAGATGTCTATTAAAATACAACTTATGAAAAGCGATAAACAAGAGACCATCCATCGATGGTCCAATTCATAACTGCTTTTACTGTATTAGGAAACAGAAACCTACCACCATGAACAACTCTATCTAAAAGAGATAAATCTATTCTTGATTGCTTGTTAGTACTTGAGACTTTGGGTAATACACAATCTTTTTCCACCAGTTCTTTACAATTCTTGAACTTTTCTTAGACCTTAGACTTTTAGATACCATATAGTCATTCTCCAAAAGTCCTTTGCTCCATCCAGCACTAGCTCTATTGATCTATCTGACAGAGCAGCAACCATGGAAGCCCTCCCAACTATAGAGCTATTTAGGCTATTGTAAAGTAAATGGATTTGTGATGAGACAAGCATATACGAGGTGTGTTAAAAAAATATTGGACCTTTATTCATAAAAAATACTCGTATTCAGATACAACAATCTTATACACTTCTCCCAATGGTTCTGCCACTGTCAGAAGAAAGTGTTTCTTTCGCTACCCTATGATAGTACTGCAGGAAGAATACCCCTGATTCATGGAAAATGGAAAGCTTGTTTCTTATGGGACAAAGCAACTCTAGAATGCCGTTTGGTCATGGAAGGTTTGCATCTCCCCTCTCTCTTTGTTAAGCCCACTTCTTGTTATCAAACTTGGTTTGTAATTACATGATCAAGTTCTTCTCATCCTTCTACAATAGGTTACTGATGCTGAATTCCTTCCTTATTCTCCTTTGTGAGTATGGTAAAATGATGGTTACTTTTGAACTCAGGACCTCCCCTTAATGGGACTTCTGAGACATGGTAGTTTCACCATCATTAGTAGGCCAGTATGTTCCTTCTAAGAAGGAATCAAGAGCCTTCCTGAACATTCTCCCCGTTTTCTGTTCCTTGATTGTCCCTTGAGCCAGATACCAAGTGATAGGAGATGGAACTTCCTCATGGTTGGTCTTACAAACTTTCATGAGTGCTCATCTTCCTAAATGGTGAGCACAGCCCACAATTTCCTTTTTAGTTTTCTGTAAAAGAAAACTATTGAGATGGCTATTTGTCTGTCTGTCCTCACTTTTTCTGTCCACCCTCAGATCTTAAAACTACTGAGGCTAGAGGGCTGTAAATTGCTATGTGGATCATCCACCCTCCAATCATCAAACATACCAAATTGCAGCCCTGAAGCCTCAGTAGTTTTTATTTTATTTAAGGTTAAAGTTAGTCATGATTGTGAGTCTGGCACCGCTGAAGGTGCCAACAACAGGCCACCACCAGGTTGTTGCTGAAAGTTCCACGGGCTGTGGCTGAGTTTCATACAGCACTATATGCTGTACAGAAAACTCAATTGTGCCAAAGAAACTTTGGTGCATTTTTTATTTGTTGAGTTGGGCCACCACAGAGCCTGGCCCCCACCCGGACAATGTCTCCTGTGAGTGATAACCATCCTAAAATTTTTCATTGGCTCTAGTTATGAGCCTTGCACTTCTTTCAGCATGGTCTTTGGGAAAGTGAGTCTGTGATAATTCCTCCCAACTTCACCACTTTCTCTGGCAACAGCAGTGTTGTCAGTACTCCCTTAATCAACCAATTTTGGAATCTGGTCCAGCTAGTTCTGAGGGCTCAAGGCTTGTCAGACCAGGCACAAGACCATACTCCCTTTAACTTGCCCTCATAGTGTTTTTACTAGAATGTAAGGCAGGAGCAGAAAGTTTTCAAAATTCAGGCAAGACCTTCTCATGGAGTTTTATTCACTGCCATTTCATTTATGAGTATTCTATTGCACCTTAAAAATTCCAGAGTACAATTGCTCTAACAATTAAAATGTTTTCTGTCTAGGGTGTCATCTGGAGTTTCCTTCTTCTGCCGCAACACTGACTAATCCTGTTGCCATGATCCATACTGCAGCAGAAGAGTTAGTCAGCTCTATACTCTCTGACTCTCGTGTTCTGGGAGTTATGTGGAATACAGTGATCCCATTGTCAGGTAAGCAGAATGAGTTCCTTATAGAGCAATCTATTCTTCCTTCCATCCTTCAAGATTCCACATGGATTGAACTTCAGCAGAATTTGGGAGGGCCAAGAACAATCTCTGCCTCTGAAGTACTGTTTAGTTACTCTCTCTCCTGATCCAGATAGGTTAGAAAGAGACAAAACCATTGGGATAACAGTATAATTTTTTGTTCATGTGAAAGAAAGTGCTCTAAAATTATTTGGAACATAATATGACAGAGTCAAATCTTAAAAAAGAAACCTTAGATCAAAATAGGAAAATCAGCTTAAGAATGTATAAACTTTATTCATTTATTCCCCAAAAATGTGTAAAATCTGGGGATATTACAGTGTAGGTAGTTTGTCCTAATGACAGCAAATAGATTTACCTTTGACTTTTCCATCTGAAACTACTGCATGTGTATGTGGTCAGATAACTGTCAAAAAACAAGATTTGTAAATAACACACTTACCTTATGTTGCCTACTGTTTTAGCTGTCTGTACATTTGTTTTTACTATCTGTCATCCTAGCATTTATATTGTATATCTCTGTTATACTATGTATCAGTCCTCTTGAAAATTGTTCAAGACAAAACTGGTTGGAAACATACCTCTTATTACATTTCTCCAACAACACTTAATTTTTTCTGCATGATCTTTGGCTATTACATTTGTAACTTCTGTATATACCTTGAGTCTACCTATATAAATGGTAATTTTATTCCTAACAATAGGTCTAAGTGTTTGGACTCTGCAAGGAAAAATACAGAAGAAAAGGCAGGATGTCATGGTACTTACTGATACCAAAGTGAAAAATAAAGGTGAGACATAGAGTAATTATGCCTAATATGGCTCAGAAATGTAGATCATGGGTAGTGGTAGCCCTTGTTTCAAGTGGATTCCAGGCATGCACAAAAAAACAGAAATGTGATAGTCAAGGATCGTGGGGAAAAAATTCAGTGCAGCATTATATACAGTATATCTACAGTGCAGAAGAAAATCCAAAACAATAAAAACCTGTGAAAAGTGTTTTAAAAAGGTCTGATTGCCAGGAATGTGTGGATTCATGATAAAAACTCTTGTGTACACTGTACTCGAGACAGATAAAATGATGTGAAAAAATTTGCTAGATTGTTACTGCTAACTAAAAAAAAAAGGGATTTTGACAGAGGAAAAATCTATTTCTGAGGAAGGTCCCGTGTCACCCGGTGAAATTCCATTACAGCACGAATTTCTAGGTATAACAATGCTAGATATACCAGAGAAAAAGAGCTTTCAGGAAAGCTGGGTTACTACCCCAGTCGATAAATCTTTTAGAAGACGTCGGTATAATGAAGGGTGAGTGAAATACCACTACCACGGAAATATACTCGAAAGATCTCTCCTTATCAAAACCCCCGTAAAAGAGTGGTGAGCCGTTACAGCTCCCACACTCAACACCCGCCAGGACGGCGACACCAGCGCCACCTACTTCATTCCATGCTAGCACTAACCCCAGACTTGGCATGTGCAAGAAGGGGGAGGGGTACTAGACTAGACAGGGGGAGGGTCACCGGGTGACACGGGACCTTCCTCAGAAATAGATTTTTCCTCTGTCAAAATCCCTTTTCTGAGTTCAGTCCCGTGTCAGCCGGTGAAATAGTGATAGAGAATCATGCCAAGACTGCTACTACTGGAAAACAAGGGGGGTAACCTGAAGAAAAGGCAAAATTGTAACGAAAATAATTTTAATTAAGGAATCTCTTCCATGAAGCAAGAATACTTAAAAGTAAGGCAACTTAATTTTAAGGCACACCAATAAACTTAACACTACAAAACACTGGAGGTCTCGGTCTGATGGGAGAAAACCTCAAAAATCTTAAAATTACTTAAAAGTAGTGAAACATGAAATGTGCACAGAACAAGAAATACAACTTTAAAACTATATATGTAAACTTAGGCTTAAACATGTAAGAGACAAGACTAATGAAAATAACACACGCAATTATCCGAGTGCATGTGGAGCCAACAAAAACTGTCCAGTACCCATAAACGAAACAATTATGGCTAATCAGGTTACAGTTTTCCATCATAAAATACAAATATATCAATATGAAGAGCTAGGCAGTGAGGCATAAACTACCAGGAAAACAAGCAGAGAAGCAAATGAGGTAGGCGGGGGGAAAAGGAAAGGATATAATTATTTAATGTGGGAGATGACACTTCCCACTGCTACAGTAGAATATTTCAGGGCTTGAGTGATTTTAAATAGTGGCGTTTAAACACTAGAGGTGATTTCCAACCCGTATATTTTGATAACTCTGAAAAGTCCATATTATGAAAATAATTAGTAGAAGTAGCCACTGCTCGAATATCATGAACTTTAGGAACTGAGTCTGGGTTGGCTTGTTTAATGAAATACAGAATCTGTTGTCTTATACCATTAAGGAAAGAGTACCACCTTTCTCCCTGATAAAAAGAGGACCCGACTTACTCTGTGGAGTTCTTGAGAGGTAAGATTTAAGTGTATGGACTGGACATAAAGATTGATCTTGAGGAAGGGGCACCACCTTCCAGGGAGACCACCTGTCCTGTGGGTCTTCGTTTTTTTAGCTAAAAATCTAGGGTCAGGGGGAGGAGGACTTCTCCGGATGGGAGGAAGTTAACAAAATTATCACCTCTAGTGAGAGCTGACAGCTCTGAAATTCTAGCACCTGAAGCCAAACTAAGTAAAAATAAGGTTTTCTTAACAGATCTTGATAAGAGCAATGTAAGTTATCCAACTCTGACGCTAATTTAAGGACGTCATTGAGAAACCAAGTAACCGAATGTGGACGTGATACTGGTCTCAGACGAGCGCATGCTCTGGGGATGGATGAAAAATAAGAATCTGTAAGGTCAATTTTAAAGCCGTAAAGAAATACTTTCTTCAATGCCGACTTGACTGTGGTAATAGTGGCCGGAGCCAGGCCTTTCTCAAACAGTGACCTAAAGAAGGAAACTCCTAAATTAGTCGTCATAATTTTGGCTTCAGATGCTTTCAGGAAGGAGGCTAACTTTTTGACTGCTGAGTCATATTGCCTAATAGTAGAATCTCTTTTATCTGATTCTAAAAACAGAGTGTTGACAGGGTCAATGTTTGCTCCTTTTTGAGCTGCGAACTTTATAAAGTCCATAAAGCTAGGGCATCTTGAATCCTTGAGGAAGCTGACACAGTCTTGGTTTGTACTGTCTGGGTCAGAATGGGCTTGGGAATCCGAAGACTCCGCAAGCCCAGTTCCTGAAGGAGAGGGAACCAATTGCTCTTCGGCCAATAGGGGGCTACCAGAGCTGGTTGACCTTTGAATGTCCTTAGTTTGTGTAAAACTTTCAGCAGCAAATTTATTGGAGGGAACAGATAAATTCTCTCCCAACTGTTCCAATCTACTGTCATTGCGTCTGTGGCGAACGCCTGAGGGTCCAGGTTGGGGGCTACGTAACAGGGGAGCTTGAAGTTGCTCTCTGTTGCGAACAGATCCACTTGGAGTCCCGGGACCCGGCGGCAAATCCACTGAAAAGATTCCGCATCCAGGGACCACTCCGTCTCCAACGGAGTAGTCCTGGACAGGGAATCCGCCACCACGCGTTCGGACACCTGCTAGGTGGGTGGCTGACAGGTGCCAACCGTGCTTGTTCACCAGGGAGAAGATAGCTACCATTACTTGTTTTACTCGACCTGATTTGGAGCCGCCCCTGTTGATGCAATGAACCACCACTGCGCTGTCTAACACCAACCTGATATGAATCCGATTGGGAGGGCGGATTTTCTTCAGCGCCAGAAAGACCGCCATGGCTTCCAGGGTGTTTATATGGAACTGCTGAAACATTGTGGACCACGTTCCCTGTACTTTTGTTTTGGTGAATATCCCCCCAGCCGCTTAGAGAAGCGTCTGGAAAAATAAATCAAAATAGGGACGAGCACACAAAAGAAGCGAACGTATCACATGCTAGAAAATGGAATGAAGTAGGTGGCGCTGGTGTCGCTGGCCCTGGGGAGTGTTGAGTGTGGGAGCTGTAACGGCTCACCACTCTTTTCGGGGTTTTGATAAGGAGAGATCTTTCAGTATATTTCCGTGGTAGTGGTATTTCACTCACCCTTCATTATACCGACGTCTTCTAAAGACGATCGACTGGGGTAGTAACCCCAGCTTTCCTGAAAGCTCTTTTTCTCTGGTATATCTAGCATTGTTATACCTAGAAATTCGTGCTGTAATGGAATTTCACCGGCTGACACGGGACTGAACTCAGAAATGAACATGTTCATGGCTGTAATGAAAACAGAAATTCTAATTGAAAGGAAGCTTTCTTAAACACTAATGAGGGAGTGAAAGGGAAGGGAAGAATATAAAATTCAGGGACAGTCTATATGGACTTGCAGTTAAAAACACATACGAAGCAAATAAGAGGTTTAAAAAAAAGTATATTACAAGAAATGCAGTAGCAAGATTGAAAAAGTAGATACATGATGATGAATAA
>NC_089746.1:31649011-31656511 GCF_040412425.1 Macrobrachium rosenbergii
GAGAACGATGAGAAAGACTGAACAGGAGGAAGGGGAGAAAGAGAGAAGAGAGAGAACGAAACAGGATAAATTCCCTTTTCTCTCTCGTTCAATACTATACCGTACTCGGTTCCCGAGATGACAACACTAGGCTGCCACTTGCTCTCTCTCTCTCTCTCTCTCTCTCTCTCTCTCTCTCTCTCTCGCCACCCAATTCGTACTCTTTAGCTTGTTCTTCCAACTCCTGCTTCTATCTTCCTCTCCCTCTCCCTCCTCTCCCAACAGTCTCAAACCGCATCTTCCTTCCATGGGGATGTGGCGAATTCCATCTATCTCGGTGGGTAATTGGGCAAATTTTTGCTGTGGCCAGCCGAGAATTATTTGTATCCATGCAGTAAAAGGAATACCCAAGGTAATACCTTAGCATTAAATTAAATGTGTTGAAAACGTATACATAGCCAACCTGAGCACAAACAGAGAGAGAGAGAGAGAGAGAGAGAGAGAGAGAGAGAGAGAGAGAGAGAGAGAGAGAGAGAACTAGCTTGTTTTATTTGGTAAAGTTTACTGGCAAATTAGCAAAAAATATTTCAAAAAGTAATATTCTACTATTGTATTCCATCCAGGGAATGTGCATACTCATGACATAATTGACGTCTGGTCTGCTGCTGAAGCCTTACTTTCTCGCTCGTTTTCCTTTAAGCGCTACTTCAACCACCCTTTCTTAATGACCAATATACTGCTCCAGTACCATTAAAATGAAACTAAACAGAATCTCTCTTTATCTGATGAACAGAATCTCTCATTTTTTTATGTCTACACATTCTAAAGAGGAAATCACTGGCGAGCAAAAAGCACACAGAGAGCGCAAACCCCGCCTGTGTCATGTCGAACCTTGTGAGCAGCTCTCTTTATTAACTACAATGGTTAATTGTCTGGCTAAAAGCGAATCTTACATGTTGAGAGAGACTTAACTTACAGTCATGGAATTTCCTCAGCAAAAATAATGATCAAATCCGTCCGCCAAATTCTACAGTATGGTGCGTATATAACATCTGAAATACGGCAGAGCAATACACTCAACGGTCTCTTCTCCCCTTAATTACATTCCTATTTATCCCAAAATCTATTCATTTGTTGCTAGTCCTTAGGTCCGCCTTTGGCAAAATTTTCGTAAATGCTGCCACAACCTTTTGAAGAAACTTGCTAAATATACAAAGAGAAAAACTACCAAGCAATTCAAACTATACAGTCTTCTAGCGGGAGGTAATAAACGTAAATTTATACATATATATTAATACAAATAAATAAATAAATAAGCAACCATACCCTAAAAATCTGAAGAAACATATACGCCAAGAAACTGGGCACCAAATCTATCTCATTTAAGCTGTAATTATTCTTTGAGGAAGGAGACATCCGAGTGGCTCCATGGCTTTAGAACAGGTTTTGAAAGCATGCAGCCCTTTGTTGGCTGAGTCGGTTGAGCTTCAGACTGTCACTCGATGGGCCGAAGTTTAATTCCCCCGGTCGGCTGATGAAGAGTTAGAGGAATTTATTTCTGGTGATAGAAATTCATTTCTCGCTATATGTGGTTCGGATTCCACAATAAGCTGTAGGTCCCGTTGCTAAGTAACCAATTGGTTCTTAGCCACGTAAAATAAGTCTAATCCTTCGGGCCAGCCCTAGGAGAGCTGTTAATCAGCTCAGTGGTCTGGTAAAACTAAGGTGTACTTAACTTTTTTTTTGAAAGCATGCACCAAGCTTACGGGAGCCACGTCCAAAATTTTCTATATATACTCAATCGATCAGACAATGAGACCAAAATACATTAGCAGGAGCGAATTTCCTGTAATCTGGTTAAACTGCTATTTAATCTTTAGTACATTAATGTTACCGCATCCTCTCTGACAGCAAAGCCTTTATCAATTTTTGTGAGCAAAGCACTCACCAATTCCTTCCACACATGACTGAACTTTTCTTTTTCCAGTTACCTGTACGATTCCATGGGACTGATGAAAACACTTCAATAACGAATCCATGGACAAGGGGAAGCTAAGCATACGCTACTTTCAACCCATCCCTTCGCTAATAAGAATCAAACTTCCAGGAACATTCAATGCCTTTATGCTTTCTTATAATATCAGCTTCTTACACAAGCGACTATTTTGGAAAAGTTACAATACTGGTTCTCCGTTTTCACTGTTTCCTCCAGGAATTTGCTTCAGAATAAAAAATCCAAGTCTGAATAAGAAATGTTCAGAATGGGCTATCTTTATCTGATCCGAAAGCCGTGCGCTGAGAACCTTCCAGACTTGACCACAACATTCTCATTGTTTAAAATTTGCTAGTAGAGAATTTTTTGTAAGAAAAACTAATCAACCACTCACTACCTGGGCAGAACAAAGTCCACTCATTGAATTCTGAAGAGTAGACTCAACGTCTTTCAAATATTTCGAATTTTGTTGACTCAAATATATATATATATATATATATATATATATATATATATATATATATATATATATATATATATATATATATATATATATATATATATATATATATCATCATTGACCTGAAGGGATGTCGCGTCAGTTGTTAGCCGTTAGCAGCAGTAGCACCAGCAGTCGCAAGATGCCTAGGAGCTCCAAGCATTCGCCAAAGTTTCACAAAACGTTCATGTTCAGTATCAAGGAAAAACCAGTTTCGATTACAAATACGAATTTGTCAGAATATTAGTTTGCGAAAAAACTCGTTTGTTCGTTATACAACTCCTCTCAGAATGAGTTATCGGATAAACAGTCACTCATACCAGATCCAATCCATCCGCCAAGTGCAATATACTTAGGAAGGAAGTAATGAATGAAGGTAGGAAAGAACTTCCTCATTCTGAAGAAAATGCTTATTTATTGACGAATTCCTGTTTCTGTGCGCTCGACCCAATATTCTTCTTCCTTCGAGCAAACTTTTACTTTGCTTTACTTTGGGTGAACCTTTGACTCAGCCAAACTATCATAGGTATCTAGGGCTATGGTAACTCTACGAGACGCTGAACAGCCTTGGTGGACAGCAGTTGAGCCTTGATACGTTCACACAGTCCTGTATAGGTGGGATGGATTCGTGCATCTGTCATTTCCCTCATTCTGGTGACACATCCACTTCAAGAGGTTTGTCTGGCGCTGCAGCATACGATTAGACGTAAACAGTCTTCTTTCACCTTATGATGCGGTCTCGAAAAGCTCATTCATTCAACTGGTCCAAAAATCACACCAATTTCTTTGGTTCTTTTTCATTATGTTTGCAGCCGTCAGTGAAAGACGTCTGAGAGACACCTACACCCCGCCAACGCATATATATACACATACCAAGAAAGTATACACTTGGATGACATCAACACGGCAAGAGAGATGAACGCTGAAGGCGTTTTTTATTTCTTACAGCACCCATCATTCACACCAAGAACAACCACTGAGGAAATTTGTCAGTTATATTCATAAAATGATTTCCAGAACATAAGACAGACCTAGATACCTTCATCAAGCGAAAGGCAATCAATCATCAACAAATTCTAATCTCCGCTACTCAGACTAGGAAGCGAAAATGGCAGATCATGATGTGTTCATCCCTTTGATTAAGGCGTCAAGCATTATGATCACAAACGGTTGTCTGGAGCCAGGCTGATGTCTCAGTCAGTCTGACATGGAAATCTTTGACGATAGCAGTTTCAGTTTGCATCACTAACACCGACAAAGACACATACAATAAAACTAACTTTTTCTCTTTATCATTTTTATTCTTGTTTTTTCAACAACGCAAGGATGAGAAAAATAAAACGTTCATTCCAAACGTTCTGAACATTAACACGGTCTGTAGTTACTATTGTTTTCATTTCTGACCTAAAGTAATACACAATTCAGTGTCTAGGCATTAAAAGATTAAGGTAAGCACACAAACAGTCAAGGAAAAGGAAACAAACAACAGGATTTAGAATCATGAAGCTTTGCCTGATTCGGAGACCAGAGAGAGAGAGAGAGAGAGAGAGAGAGAGAGAGAGAGAGAGAGAGAGAGAGAGAGAGAGATCACTTTTAGAAACTTCAAAAACAAACTAAAACATGGCCAGGTAAAGAAAGTGAAATATCATCAACTCTGATCATTTTTGATGACACGACTCTCAACGTACTGCAAGGTAATAAACTAATGACGCTGACGCCTATTCCAGCATCTCCCGAATCACCCAGGCAGCACATATCGCTATCTCTTCGTTTGCAGAGGACCAACCGATTCCTTTGACATCAAACCCGACACAAACAAGTAAAACATGCGCCGAAGTTTCTTCGTCGCGATCGAGTTATCTGTACAGCGTATAGCGCTGTATGAAACTCGCGATGTGCTGCAGCATGAAACTGGCAGCCACGACCTGGCAGCGCTCAGTTGCTCCCCAGATGCGGTCAAGTGGAGATACGTCGGCGGCTGGCACCTCTAGCGGTGCCAGACGCACGATCAATGGCGAACATTAACCTTAAATAAAATAGAAACTACCGAGGCTAGAGGGCTGCAATTTGCTATGTTTGAAGATTGGAGGGTGGATGAACAACATAACAGTAGTTTTTAAGATCTGAGGGCGGACAGACAAATAGCCATCTCAATAGTTTTCTTTTACAGAAAACTAAAACCGACAATTATTTCGCTCCAAACACTACAAGTGCCTAATTCCCTTTCATAGCAAAATGGACTTGATTCATGGTGAACTGAAGAACCTCCAAATACCACACTTGGGGTCTTGAAGTAATGTTTTACTCCTTAATTAAGCAACCACATGGGAGCATAATGTGATAGATCATATTACAACAAGTAAACAATGCGCCGAAGTTTCTTCGGCGCAATCGAATTTTCTATACAGCATATAACGCTGTATGAAACTTTCAGCCACGGCCCATGAAACTCAGCCACGGTCTGGTGGTGGCATGTGTTGTTGGTACTTATAGCGGTACCAGAAGTACGATTATGGAACTGTAACCTTAAATAAAATAAAAACTACTGAGAATAGAGGGCTACAACTTCGTATGTTTGATGACTGGAGGGTGGATGATCAACATACCAATCTGGAGCCCTCTGGCTTCAATAGTTTTTAAGATCTGAGGGCGGACAGAAAAAGTGCCGACGGACAGACAAAGCCATCTCAATAGTTTTCTTTTACAGAAAACTAAAAACTGTTAATATATATAATTAATCTTCGTTAAAAATCAGTCTTCAGGCTGATTAGAGTATAATTAGTTTCATTATTGCGAACATAATGCAAAAAAGACCTAGAAACCGGAATCTGATATCTAGACATCATTATTCCCTAAAAAGAAATCAAAGTATAATGACCAATTATCGAACATCAACATACATTAACAATCGTAAACGGCTACAAAACCGCCTTTTTAGTCCTTCGACATAGAATTCACAAGCTGTGTGTGTGTGTGTGTGTGTGTGTGTGTTTTATGGGAAACTTTTACTCCCATTCTCTATCAGAAAACCCTACAGATTGTCCACGGGACATTACCACAATTTCAGAAAAATTCCCGACACGACCTCCCGGTCTCTGTTAAGCCCATAGAAGCAGACGGAATATCAATCCCCGTTTCTCCTTCGAGGAAAATCAATGCGGGCTGTCGGGGCTGAAATCTGCAACCTAATATGACGATGGCAGTATGCGGATAGAAGCTACGGGAGACTTACAAATGATGAAAAAATGCAACTCCATGGAAAGACATCAACAAACGACCATTATGTTTTTGGAAGTCTCAGTCGCGTTTTTGTCGGGACAGAATCTTTCGTCAGAAAAAAAAAATACTCAAATAAAACCAAAGACGAGTGGGAAGACAAGATGGTGAGAGCGACTCAAGAAGAATCAGTATGGATTTAGATTGCTCATGCTTCTCTCATCACTCTTGTAACTCAAGTGGCAGGGAACTGGAATGAATTTGGCTGTAACGGGACACGCACAGGCAGCACTTCGAACCGAATAACGAAAACTGGCAAGCAGGGAGGGAGTCTAAAAGATTATAATAACGATGCAGACCAAGAAAATCAGGGAAAAGGGTGTCTCTTTCACCACGCGGCGAGATAATGATTCCTCCTCTTTAAGGTGATTCACCCATCCCATCAACCCTTACTAGCCTTTGTACTACCTTCTTCCCGCTCAATTTAGGTCAGTTCCTTCGATCTTCTCCGCTGCTCTACTTCGACAAAAATTCGGTCCACGAAGCCCAACTTACGACATACCTACGAAGACAAAAAGTAAGACACTCCACTCACTGACAAAAGCTGAGAGAGAGAGAGAGAGAGAGAGAGAGAGAGAGATAACAGAAGGATGAGGGCAGCTGTGGCGGATCACAAGCACTGTCTATGACTGAAGCAATGCAAACTGACCAGCTACAAATCAAACTTCCAATCATCCGACATGAATTGTGGAGGCGAACCGAAAGAATGCATGAACATTAAGATAGGGAACAACCGAATACGTACGCACGCTCAACTAATTCTTATTTACAAATATAGGTGAGGTAAAACCCATATCTTTAAACTGATGATCAAACCTGTCAGAGACTTCACAACACAAATCTGTATCATTACGAATTCAACTCAGCGCCCAAAAATAACGCTCTAAAGTTTTCATGAATTTTCCTTCTCGCAACAGCCTTCATCATGAAGGTTCACCTGAAATGTCTTAATCAAAAGATAGCAGAGGAAGTTCTCTAGATGCTATATCCTCATCTCAGATTACCTGACCAACGGCTTTCAGTCCATTATATATAAACAGTAAATTCTAGTCTCTCTCCTTCCTCCTAACGCTTTTGAATTGTGCACACTTTTTTTTACCATACAATCGTCCTTTCCATATGAGCAAATAATTTCAAAACACACTGATGCATACTTTCACCTACAATAACCATTCTACAAGTATATGTTTCCACATTTATCACCTATCAATTCGTTTAGGCCACACAGCCTCCAGTAAATAAACAATTATCTCAACAGTTTCTACCTTTTCTTTCATTTTCATTAAACATCCACCCATATATACCTTCCATTCAGCCAACCATCAATGCTGAAGCTTTGTAACAGGGTGATTGACTTATTATTACTATTATTCTGAAGATGAAACCTATTCATATGGGACAAGCCCACAGGGGCCATTGGCTTGAAATTCAAGCTTCCAAAGAATATGGTGTTCATTAGGAAGAAGTAAGGAGGAGGTAAAGAAAGAAATACATAAACAAAAAAGAGGACAAACAGATTTATTAAAACAATATTGGGGTAGTAATGTATTGCACCTTCTCTTGAACTTCTGACGTTCCAATTGCACGACTTTCTCTGGGAGGCTGTTCCACAGTCTAACGGTGTGAGGAATAAAGGTCTTCTGGAACTGAAAAGTTCGACAGCAAGGCACATTTACAGCATATTGGTGGTGCTGTTTAGCAAATCTGGTTGCTCTGGGCAGATAATGGGGATCAGGGATCAGTTGTGAAAGTG
>NC_089746.1:31661511-31746511 GCF_040412425.1 Macrobrachium rosenbergii
ACCTGGACAAAAGGGAGACACAAAAGTAACACCCAGATAAAAGGGACAGTCACCACAGTAATTTCTGGACAAAAGGGACAGACTGCACTGTAATACCTGGATAAAAGGACAGTCACCACAGTTATACCTGTCAGTTCACCCACCACTGTTCGGCAGGTGTATGTTTGCATGAAAAAAAGTAGAACTGTCAGCTGGACCATCAACACAAACCCCTCCCCCTCTCCCATCCCCCCAACTCTCTTCCATCCCCATCCCCTCCCTCCTACTCTCTTCCATCCCCATCCCCTCCCCTAGTTCTTCGTTGGGCAAGTCGGTAGAGTTGTCGCCTAGCGCTCGCTAGGCCCGAGTTCGAGTCTCCGGCCGGCTAATGAAGAATTAGAGGAATTTGTTTCTGGTGATAGAAATTCATTTCTCGGTATAATGTGGTTCGGATTCCACAATAAGCTGTAGGTCCCGTTGCTAGGTAACCAATTGGTTCGTAGCCACGTAAAATAAGTCTAATCCTTCGGGCCAGCCCTAGGAGAGCTGTTAATCAGCTCAGTGGTCTGGTAAAACTAAGATATACTTAACTTAATCCCCTCCCCTTTCCCTTTTCCCCTCTTCTTACATGTGGACTGACATTCAGTTTTCCTGGGCAGCGCTGATTGGTCAGCTAGTATATATATATATATATATATATATATATATATATATATATATATATATATATATATATATATATATATATATATATATATATACACAGTATATATACACACATACAGACAGATAGAATGATAGATGTATTAAATAGTTCAGTGTTAAAAGCTTACACAACATTAGTTGTTCCCATACACACACACACACATGTATATATATATATATATATATATATATATATATATATATATATATATATATATATATATATATATATATATATATGTGTGATGTGTGTGTGTGTGTGTAATTATATATATACACACACACACACACACACACATATATATATACATATATATATATATATATATATATATATATATATATATATATATATATATATATATATATATATGAAAAAGATATGTTCCTAGCACGTTTCGTCTATTTGTCTGAACATTTTCAAAAGCACTTGACTATATTTTATAAGAAAATACCTAGAGTCTCCTTTCGTTATCATGTGTGCCAGCTTAATGCTGGGTCCATGATGGGGAAAGGGAGTTGGTTGATCTTATGAGGAGTAAGAAAAGCAAAGGAGCTTGGCGACGGATACAAGCTGTTTCATAGCGAGCAAATGCACAAGGTAGAAACAGAGTTGGTATAGTTCTGTCAGGGGAACTGAAGAATGCAGTGATGGAGGAGTGAACATTATTAGTGCATATGCATCACAAGTGGGTTCCACGGAAGAAGAGAACTACTTCTGAAGTGAAATGAATGGAGTGACGCAAGAGGTGGAAAAGCATGAAGGGGTTGTGGTGGGGGCAGATCTGAATGGCCACGTGGGAGATGAAAATGACATAACTGTATGTGCGCATGAAGGTCATTTTTCAAAAAGAAAAGGGAACACCTAATTACCTACAGGAGTGGCGGTATATACTCTTAAGCAGGTTACTTTCTTTACAGAAGGCAAAGGCTACTGAAAGTCAGAAACTGCAAAGTTAACCCATGTGACCATGTAGCCCCCAGCACAGACTTTAATGTATGGACTTGAAACTGAAAAGAGAAAGGAAAACCAAGACAAAAGGAGTAAGGAAAATCAAGTGGTACAAATTATTATAGGATAGTGATAAAAGAATACAGTTTAAAAGGAAAGTGATGGAAGAAATTAATCTAGAAATTAAAAATGTTAAGGAATAGTGGACACAGTGCAGCAGTAATTAGGAACTATGGAAAGAAAGTACTTGGAGAAACATCTGGGATGGTATTGGGGGAAAAGGAGAGCTGGTGGTGGGATGAAGACATACCGAAGCCTGTGAGAGAGAAGAAGAAGGCAAAGACAAGATGGGAAAAATCGCATTTAGGGGAGGACAGGGACAGGCCTAGGGAGAAAAACAAAGAGGTAAAGAAGGTGGTAGCTCAAGCAGAGAACTGGGAACAAGGGAAGGGCTGAAGATGATGCTGAAACACAAGCACCAAAGATATAACACATATATCAAGCAAATTACAGATCGACATCGTATTGTAGGCTACTTAAAAAGGAAGAGGATATCTTGAAAAGATGGGAGAGAATTTTGAACAACTGCTGAATAAAGGAAGTGAAAAACTAATAAGATCGGATGAACAAGTGAACAGGGGAATGGTAATAGGTTTTTTCTCTAGGCAAGAGGTGCTAAACGCCTTAAAGAAGATGAAGAATGGGAAGGTGACAGGACCGGACTTAATCCCAGTGAAGTATGGAAAGCATTACGAGATAAAGGGGTGGAAATCATTTATATCCTGATGGTAAAGATTTCAAATCAAGAGGAGTGAAGGGAAAGTATACCGATACCAATTTTAAAAGGCAAGGGGGATGTTCAAGAGCATGGTGATTATAGAGGTATTATACCGGTGTCCCACACCTTGAAGGTATTAGCAAGAATGATATACGCCAAGCTAAGAGAGGAGTAGAAATAGGGTGAGATTTATGAAAGGAATTGGAACAGGTGGTATGTTCTGTCTAAGACAGCTAACGGAGAAATTCAGAGAAACAACGGGACTTGGTGTTCATAGACCTTGAAAAGGCCTATGACAGAGTTCCAAAACAAAATTTGGTGGAGTATGAGGGAGAAGATGGCCCCAGAGAAGTATGTATGGATGATCAGATGTACCGAAATGTGTATACCAGAGTAAGGAGCAGTGGTGGAGAGACTGAAGGATTTAAGGTGCGGGTTGGATTACACTAGGGACAGCCCTTTGCCCATTTATTTTCAACATCGTGGCGGGGGAGGTAAGAGACAGTGCCATGGAGATTATATACAGATGACACTGTGTTGTGTGCAGAGAGGCGGGAGATTCTGGAGGGGAAGTTGAACTTACGAGAAACATTACGAAAGGCTGTGGTTTGATTTTGCAACGACACCACCAACTTTCAAGATTAATTTCAGCACATCATACAGTAAAATGCGGGTCGACAACACCGCAGACTTTTTCTTTCCGACTTGTGTACAACTGCTTCGAAGCACAAGCCATTGGTAGGTTTGATTCGTTGGAAATGAAGCAATTGCTCATTGTTTCTAAGCATTTGCTTGAAGTTAAGTATCAGCTCTAAGCATTTACTACTATCAATAGCATTTGCTTTGTTTTATTCTTTGGAAGTGAACCAATTGCTTTAAAATCCAAGCAAAAGCATTTCCAATGAGTGAAACAAAAAGGCCCTGATAAACAAACGTCAAGTAAATGCTTTTGCTTGGATTTAAAGCAATTGCTTCACTTTCAGTGAGTGAAACAAATATGTCCTTCAGAGGTCCATGAATCCTCGGGGATGGAGGACAGAAAAGTAACACCGAGCGCACTTTGAGAAATCTACCACTCTCTCTTTTTGCCAGATGTTATTTTATGTTTTTATAACATAGGCTTCTAATCGCTTTGTGTTTATAATAATTAACGCTGACACTGGTCCTCAATGTCATCTAACATTCAATATTACAGAAGCGCGTTACAATAAAGACGACTCGATTCATTAAAATTTAAAGTTAGTTCATGTTGAGACTATGATGATGATAGTTTATTTCTATTATTAATTTAATAATAATAATAATAATAATAATAATAATAATAATAATAATAATAATAATAATAATAAAAACAAAGGTTGACAGTCCCTGAAAGAGTTTATGGAAAAAGCCTAATGAGCTGGACTCAGCAAAAGGAGGAAGCAAAGAGGAAAAGATAAGCTGGTCGGCGTCGTTGTGTGGGAGCTTTTCCGCTTCCTTGGATCCTTCTAGTCTAAATGGATGCACACAAACAACCCTTCACCTTACTCCGACAATTTTTCTCCGCTGGCATTTTGTCCTTTGTCGACTACCTCTGACCTTACCGTTTAACCTTTCAAATTTAAGCGATCATACGAAAAGATGACTCCGCTCTTCCTACATTCTCTATAAGAGCTTATCTTGAAAATCTCTTACGAACACCACAGTCTCATTATTTATGATAAACACATACTTTCTGGAATCTTCAGTCTTCGCTTGAATTAGAAATTAAGTGAAGCATAATATTTTTGACATGAGACGCTTGGGTCATTCACGCAGTAATATGTTTTGAAAAAGAGCACAAGATGAAAAATACAATTATGCATCACTTCAAAGAATATACAACAAATTGAGAGAAGGGTGTCAAAGAAACGATTCTCAATCACGAGTTCAATGTGGTTTCAAACAATTAAATCAATCTCATTGCACAAATTATTCCCAAATTGCAGAAGACAATATTGCAAAGATATTCATATATTCAAAGGAAACATCCCTGACCATCTACGTCTTATACAATAATAAAACAGTGTACTTTAATATGCAAAAGGTCATGCTTTATAGATTACACTGAAGGTTGCATAAGAAAGCAGTTGGACAAGAATGCCACCACCACAACGACGGCGTCTACCTCACCAGGAATCACCAAATTATATCATAGAAAGTAATTATCATAGCCAGTTAAAGGATGAGGTCAAGACCATGAAAGGGATTATTGCCAATGGTGCAACGCCTACAAATCATAACGGGTGTGTTTCCTTACGAGTTCAACTGCCGCCCGAACCTGGTCAGCACCCTTATAATGCGGAATAGCACCGCCCCCTGTGGAAAGATATGAGAGTAAAACAATGTGGTATATACATTTAAATGTACCGAAGGGACATGTCAAGCCCTCAACAATTGCTATATAGATCGCACCACTACCACTCTCCAGCGACTGCAACCTCACTTTAACCAAGGGGCAACATTCCCACGACCAGAAACCAACATTAGAAAAATTGTTAGGGATCACAGAGATCATAGCAGAAGCCATAAGTATAAATCTACAACGGCCTGCATTAAATCTACAAAAGGACCATGGACTTCCTCTTGCCTTTTCAAGGATGCCAGAGGACATCTACGAGAATCCGAAGGAAGAAACAAGGGACAAAATACTCCCGAATATGACAGAAAATATCAACAATTGAACAGATTGAAACTATCGGAAATCACGCCCTCCCTCACGCACTCTGTTGAATGTCGTGGCACAGGGCGTGTATTTGGAGCACAAGAAATGCTCTTGCTGCCACATAGACTACGAGAGAGAGAATGAGACACGCCCACCAGCAGAAACTCAATAGTACAGTGACATCATATTTTACATTTAAGAATTAGCTCTTGAGTCCGCATGCTGTAATATAAGCTGTTGATGTAAAAATTCATAATTTAATCCTGAAGACATTGCCAGTAGGTGGGGAAACGGTTCATCAACTACAAGAAGTAAATGGAAGCAAACGTGAATCATTTTTATTCATTCCAGAGAAGCTTACCTGAAGAGAAAAAGAAGTATAGACTGATTCAGAGTCTAAACAAAAAGATAGTCCCTGAAAATAATGCCACCGACTCCAATAAAGAATAAAATGTAAATGAAGAAAATGAAAGTATGCGGGTAGGTTCACATTAGGATAAAACATATCTCAAATACATGTTCGCGAATTACGACAGACTCATCAAGAAAAGATTGAAAACAAGTCAACGACAGTAAGTACACAATAAATCCTTGGCCAATACTGCAATCTTATAAAACACCTCTTGGTTAAAACAATAAGTTGTTAACTTGTATTCAAACTGTCTGTGATGTGTGTGCATTAAGTTACTGATGTCTGTTTATGACATGTTTGACTGTAGCATGGATGCACCCTAACAGAAAACGTTAACAGTTGTTTTTAAAACATATGAGAAAAAAATACTGTCCATTATATAAAGCTACAGTTAAGAGGAAAAGTTAGAGTTGCAATGGAAATTCCACTAAAACTATATCCATATGAGGATGTTATCCTCACCTTACAACTTAGCTATCTGGTTCTGGTTAGAAGAGGTACAGTGCCACTTCTGAAACAACACAAGCTTGATGAGAAAGGAAAATATTTTCTCAAGGCGATAATCAGCACTCCAGCCAGACACATGGGGAAAGGATTTCCTACAAAGAACTCCATCAGTTTCTCATCATGGAGTTCTTGTCACTGCACACCTGCACTAGAGAAGCCCTCTATCTCCTCAACACATTGGACACATCAGTGAGGGTACCATACGATAGGCTCAATCCCTGAAGAAGACAGAAAAGTTGCTGGAGGCAACCCTTACAATGCACAGCTGTCACCATCTGTGAGACCAATGACATCCACCATAAAGATGATAATGACAATCAAGCAAACACCATACATGGATATACAAAAGGGCATCACCGACTGCCATATTTCACGTCTCCGGAAGGCAGTTCCTGGTGGACACAGATCCCTTCGGGTCAATAATACTAGCATCAAAAATTGACCGACACCCACCTACAACTTGTGGCTAGCAACAGCAGCCCCGTAACATCATACGGCCACCAAAACCTCATACTCCACCTCCCCCTTGACTTAGGACCACCTCGATGTCGAGAGGGGAGCTCTTGAACCCCTGGAATTTGTTCCTGGGCTCGAGTCCAAGAGTCCTATATACTAGTTGATTTGGGTTAATACTTGTGAAATTTTCCACTTTTGGTAAAATTTATTTGACCTGATATATAGGAAAAGGTATCATAGCTGGGACTGGGGATTATATCCAAAGCTAATAGTACGAACTGTGGTAGGATCATCAACTACCTGATAATGTTTGGACTTCTGATATATCAAGGGCGGAACTATTCCGCTGAGCTTTGCCGTAGATTCCAGAAGTGGTCTGGTTCTGGAGATAGGACTCTCGGCATTCTGTCTGGTTTGCCCATAATATGATTAGGGTGGAGATGATTGTTTTTGTAATACTCTCAGTCCCAACATGCAGGGCTGGCTTACACTTTAGCCACCCTAACTGTGTTGTGCCATCCCCGGTGGGGTACAGTAGGGAGAGGACATTTGGGAGTCAGCTCTTACTGGAGCCATTGGTAAAAGAATAAACTCCATGAAAGGCTGATGATGTCTTTTTACGATTTTCAGATTTACTTAATTTTTTCTTTCAATTAGATCTTGATAAGTAGCAATAAAGAATCGACTACCCCGGGACCCTTTGATGATACCCTTTTGGCACAGATGACGACCTCTGCGCCCTCCTCTGATAACCTGTGTTTGGACATGGCAATTACATTGGAACCCCATGCTCCAGCAAGGAGCAAAGGGAAATTGACCAGAAATGTATGTGAAATATGGTTAGGGATATTTGAAACCTATTATCATAAGTATTTGACATTTAATCTGGAACACTTTAATTGTGACATTTTAATGTGTACAGAGACACTGTGAAGTGTTGTGGGTGGGAGCGTAAGCTATCTTCCGAAGGTAAAAAAACTAATCATAGAATCGGCGCCATCAAAAGAAAGTAAAAAATTATAAGCATTATTGCTTCTTGGAGGAATTGAAGTAGGCTGCTCAGTACATGCTTTCTCGGGTCACTAGAAAGGATTGATATCTGCACCCCAACTGATGATGTTTTATGAAGAGAAACTTGTGGAATAATTAAAAGATCAAGGAGTGATTAGAACTGAAAGAATGAAGATGATGATCAATGGAGCCTTAGTTTCACTTCCAAATTTAATTTTATATTCAACTCTATCCACTTACGTAATGTAATAAAAGAAGCATGGAAATGTTTTAAGATTAAGCAATATATTCCAAGACCTAGGAGATGTTTGTATTGTCAAGAATATGGTTATATGTTAAGGTCTTGTAGCCAAAAGATACATGGCAAGCTTGCCACGTGTGTTAAGTGTAGTGAACCAGAGCATGGTGTACGTTATACAGAAGCAAAATGTGTACATCGTGGAGACAATCATCCATCTTCTCCACAAAACTGTGATGTGTACATCATGGATAAAAAGATATCTACACATTAAGGGTAACTGAATGTGCCACATTTACAGAGACAAAACATTAAGTATTAAACCAGTATATTAGACAAGGAGTATCTTTTCTAGTATGGCTGCTAACAGAAGAATGGATGTAAATACCACTACAGGTGCTTCCTTTGGCAATATACGTATACATATGTATACGTATATATACATATGTATATAAATACATATATGTATATACATATGTATACGTATGTACGTATGTATATGCATATATGTAGCCTATATGTGTACATATATATATATATGTATATGTGTATATATATACATATATACATATACACACATCTAAAGTGTCTGTAAGGGAATACTGCGTTACATTCCAACTAACAGACAAAATGGCTCTGGTGTCCAACTGGAGGTAATGCACAAATGGAGTTCATTTGGACCCTTTACTCATATCCCGTTTCACTCCGACACCTAATATCTCTCGACATTTTTCAGATTTCCAGGGACATCACTACAGATTACGACAATTAATTCTTGGACATTGCGAAGACCACATATTAAATTTATTAACGTCGAAATATCTGTTTATTAGCATTCAACTTTTAACGTTTCTATTCACCAAAAATAAAAATCCTCCTTCTTAAAGACAATATCCAGTATAAATATTTAGACTTTCTCATTACTCCTTCTAACCCTGCAATGATTCTCTAGAGAGAGAGAGAGAGAGAGAGAGAGAGAGAGAGAGAGAGAGAGAGAGAGAGAGAGAGAGAGAGATCTTTGCAGGGTTAGAAGAAGTAATGAGTCTAAATATCTATACTGGATATTGTCGTGAAGAAGGAGGATTTTTATTTTTGGTAAACAGAAAGTTTAAAAGTTAAATGCTAATAAACAGATGTTTCGGCGCTATTAAAAACTATCTGTTGGCCTCGTAATGTCCAAGATTTAAAAAAAGGAAAGAAAGAGAGGGAAGGAGATATATATATATATATATATATATATATATATATATATATATATATATATATATATATATATATATATATATATATATATATTTCCATTTTCTCTTTCTTTCCCTTTCTTTATGACGGACGACGTCTTGAATAATTGGTAACCTTAGTAGATGTTCCTGGCCTTCTTTCTTTCCTTCCTTCCTACGACTTGCAAGTAAAATAATCGGAGTTGCCATAGCAAAATAACGGGAGTTGCCATAGCAAAATAACGGGAGTTGCCATAGCAAAATAACGGGAGTTGCCATAGCAAAATAATGGGAGTTGGCATAGCCTCCTTCCTCCCTGATGTCGTCTCGAAGTGATGACTGCTTGCTGCCTGAGCTCTCTCCAACCTCAGCCATTAATTTTCCCTCCAGGACCGTCCTCTTTTCCAGCCTCTTTTTCTTTATCCTGCCGAGCGACATGTAATCGCTGAGACGCCGATGTTTGGTTTCTTGGGCGGAATACTTAGGAGCGTGACGGGGAGGGTGTGTCATGGGTGCTCTCGCCCAGCTCATTCAATTCCAGTATATTGGAATGTTGTGCCGCATACCAAAAATCACTTTATACATATAGCTCTTAATCTGGAGGTATATTTTTTTTTTTAGTAAAATCTACGGTATATTTCGATTTTAAAACTTGAAGAAGAGCCAAGTCCTGTACGAGTCTGTCTATGTCTATTAGTAAACAAAAATTAAAAGACAGCCAAAGCAGCTTCCCTCCTAAAGAATGCAATTATAGCACTGCAAAGACGAGCAATGAACTGCCTCGCGAGCTCATCAGGGCAATCTGCCCCCTATTTCATTCATTCTGAAGGCAAAAATTTCCCCGATTAAACCCCCCAAAAAAACTTTGAACGTTACCCGTTAGCTACAGGCATCTACCATTAGAGCCCTTTGCCTTGTTTACATATAGGGAACACTATAAAATTCACAGACATTAATTACTTCCACATATATCGACAAATCGTACGTCCATATCTTTTACCAATAACCCCTAAGATTGCGCTTATAGAAACATATAATACAGATGAATAAACGACTGCTTTGTTGAATACTTCTCTCTCTTCTCTTTCTCCTCTGTATCTCACAAACACACACACAGTGTATATATATATATATATATATATATATATATATATATATATATATATATATATATATATATATATATATATATATATTATATATACATATACATATATATATATATATATATATATATATATATATATATATATATTACAAGCTCCAAATGATGACACTGGTTAGCTGCCACATGGCCAATCCCATAATGAGTAGCCCTAACCTTGCTTCACTTCGGTATTGTTTGTGTCTGTACTGCTTGTTCATAAATCACTTACTTAAGATCACTTCCTTTAGCTGCTCTAGTTTGCACCTGTCTGATATTATTCATCTCCTACTCTTATTCTTTTCATTTCTTCCTTGTTTGATTTTTTTTATTTTAAACCATTATTCATTTATCATTTAACTCTCTCTCTCTCAGAACAATGTACGTATATACCTATACAACCTCAGGAGTTGCGATCATGCCCTTTAGCGTGCACGAACTCCTGCTGGCAAGGCTGTAATACCTGGATTAGGGCCCTGAGCTCAAATTACAAGTAATTGCTACCTTGTAGGCTTATGCGTCTTTTGGTAAAGGCTTGATCCACGATCGAAAATTGTGGTTGTGGCCTTGCTCAGGATAAGAATCATATACAATTGGCAGCGAGACTATAGAAAGAGGTCCGTTGTCTCCTTGGCTTCAACTCTAGATAGCAGGCAGAGGACCTTGGTTAAAAGTCAACAGGCTACGGCAGGGATCACTGGCCTTACTCAGCTACGAAGTGTATACTAAATGAACCGGCCGATATAGCCTCTATGGATTCCGCCACTTAAATGGATAGGGATAATTTGGAAATGACTCCCAGTCCCAAACATATGGGGGTGCTAGGAATCTTATAAAGACTAAGAATAGACTGAAAACAGGAAATCAAAACAATAAACTTAGAACAAATTGGAAAGATGGAACAGGCAGAACATGAATTCAAGAGATATGGACTGGACATCTTAGTTGTCCGTGAATCATGGTACAAAGGAATGTGAAATGAGGGACCAGAAGGCGATGATGTGTATATTTATTCAGCAGAATCCGATGGAATTGGCAGTGAAGAAGTAGAAAAGATCTTAATGTTAAATGATGAAAGGACACTGATTGACTGGATAGCAGTGAGCAGTCGATTGCTGGTGATAACAGTGCAAAATATATCTTATATCTGAAGAAATAAAAGCTGAACTTTATATAGAACTGCAGATAAAATACAAAAAGATATGGGAATTGTTTTCGGTGATTTGAATGCAAAAGCTGGTAGGAATAATGAGGGTATACATGATTTAATGGGTAAGGAAGGCCTGGAAGAGAATGTAAATGAAAACAGTTAAATTGGTTAATTAGATGTACTCTTTTCCAAAAACAGGACATCCATACACTTTGAAGTCTTCAGATAGAAGTCACAGAAACAAATTAGATTTCACAATTAATTAACTGAGAGAGAAAAGGAATACTGAGGAATGTTAAGAGCTAAAGTGTGTTGGTTGTGATCACCAACTTGTCATTGCCTCACTAAAGCTGAAATTAAAAGCAACCAACAACAAAGCTAACATAACATCTAGGTTTGATACAGCAGTCTTTTGAAGAGGAACACCAGGAGGCTTTTGGAACTGAATGTCGAAACAGATTTGCAGTTCTAGAAATCCATATTTGAGAAGTAGACAATGAAGGAGGACTGGCTTAACCTTCAACATATATATCAATCTGCTGAGATACACGTATCGGTATAAAGGGTAACACCGAAACCTTCGACACCTGATGAGACCTGGGATAAAATAAAGAACAGATAAAAGCAAAAGGTACTTGCTGTCGAATTTCAAGGAGATAAAGAATGCAGAGTTGAACAAGCTAAGAACTCAAGTCCAAAGAGTAAAGTTAGAAGAAGATTTACAAGATATAAGAGAAAACATTTGTATTAATGATACTGACAAAGCTAGTTATTCTGGGAGTGTCAATCGTGTTAGGGCAGTCCACAGAATTATGAACAAAATATCCTTGAGTAAAAAGAAAAAAATACGAAAATACCTGTCAAGAGGAGGGATGGGTCAATAGTAACGTCAGAAGATAAGCACTAAAATTAGATTGATATACCAGAAGCTGATGAAGACCCCAATGTGCTTTTGAGTGAATTCACAGTTTTTGAGGTAAAATCAATAATAAGAAAACTTGGAAGATGGAAAAAACACTGGGTTATTATGGAATTTCTACAGAGATGATTTTAGCTGAAACTAAAATGCTGCTATGAGCATAAGGTGTAGCTTAAATAAAACAATTGTGCAAAGCCATACTGTGTAGCTCTGTATTAAATTTTAAAAATCCCTTTGGATGATTTTTATTTTATTACAGTATTCCCACAAAACATGTAAAGCTAATTGAAATTATCCATGAATACAGCATATGTACAGTTAATGTTGATGGGCTTTTGCAAAGTGAATATGTAGAAAATAGTTGGGTGCTACAAGGTAATTTTATTTCACATTTGCTGTCTGCCCTTTCCATAGATTTTTTTATGAAAAAGTGATCAAAGATGGACGATAAGATATAGAATTGAGTAACGAAAAAGAGCTGACATACTTAAAAGATACAGTTAATGATGTTTTAATCGATAAAACACCACAAGATTTACAAAGCCTACTTAATACAATGCAACATTTTTTCTACACATGGGATTCAAAACAAATCTTAAAAAATCATCAGAAATAATGAGGACGCAAATGCACAAACTGAAGAAGCAACATTAGATGCAGAAAGGACTAAAGCATTTGAATCTTTCAAATATTTATGAACACTGACATCCAGTACAGTTTCTCCCGACCTGGAATTCAGAGAAAGACTAAAAGAGGCCAATCAACCACTGCGCAAGTTGAATTAGTTTTCTTTTTTCAATTACAGTAATCCTTTAATTAATCAGATTAATAGAGCCTAGGGCTCTATTAATCCGGATAAGGTCAAGTAAAAAATCTAGAGTACTTTTAGTGTTTATTTTCTTGAGAGAGAGAGAGAGAGAGAGAGAGAGAGAGAGAGAGAGAGAGAGAGAGAGAGAGAGAGAGAATTCAGAAATATATATCAGCCTACCAGTCCCTGAGGTTTTCGAGGAAATGAATCTCTCTCTCTCTCTCTCTCTCTCTCTCTCTCTCTCTCTCTCTCTCTCTCTCTCTCTCTAACCAAGGCAACGAAAAGAGGAGAGCTCTGGTTCAGTCCTCCTTCACCTTAAGAGTTGGTCTACGATGGAAGACGAAACCTTAAGTCTTGCCATGGTAGGAGGAAGTAGAGACCGGAAGAACTGAATGATAAGGATGAAAAGAGAAATATCCACAAATGGCGACATTTTAAAAGCCCTAACTCAGTAAAAGAAAACTATTGAGACGGCTATTTGTCTGTCCGTCCGCACTTTCTCTGTCCGCCCTCAGATCTTAAAAACTACGGAGGTGAGAGGGCTCCAAATTGGTACGTTGAGCAGCAACCCTCCAATCATCAAACATACCAAATTGCAGCCTTCTAGCCTCAGTAGTTTTTATTTTATTTAAGGTTAAAGTTTTAGCCATGATTGCGCGTCTGGCACCGCTACAGGTGCCAACAACATAGGCCACCACCGGGCCGTGGCTGAAAGTTTCATGGGTCGCGGCTGAGTTTCATGGGTGTAGCTGCGAGTTTCATACAGCATTATACACTGTACAGAAAACTCGACTGCGCCGAAGAAACTTCGGCGCATTTTTTACTTGTTTGTGGTAATGGCCAATACTTTGCAGCTCTCTCTAGGAAATGCTTCTCGTGAAACAATGCAAAGAAACAGGAGGATTCTTCCGAAAGAGTGCTAATATTAAGTGGAGAAAGAGAAACTCCAGGTAAAACAGAAAACTTACACATAAACACTCAAGGAAGGCAGTGTTCCAAAGGGCTCTTCTTTCAAGCCCTTGCAACCTTAATTAGGGCTTTTAAATTTGCTTCTTATCTCACATACTTTATTTTTCCTACACTTTGTCTCTATGCCAAGAGAAGAGGAAACTTACTTTTGGTTGCATTGCTAAGACCACTCCGCTTGCCCACATTAATATTTACGAGGGATTAAAAACGTCCACGAATAAAAAGTAAAAATACATATTAGGTAACCTGGAAATTTTACCTAAAAGTATAAATATTTACACACAGCTACATATGTGTAAATCTATATATAATTATGTCTGCATATGTATATATACAGATATAAATACTGTACATATATACAACATACATACATATATATATATATAATAAATATATACTGTATATACATATTATATATGGGTGTGTGTGTGTGTGTGTACACGCGTGTGTATCTTTTCCTCAGACTGGGTGGCTGTATTTACCGTTCCGCTTTGAAACTCTGCCACGAAAATGATCGAGAGGGGTCATTTGCTGAAGATGTCTGGAATTTCTTGTCGGTCTCCTAAGTATGATGCAAGCAAAACGTTCTTTATGTGAGTATATGTATGTGTATATATATATATATATGTGTGTGTGTGTACTGTGTATGTGTGTATATATATATATATATATATATATATATATATATATATATATATATATATATATATATATATATATATATATATATACGCAGGTGTCGCAGTCCGACGTTGGTGGTAATGAGCAGTCGGTTGATCAGGGATGGAAAGGGGTCAGTCCCTTGTGTTTTAGTTCTGTTAGCTCCCACCTGCGGCGCGTCCGGTAAGGTATCCGCTGGAACACTTGCTTGAGAATAGGTCTTAAGAAGATTAACGCTTCAATGAAATCCGATTTCCAATGTCCGCCTTACGGGTTCTTCCTGTTAGTCTGACTGATAATGATGGATACCAGAATCTTCCTTTTGTACGTGCAGCGACTTCTGAAAACCGGCTCCCCCCCCCCCCCAGTTCATGGTATGAAGTTAAGTATACCTTAGTTTACCAGATCACTGAGCTGATTAACACCTCTCCTAGGGCTGGCCCGAAGGATTAGACTTATTTTATATGGCTAAGAACCAAATGGGACCTACAGCTTATTGTGGAATCCGAACCACATTATACCGAGAAATGAATTTCTTTCACCAGAAATAAATTCCTCTAATTCTTCATTGGCCGGGCGGAGACTCGAACTCGGGCCTAGCAGAGTGCTAGCCGAGAACTCTACCGACTCGTTCAACGAGGAACTAGTTCATGGTATGGCCAGCATAGCAACTTTCCCTCATGTGTACGAAAATTCATGAGCTTTCGGAATCATATCTTACAGGTCTTTTGTGCTCTATTAATCTTTATAAGATGGATCTACCTGTTTCCCCAACGTAAATTTCATTACAGTCACTGAAACGTCTGATTATTTTTTCAAGTATACATTAATGAGTATAAATGGATTGTTAGATCTGAGGTGGTCAGTTCCTTTTTGATGTTCACAATGTAAGGAAGCTATATTTTATCGTTAATATCTATTTGTTTGTTATTTGTGGGACCCCTGTTGTGTGTTTTGTTCAATTTTGCTGGGTAGAGCAAACAACGAAAAACCTGCTTGTACTACAATAATAATAATAATAATAATAATAATAATAATAATAATAATAATAATAATAATAATAATATAGGGAAAATATAATCTATCTTCTTAAGCAGTTCGGTGTTAATGCAGCATTTCAGAAAAAAAAAATGAAACAAGCAATCATGAAGGACTCTCAAAACTATACTAAAGGATTTGCATATTAAATTCCACGTGGCATAATCTTGTGACAACTTTGTATTGGTCAAACTGGAAAAACATTGGAAAAGAGAATCCTGCACTATGTTGTGAAAAATGCATTCATTTATCTGGCACCAAACAGGATGGTCAGTTCGTACAATTTCTGGCGAGACGTATGTTGTGAGATCTTGTTAACTGATAATATGAATATTGGTGGCCCTGGTCATATTGTTGAAATCAACGAAAGTAAACTTGCGAAACAGAAGTGCAACTGTGGCTATGCAGACGACGCATGCTGGGGTTTCGGTGGCATTTACCAATAGACACAGTTGTTCCAGACAGCTATGCTGAAACTCTGATCCCAGTGTTGTTGGAGAATGTACTCACAGAAACCACGATTGTGTGTGATTGACGGAGAACACACAACAGCGTTTGGGACCATTGTATCAAGCATAACATGGTTAATCGTAGTGTTAGCTTCGTTAGTCCAAACGACCCAAGAGTATACATGAACAAAATGATCACAGTGTGAATGCTTAAAAGGAGCGCGCTATCCAGACATGGTATGCAGAAAGAACTTTACGAAAGTTATTTCTATATGTATTGTGTCCTTAAGCATTATCTTGAATGTGCTCTATGTCTATTTTGGGTGTTTCTGGAAAGCGTGTCTACCTCCTCAAAAGCTGGTCAACATCCCCCATCTCTGATTTGCTTTCCCAATCGAAGACAGTAAGACCCAGGCTCAGCACTTCAGAATCAAGTGGACAGCTGAACGTCTCAAAGAAGCCGAGGCAAAACCCTTGGGACAACATCTTGGCTATTTCGAATAAGGTAAGCCGTGCATTTGATGTTCTTAGTTTTGAATAACAATGCATGATGAAAAGTAAGGATTCACACCTACTACCATTAAGGGATAGCCTAAGCCAGTCCAGGTGTTTGATGACTTGTGTTACTTGGGAGGATGGGGGTTTGTTTCGTCATCCCCCACCCAGGTCAGAGCACGCCACCCTAAGTCAGGTTAGGTCTGTGCACGACTAACTAGGAAATGTTAGGTTAAAGTTGTTTTGGTTAGGTTGTAGACAGTGCCGGACAACGTGCCCGAACGGAAACTTACTCCCGCCAATCTGTATGCCTCCGATATGGTCAAGATTACAGACCGACAAGACAACACTCCCAAAGGTACGATTTCTGTAAGCCCATCAGTATAATTTCATACACTTTCACTACTTAACGGTCTGTTGTTCTTGACTGGCCTCCACATGGGCTAAGAATGCAAAACGGCAAGCCAGTTCGGTAACGGTATCATTACTAGTATTGCTGCAACCAAGCTGTATTAAAAAAAAAAAAAAAGTTTTTGTGGTTTATCAAACATGTTTTCGTCAGCCTAACCCGATCCCGTCGTTCTCAAAAGGAACTTTTTTTTTTTGTGTGTGTGAAATGTATGAGAATGGTAAACAAAAGGTGAAACAACACTCACTTGTAGCACTCAACTATTTACTGTAAACGCACTTGGCGAGACCCATCAACATTAACTCTACTTCTACTTCGTGGATAATCTTAAATAAATACCCATATCTAATATTCCAGAATGCCCATTACTATTTAATCAACTTCATATAGTTGTCGAATTCTGCTTGGAACTGCAACACACATGCGTCATCAGCAATAAAATGGCATTGTCAAAATACGTCACGAAAGAGCCTATAGACGATCACTGCTTTGCGCTTTTGGAACAAACTATCACTCCAAGTTTCAAAATACAATCCAAACACACTGGACAAATCTCATAACTTGTTTGCAGCCGGAAAATACTAAGAATTCCCATCTCTGAATTTTACCAAGTAGAGGGAACTGTTCTTTGTCGTATGCGAATATGTCACGCATGTCCTAAAACGAGGGGTCTTGGTTACTGATGAACACCCCAACTTTGTTGTGGTATCTGACGTCGACAGCCTTTGCCTTGGGAACTAGGGAGGCTGCCGGCTTCCAACTGTCAATATGGGGAGGGGAATTATTCTCTACCCAAAGTTTTCATAGAGGATAATGCGTCAAACAGAAGCGGCTTCCCTGAGTTTGCTGAAGCCGCTGCCCTCCTTCAAAGGTGTAAGTCTTTTAGTGTCAGTTTTCACCCGAATATTTTGGGAAATGCTGGTCTCTTAGAATAAATTATCGACTGAAAATAATTTACTATTAAGCAGTGCCATTTTATAGGACAGTACAATCAATTAATCACATATACCGTGACCTTACAAACCTATGTATTAACAGTCACGATGTTTGTCTAATTTTATTTCAAATTTCTTAATAAAACCTTATCAAAAGTCTTTCAAAAAAGTCTGCAAGTACGTTAAAGGGGAACACTTAATAATACTGACAAAATAATTCCTATACCTATTTCAAGATCAGAAGAATGCTAGCCATAAAACATGCATCGGGGTCAGTTCTTATCCTGGAAGTGAAAAACTGGCAAATACAAGACGCACCTACTCTTTTCTCTCTCTCTCTCTCTCTCTCTCTCTCTCTCTCTCTCTCTCCCTTACACATGCACAAATACACACACATACACAAACTCATACACACGCACACACTATAATGTGGTGGACGTAACATATGGCAAAAGTTTAGAAATGTTTCCTGAAAGCTGCCTGCCAAGTCCTGACAATCAGGAATAAAGGGACTTAAAGAGGACGAGGAGCTCTCCCACGTGTCTCCTTTTGCTTTCGGTCCGCAGCGAAAGAAATGGGTCATTGCAAGTCTAGACGCAGGCGGTCTCCCGCTGTTTATGTTCTTCGCAGTCCATTGGAAAACGATGGTGTTGCAAGGATTTCTCGTTTAAAAGGGGAACCCATGACCCAAAATGTGCCCCAAAACACAAGAACAAAATGATGAGTTACCTTTTTGGTAACAGAGAATGACGAACTGGCACACACAAGTGAATGAGTATAAAACTGGAATAAACATGACATCTAGGTCTTGTAAGACTTGACTACCAGACTTATTGATTTCTTTACCACAGAAAATCTTGGCTTGAAAATTGCATCCTACAGAGTTAAGCAAAACGGATAACCACTAAGCACACAAATACACTAATAACAATTTAACCAACAAAAGACTTTCAAGGTTGTCAACATTCCGTTCGTTTTATGAAAATAAATTCATTTTACCGGGGTTAAGGACTTCAGAACACTTTATAGGACTTCAGAACACTGAAAATTATATTTTACCTCTCAGAACACTTTATATTTACCTCTACTGATTACTTCTCATTTCTAACTGGTCCGTTTCCAAAGAAATAATCCATCTACTTACACCATGACTCTCAAAAGCAACAAGGCAATGAAATATAAAGCAACCTACGAGTTACGAAGCAAATATCTTGAACCAACTCGAAAAAAAATGTAAGGAGAACCGTGAACTCTGACCTTCAGGTCCCAAAATATTCTAGTTCCCCTCCCCTCCCCTCCGCTAGGATCGTTTACTGGTGAAGTTTGATGACCAGCCAGCAGGTATAAACTCCCTCTGGTCCAAGACTGGAAAATCAAAATAATTACGAAAGTTGGACGTTAAGAGGCCACTGTGGTTATTAAAAATGACAGACGGACGCAGCTGTTATTGGTAAAGATGCGCATTTCAGCTGAATAAAAATAATAAAAGAAGAGACATAAAACAATATTCAATCTTCAAGATTTAATGAACAAATGAAAATAAGTTTTGAAATATTCAGCATTCATCACCGAAACACGCATCGCGACCTTAAAACTACTTTGAATAATTAGCTGGGGAAGGTTTACGATCCTATTACAACGTTATTTCGGTAAACAAGAATGTTACGGCCGGGTCGGGGGGGGGAGGTTAGAATGGCTGAGCGCAAATATGGTAACTTGAATGAACACCAGTTCATCTCTCTTCCAGCACCCGAATACTTGGAATTCTGCAATGATGGGAACGAACGACAAGAATATTTCCGCAAAATCATGTATTCATTAATCTTCAATGGCGGCCAAATATAGAAATCCAGTTACTGAACATTGCAAAAATTCAAGATGACAAATCAACGCAATGCAACGAGCATGGTACTGAACATCTCACCTTCATTCATATGTAATTTTCATTCTTACTGTCATGCTATTTGTATATGTACCCAAATAGTCTTCGCCCTTGGCTATTTTCACAAACAGCAGAACGTTCTCATTGTTTTTAAATCTCATTTTCTGGGAGAGATAAATAAATTTGGGTAGTAGCAGCTCAGCTGGTATCACCTGAAGTTCACAGAGTGGTGGTCCCAGTTCAAGCACTTCTCATGGCATTTTAAACTTCACTAGCAGGCGCGACCATAGTTCCTGTGAGCTAGGATTGGGCTCTTTGGGGATACCCACACACCTACCCATTGGATCATCAGCAGCCATCTCAAAGCCATTTCATTGCCTGATTCTCTCTGGTCCTTGCTGGAGTGGAGAAGGAATTTGGATGCTGTGTCCAAATTCGGTCTCTTCAGACACTGGGCGCAGGGAATTGGTTTGTTCCTCCCCTCTGCCCCTCACGAAGTCATGAAAAATTCTAGATTCATATTCAGACTCACATTCACACCGACGGCCCGAACCTAAACAGTACGTGTTTTGGTTCGGCATTCTTGTTTATGACTGAAACTTCTTCGGTTCGTCTATATAAAACAATTATATCTACAGATATAGTTACGTGCTCGTAAAATAAATCATCGCAATGACAACGACAAGCTTTTACTTTCATGATAAGCGGAAATTCCTATATTTCATAAGTTTAGTCATTTCCTGGGTGAAATCACACCTTTAGTCAAATAAATAAAAACAAGTAAAAAATGCTCCGAAGTTTCTTCGGTGCAATCCAGTTTTCTGTACAGCCGCTACAGCGTATAATCAAGGCCACCGAAAATAGATCTATCTTTCAGTGGTCTCGGTATAATGCTATATGAGCCGCGGCCCATGAAACTTTAACCACGGCCCTGTGCTAGCCTAACCTATCTCGTTGCCAGAAGCACGATTATGGCTAACTTTAACCTTAAATTTAATAAAAACTACTGAAGCTAGAAGGCTGCAATTTGGTATGTTTGATGATTGGAGGGTGGATGATCAACATAACAATTTGCAGTCCTCTAGCCTCCATAGTTTTTAAAATCTGAGGGCGGACAGAAAAAACAGGATTAATAGGGTACATGGACGAACAGACAAAGCAAGCACAATAGTTTTCTTTCACAGAGAACTAAAAAGCATCCACTTAAAAATGAAGGTTTTAATCCGGGAGTTAACTTTCGCTGGGTACCAGCACACACAAGAATGAGTGAAACGAAAAGCGTACAACTTGAGTGTGCCATCGAGCAGAATGAAAGATCACCTACGCTCTCTAAGCGGGGTTTCCTCATACCCAGCACAAGAACAGTTAAGGCAACTTGGGGAAATATCCTTAACAGTCATACTAATAAAATGACAATAAATAAGAATTTTGAGAATTCCTTTGTCATTAGTAACTACAATATGACTAGAAATAATAAATCACGGTTCCTTTCATAGCATTTATAATAGCGAAACATTCAGAGATTCAACTCCAAAACTTAACATCCTGAGGACTAGAATGTAATAGCCAAGTTTGGTGCAGGAGCTCAACATAAGTAACTACAGAGCAGTAACTACAGAGCAACATTGATTTGCACCGACCACCATTCAAAAACCTAGCTTCATTTCTTAATTTTTCACTGTAAAAACGAAACACGACTTGAACGCCAAAACGCTGCGCCTGAGAGAGAGAGAGAGAGAGAGAGAGAGAGAGAGAGAGAGAGAGAGAGAGAAACTGAATTTTCAATAAAATTTAGGCTTGGCTCTGAATTCACGATATTGTTTCTACATGTATATGTATATATATATATATATATATATATATATATATATATATATATATATATATATATATATATATATATATATATATATATATATATATATATATATATATATATATATATATATATATATATATATATATATATAACTTATGAATGTTAATGTAATGCAAAAGACATTAAGAAAAAAACCGAAATATTCTTGATGGATAGTATCCCAGACAAAGTTATACATTATGGTTTGTGTTCACATTTATTTTTATAGACATAACTGGTACCCTATTGTTTGGTGTAGGATACTAATCAATCATGCAGGCTTAACTGCATGTTGCCTCATAACCTCATACGTTGTTTGAGCACTGTCGTGTGGGAAGGGCTTACAACCAGCAATTGTAAATGTCACAATCGATGAAGTGAATTCGGAAGCCCGAGCGCTCTAGGGCAATTGAGCGTACTCTATTGTGCTCCTGGCTGCAGGTAATTGCTTCGATCTCCAATGAGGCTAAAACCTTTTCGAGAGCCCAACGCAGGAATCAACAAAAAATACAACACTTACTACGTACATCTCTATTATCATGGCGATGTTTGTCATAATAAGCTAAGATTCAAGACAACATAAATGAATAATGAATGAATGAATAATAAATTAACAGATAAAAATAAATAATTACAGCTCGGCCAGACGCAAAAAGTGGCGTTCAATCGGATATCTTCTTCGCTGGAAATAGCACCAAGACTTCAAGAGTTTTGAAGTGGATTGCATCTGAGCATGAAATAAAGAACACTTCTTACACCTGGAACGACCACCAGATCCCATTACACAGAATACAAAGGAACTTCAATGACATAAAGCCTCCCTCGATCAATGTGCGAAGACACGCAAGGTGTGAAAACTCCAGAAAATCTCTAGGGACAAAACACTGCGACGAAAATCATTCAGTGGGGTTAATTTTTCTATTTACGTCCAACGACACTACTGAATTAGAATTATCCTTCGCTTGAAAATGAAAGAAAGAAAGGAACGAATAAAAAGATGTTCCCAAGTTAAATTTAAGATCCAGCTAACCTTGTTAACTCCACAAAGTGAAGGAAGAACTACTACGAAAAATTCACAATTTTTTTTACTCCACAATGTAATTTCCACAAACTGGAACTTTTTTCAAGTCATATAACACCAAAGCAGAGAGAGAGAGAGAGAGAGAGAGAGAGAGAGAGAGAGAGAGAGAGAGAGAGAGAGAGAGAGAGAGAGAGAGAGATTCCACTTTAAAATAATTTCCGTTCCCAGAAATGTGCTGATATTTCCTTTTACATATACAGAAAAACAAGCGCCACCTTAATACATTACTTAATACATTATTAATAATACAGTAATACATTATTTAAATAGAATCACCGTGATAAATTTATAACTAATGCAAGAAGTCACTATCTGTCCTTTCAGGTTTAGAAATGAGCATCAGACACCAGGGAGATGAACACATTATGTATAATACCCAACCATCTTTCAGGTGACATGAATCTCGGAGATGGGCGACAATCATTTTAAACACCAGACGGGCTCTAGTTATGGTGCCGCCTTCCTAATTACAGGTATCAATCAAGAAACACAAATAAAGGGAAAATCACGGGCTACACCCAACCTTAATGAAATAATGGACGATAAAACAAACAAATAGAAAACCAAAAGCATGAGACTTAATATTTAATCTTTTGCCAGGAAATTTACGGATGTTCTTCACAAGTTTCCGAGAGTTTCTTGCAGTTAAAAAGAAAAGGGCTTGATGAAATCTGCTTCCAATGAGAGTTTCTAAAACTTATGTATAACAAACTACCACGAAAGTTTTATGTTCTGAATAAATCTAATTCAACTCAACCTATACGATCTTTTACATTACCTCATCCCTTTCTTCTATATTTACCACAGCTCAAAGGCCTTATCATTGCCAACAACAACTACATGTTAAATCAATTACATACCAAATAAAACAGATGAGAATGTTCTCATCTATAATGACATTTATAATGGTATATGACTGCGTATAACAAACACAAACACACACACACTATATATATATATATATATATATATATATATATATATATATATATATATATATATATATATATATGGTATATATTTTTAAAGGTAAAATATAACATACCAACCCTTGGTCCTTTACATATGGGGATACTTTCTGCCGAATGAACATATAAAGATACAAGGCATGAGTTGGTATTACTACCAGCTGGGCATGTGGTGGTAAAAGTGGGGAACCCACGGTAACAACCGCCCAGATTCACTTTACTTTTTGGCCTTGCTTGAAGCGGACGTGTTTTTACTGAACTGCTTCAATAAATATAGATGGATGATGACTTGGATAAGCCTAAGCGGATTTTGTTTGCTTGGGTGGAGCTTGACTTGTCTTTTGCGCCCTTGTTTGCTAACGGTAATTTAGTTTATTGAAATTACCGATATCATTTAAGCAAATTAAAATTTTCTCTGTCCCCGTTACATTGCAGAAATATAAGGATTTTGGAAATTATTTTTCAAGATAATTAATTAAATTCAAATGCAATATTTCATGGAAGTAACTAAGGAATTTACTGAACTGATAAATATAAGAACTTCAAATAAGCCAAATTTGTTTCATTACTAGGAATTAGAACCCTTTTCTTTAATTGCGCCTCACTTGATCTAAGCTGTTGACAAAAGCTGAATGAGTGGAGCTTTAACCCTCAATTGTAGATATGAAGCCAGAGACCTCGGGATTTTTTTACTCGAGGCAGAACCCAACGCTCAGCTGGTCTGCGGATGGTGACAGCTTCTTGTCACATGTCTTCTCCAGCACCGCCAGGAGGCAAAGACGTCAGGAAGCAATGATGGTAATTAAAACCAAGGATATAGAATAAGGCTTGCATGAACGTACCTTTAAATGGTCACATTAAAGGGATCTGCTGTCTCTGTCTCGCCATTTGCTAAGAGTCTCGGTGATTGCTGACAGGTGCAGGACGTATTTACTATTCTCGGGATCGATGACAGGAACAGCTTTTTCAACATCTTTGGCAATGTCAAATGCTATGAGTCCATGTCACCTCATGGGAGTCAGCAATATTGTTCAATAAGAATAGTCCAAGAAAAGACTGAGATTTTACCATTACCATACATATCCAAGGTGTGATCAAAGGGCATGTGAGTTGACAGGCCGTTTATGCAATATAAGCTGACTAGAGTTCTCTGGCGCATTTTCACCAATAAATGGCGAGGGTTGGTAGTTTTCAGCTCCACCCATTGCTGCAGCGAGCGAAAGAAGAGGTTTTCCGCTGAAGGAGCACAACATCAAATATAAGATGCGGCAAGAGTAACGAGGTATTCTAAAAGGTCCATCCATCTGACACAGAAAAAATTCAGAAAGCTGAAATCCATCCTGATTCAAGAGAACTCTAATTATGAACAAAATATTTTTAATATAAATTTCTGAATGGCAAGCACTGAAATGGACATCACTCCAAGTCCAGATTCGAAGCCATGTAATCTCAAAAGTAACTACAATAGTGCCTCTGTTAAACCATATCTGAAATTCAAAAAAGCAAGTGGTGTTTTAAAAGTCTTAATCAACAGTGATTCAAAATTTTTAAGAGAGAACCAAAATATTTTTAATATAAATTTCTGAATACAGTAAGTCATATTAAAGAGTCACCTTACTTGGTACAGGGGGACAACAGCACCCAAGATATTGAGAAATGCGATGACAAGTTTAGACACTAGCATTCAATTTGATAATAAAGAACTATAACTTCTATTATGGAAACAGTGTTTGATGCGAGCTGATAAAACAATGTCTTCTGTGGACAAGAATAACATTCCCCACACTTTTACTTTACCCATTTTTTACTTTATCAATTCCAAACGCTTTGCCTCCCCTGCTTAACTTGCTTAACTGTTATGTAACTGGCTGCTCCCTGATGCTTCCTGCATGTTCGTGATTACTTTGTTGAAGTATAGATTGTTCCATACATATGTGTGGTGGATAGAAAAAACATCAGAGCATCTTGAAAGAGTTTCGAGACTTCCTTCCTCTTTTGAGGTATGCCGTACCATACACTTTTCCAACCAGTGGGCTGGATGCACTGACAAACAGTCTCAGGTAATGCATGCCCTAGTAGTGGAGGCGATTACTGGGCTGACTTTTCCCTGATGAACTTGTCATCTATACGTGAAGAACTCTGGATAGGTCAAGTGTCTCATTGATCAGAACACATAGATCTCTCAAGGACCTAAAGCAGAGCAATTGTCTCATTGGTCAGAACATGCTAGAGACAGCCTCCAGGACCACCCACAAATCTCTTCGTTACCATTCTTTTCCCAAGAACAGGGGTGAAATGTCCGGATGCCACTTGCATGCGTACTTGGGGTATGGCCAGTTTCAAGTGGTATGGGTACTCATGCAAGAGGGACAGGACTTTTTGGTCTCTTTGAGGGACTTAAAGCTGGAGAGTGAGAGGTCAGACAGAACCAAATCGACAATTCTTTATCTTCTCAACCAATCAGTGATGGTTTCACCTTGTAAACTATGCAAATAGCTGAGAGTGCAGCCAAGAAAGAAAGCACGAAAATTGTCATTTTGTTGAATTGATTCAGATATAACATACACATACATACATTTATATATATATATATATTCCCATAAAGTCCGCAAATCTGAGAAATGCGGACGCGGACGTTGCCCGAAAATGGTCGTTGACCAGACATTACTTTTTTAGACATTGCTTTTTTGAGTAACTCTAGCATTGTGCCTACAGTAGAGTAATTTCAGTATTATGAACATTGTGTTTTCTTTAAACAATAGTATTTATCAAAACTCGATATGCAATCATTCAGTACACTCCACCCTCTTTACTTTAACTGACACCAGGTCAAACATGAACCGTGCATAATATACAAACGCTCCCCGAGCATGGTGGCAATCTTTACTGATGTACTTACAGCGAACACCACTTTTTTTTATTTTTAGTTTCAATACTGTACTGTACGATAAACTGTTTCTTTTTAAACATTTACTCTTTTAAAACAATGAGTACAGTATAATACTGACCTGAGAAAGCGCTAACTTTCATGATATAACTTTTTTGATTTTCAGTCGTGGGTGTCTTTTTTAAACAATTATTTAAAGCTAAGAAGGTATGAAATGGTTTATTAAATTCCGATATGAAAAAATTAGTTGTTTAATGGCATTAACCAGAAATACAGATACACACACACAATGATTTTTCCTTTTTTTATTTGACATCTGAAACATTACGAAGCTCCTCTGTATTCACGTTGACATATTTTACTCCGTCATACAGTCTTATTACCTTCTCTTTCAAGTTGAATTCAATTCTACTTCATGTTTACTTGTTGCTAGTATCACCAGCAATGCTTTGGAAGCATTTCGATGCCCTGGTGTAAATATTAAGGGTCTCTTAACCATAAATTTGCATGAAAACCATAAGTAAACATGTCAACGATACCCCTTTACTCGGGAATGGAATCCTATGGTCTCCGCAGCATGTCTGATGCCAAAAAAAAAAATCCGAAGCAGGAAACGAAGTCGTATCATAAAGTTACTTTAATCATGGCAGTTTCTTATGAATGTTGTAAACGTAAAATTCTCACAGACGTCATTTACCTAATTCTCAGGGACAACGTGAAATTCTAGCAGAGAAAAAAGTTACGTACTTGGGGCTATTTAGATTTCAAAATTACAAGAAAAAAAATTCTTACAGAAGCATTGAAGTCGTATCATAAAATTTATCATATAATGAACGACGTCGTATCTTTAATTTTATCACAAAATCTGCAGTTTCCTGATAAACAGACTTCTAACCTTCACAGCCCTCTTGCACCTAATTATGTACGCAATAAACATTTTTCATTTATGGTCAATTGTGTTCAGCTCTGATTTAAAGGCTTGCCTTTGCCTTAGCTTATGCTAGTCTCCACTGATTCTTTATGATGCTGAGAGAGAGAGAGAGAGAGAGAGAGAGAGAGAGAGAGAGAGAGATTAGAGAGTTGATATTTTTAGAGAGAGAGAGAGAGAGGGAAAAAAGATTACAATGACATGTTGTATTGAATAATATTTTTAGACTGAGTTCAATACAGGCATTTTAGAGTAAACCTTTATCAGCAAAAAATGGTTACAATAAAATGTGGTACACCTTTTTATTATATTGAGTAAAATTGTTAGGACTAAGATAAAGTGAACAATACGGCATGACTAGAATGCAGCATAGGGTTACAGTACCTTTATCAGCAACACTACTTACAGCCTAGCCGCCTGTAAAAAGACTGTTAAAGGCTTTTTTTTTATTATATTTATCAAAGTTCTTAAGACCTCTAAGGATAAAGGAAACAGATTTGACTAGAAAGACGTTAAAGAGTTCATTATGTATGTTACATACACATGTATGTATGTATGTATACATATATATATATATATATATATATATATATATATATATATATATATATATATATATATATATATATATATATATGCAGATGTACCACAGGGAAAAATAACAGCATGAAACCTGATCCGTTTTGTCTTTAGTTATTTGACGTCTTAAAGACTAAGACATAATGGTAGAAGTTAACATTATATAAGTTGGGGTAACAGTATAAACAAACATGCAGAGACGGTGGGCATAACGTTTGCATCTGACAGGGAAGAGGAGGACCTGTCACCTCATTTATGAAAGGTGACATTTACCTCACAAACTCCACATCAGTCAACAATTCCATCCCTTTCCCTGCCCTTTTTGTGCATTTGCATTCACCTGACCCAACGAATCCATATCTTCCAAACCCATGGCACAGATTTAGACATTTCTTCAAACTGTTTTTATCCTAATTTTTTCCATTTCTGGACCAAGCACACCCACTTTTACTACTTGTTTTCCTTTCACATTCAATCCAACCTATTCAATCCTCAAACTAACACACTTAGTCTTCCATCACCCGCGCATTCTTGAAAAAATGCTACACCGTTCTGAAGCCCTAAAGGTCTAAACATTTCAGTAATCTCCGACACTAAATTTATCATTCCCATTCCTGCACAATTCCTGTACTTTGCCTCTGTATCACTAACTGCAAAAACATTCAGCTTTCACTCCTTAAACAAATCAACTAACAAACTTTTCCTCCTATGGCATCATATCCACGGTTACCAAAACTCCAACAATCAGAACCTTATTTTTATCCCCCACCCGCTTTTTTTTTTTTTTTTTTTTTTACGTGGGTACAAAGGTACATGTCCAAACCTTTAGGAAAATGCGTTTATTTTCCTTTCCCACAGGAGAGAAAGTATGGTTGCCACTGGCCTCAGAGGAAGCTATTCTTGCCAGGGGTTAAAGAAGGAACTCTTTTGCCTGGAAATACATCATATCCGTATTCCAAAACATTGGCATTTCCTCTGTGGGATGAGGGTAATGTCCAGACTGTGCATTTCTACCACCAGTTTCAATGTTGTCCTCTGCTATTATTTTCATATATCTTATATATATATATATATATATATATATATATATATATATATATATATATATATATATATATATATATATATATATATATATATATATATATTTATATATATATATATATATTTATATTAATATATATATATATATATTTATATATTTTTTTTTTTTTTTTTTTTTTTTTTAATAAACTTGATTGCCTCACCTTTCCGAGATTGGTCTAGTCTAGACAGTCTACTTCAGTACCAGCAGCTTACCTGTAGGGTGATAAAGAAAAACTGGTAAAATAACAGCCACATATCACGGTATTTACAGTTTCATAATGCTTACATATCACTTCGTTAAGCCTAAAGTGTCTCTCTCTCTCTCTCTCTCTCTCTCTCTCTCTCTCTCTCTCTCTCTCTCTCTCTCTCTCTCTCTCTCTCTAACCCAAAGCAATTGACATCCCATCCCTACCTTACTACCTCTGATCTCTGTTTAACCTTCAACTGACTTCAGATTTTTTACTTCCTAAGCAGCTTTCTGCTTGTCTCTGTTTCACACTCGAGCACTTAATCCTTTCCTATAAAACTGCTCAAGGTTCTCCCGATACTTCTAAAATCTGGGGCACCTGCCAGAAGCTGAAACAGCCACAGCTAACTGCCTCATGTCATTGTGTGTGTGTGTGTGTGTGTGTGTGTGTATGTGTGTGGGTGGGTGGGTGTGTGTGTGTGTGTGAAAATTATGCTTTCAAGTCAGCACGAATTCTTGCTCTTGTATCAGCTCATGGTATAAAGTGTTGGCAACGGCTAAGAATATTACCTGAGGGCTAACCCTAGCAATCTGTTGATGTGAGAAATCACCATCTTGAACACTGAGGGTATCCCTGTGAGCTGACCAGGAGTGACCCAAGGTCAAACCAAGTAGTGAAACATTGTCCAGCATAAACAGGCACTTGAACGATGCTGACAGGACAACACCCGGCAGTTAACTCTGAACGTCCTCTAGGGCCCATCTTAATGGTTGACTGCCCAAACTGTAAGTTCAAAGAGACTGAAGACTTGTACTTTCTGGTTACCCTTATAGTTGGACCTCCATGCTCAAGGCCTTTCTCACCTTTAAAGGCACTCCAGCACCTTCCTATACTTCCAGAGTATAGGATGATGGTGAAATGGAGCTGCAGTCATTAACCGCCGACTGTAGTTGTTAACAACGGAGATGAAAATCCTCTGACACCTACCACTGGATACCTCTGGATACCTCCCTTTGTGAAGAAGGTCCAGATTGACCTCAGGTTAAACCAGCCAAAGGTACATCACCCAGTTTCGGCAGCACATTTAGAAGACAGTATCAGAACAAAATATTTCTCTAGAGACCCAGTGCTGTGGATCCCTTTTGCCACCTTACAGAGGAAGTGATGACACGTACAGATTTAAGTTGTTACTAACCTTTCCTACATCACTCGAGCTACTTTTTATCCCAGTCTCCTCACTTTGGTGCTTAGCCAGTCTCCTGTATTGCCAAAGACCTGATAGGAGAGACATCCAGATTCTCGACCAGAGTACCATTGTCATCATACCATGAAGCCCTATAAAGTTAAGCTCATTTTCTTCAAAGACACTAACAGGGTGGGCGAAGAGTTCCCACTGCAAGTCAGAAAACATACTGGATGTGCCATTGTTTCCTAGTTCAAATTTAACGTAATACAAAAACATTAACAACTCTGCTAATAAAATTCATTGTGTAGCCATGTGGCTAAGAAAAGCATTTCTTGTGGAAATACATAAATTTATGCAAAAAAATGCATAAATGCATTTTTTGCAGAGTTAACGGTGCTGAAATGAGTTACTCAGTAGTCACTGGTAATGTACAAGATGCTAGCCAGTGCATAGACACTCTGACCCTTATATCTCTTGCCTGCTTTATATACGAATTGCTCGTATAAGGGCTTGCCATAAGGGTTCTAAACAAGTCCATTACAGCTCATCTGACTGTGCAATATAAAACGCGTTTGACAGGAAATGTGATAGTATGAAGCCTGAAATAATCATAATTCCAGCAGTACACGTAATTCAACAAATGTTCGTATGGCTGATAAGCTAATGGGTAATTTTGGTCTTGATATAATTTATAAAAAAAAAAAAAAATGTTATCAAAACTTAAGGAACTGGTGACACCTGATGTCCTGCTGCCCAAAGTGATTGGGTAAAACTTATGATTTTGTCCATTACAAATCTATTCTGAATCGTTGCTGGTACTATGATTTCAAGTGTGAGTTTGCAAGTAAAAGTTAAGTATATCTTAGTTTAACCAGACCACTGAACATACATAAGGTAACCGAATCAATCCTTAGAAACACTTCAAGTGCACTGTTTCCTTGAAGAAATTTTCCTTTATCAATGTTTTACCCAAATGTGCATGCTGAATGTCATCCAGTCAAATATTTCCATTTCTATTTGTTTACAGTTTTATGTCCAATGTTGAACAATAGTTCAAAGCATTTCTCATCCATACGACAGAATAAAGTAATTCATGTTTTTCAACGATACAGTTAAAGAACTGTGCTGTGCTAACCTCTCACCCTATGTCACATTAAACGTTTGCATCTGGAAATATTTTTAATTAGTAAGAGCAAAATTATTTATACCAGTAAAATATCAAAATTCTGCTATGAACGTCGTCCAGTCAGCTTTGCCAGTCTCATAAATGTGATGTGTTGACAATTAATTAATCCGTAATTAGTAATTCCTTCTAACGTGGCAAAGCAGAGCTGAAATAAAATTAATTAATTTTCTTCTTGCCTTAGCCAAATATTTGCCACATAGTTTTGCCAGTAATATTCCTCACTTCACTGAATAATGTATTTGTGTAGAACTTTTCTTCCTCCCCTCCGGTCATCTGAAGGCCATGAATTCCTACGTAACTAAAAGATTCTGTAATATTTGACTTCTTGACAGTCTAAATGTTTTCATGAGTACCAAAGTAATTAGCTTTTTGGCTGCAAGAAGTTGGTATCGTATCAAATAACGAGATAAGAAAAATCCCTGGGAGCATTCAAAGGCGAGAGCTGTTCCGTAATATTTTGGTCACAGTAGGGCTGAAAGTAGTTCTCACTAACTCACTCAGCAGATGTCACTCTTGAAAAGATAGAAAAATGTATTTACCTTGAGGGTTGATAAAATAAATTTTTCTGTGCTTCTAAGAGTCAGATGTGCCTTATGAGTGAAAACTAATCTTACAGAGACCAAGAAGTAAGGAACTGACAGCCTGAAAAAGGAAATCAAATAATACAATTATCAGCAGTATTTTACATCTTGGTTCGACGATAGAAACTTCGGAGAGTACAACGTACAAACGTACGTCGAAAGAGTTGTCACAGAGTAAGAACGTGATTCCCAGAGCTTCATATGATTTTATATATATATATTAGTCACATATTCCCCTTGATTCCCCATTCTTGGTTTCTCTTCAGCCTTCTTCATTCACGTATTTCGTCTGCCTAAACCTACAGTTATTCTTATGTGCAGTCCTACTAGTAATGTCATAATATTATTCGTCATAATATATATATATATATATATATATATATACTCTTACAAAACATATATATATATATATATATATATATATATAGGCAAGAAATTAATTTGATTTGTGTGTGTGTGTGCAAATGTAGGCCAGGGAAAAAATGAAACTGAGTTGATAGTCTCAAACGGTGTCATTTTTCCCTGTTGAACCTCGTCAGTTCTTCGTCAAAGTATAAAGCTAAAAAGTCAACACCTGTTCAGTTGATTGATAAACGAATCACGTGTTAAACTGATTATAATATATATATATATATATATATATATATATATATATATATATATATATATATATATATATATATATATATATATATATATATATATATATATATATATATGTGTGTGTGTATGTGCGTGCGTGTGTTTGTGTATGTCCATGTTTGTATGCTTAAACGCAATATATATATATATATATATATATATATATATATATATATATATATATATATATATATATATATATATATATATATATATATACTGTATATATATATATAGTGTGTGCATTTGCAAGTATGTCTGCTTTATGGATAACTATCCCTCTAAAAACACGAATTACACAAATCAGCATCCTCCAAAGAGTTAGTTTTTGTTCAAGGCCGAAGCCAGGAGGCAAACGCCAGCAACACTACAATGGGAACACTGCCACTGCAAATTGCAAAGCAGACGTGAATAATGCAAACGCCCTCCAGTTTTATGTATGCAAATGAGAAGTCAGTCAGTAAGAGCTGGAGCTGTTGTTGCTGCTGTCATACCTGCCCCGACCAACGAACCAATTCTCTCGATACAATTCGAATCTATCTGAAGATTCCTTCGAATATCGATGGAAATCAAAGAAATAGGGGCCTTTTGGTCTTATAAAAAGGAAAGTGCATTAAGAGTACAATTATCTGAATGAACAAATGATGGAGGCCAGCAAATAAAATGACCCACAAAAAAAAAAAAAGAGCAGAGACACAATACTGCATTAAGGCTAACCCTAAGATTCAGAGAAGAATTTAAGCAACGATATATACTTCGAGCAAAGTAAAATATGCTCACATTGGAAGGTACACAACATACAGATAGCACTGGCAAGCTTATCCTAAAATGTTTACTGATAACCAAAGAGGTAAAGGAATACGGAACTAAGGAAAAAAGGTGTAATGATGAAAGAAATACTCTATAGACGTATACACATACATATACACACAATGACATACATATGTATATATATATATATGTATGTATGTATGCATGTATGTATGTATGTCTGAGTGTGTGTATATATATGTATGTGTATATATACATATATATACACACACACAAAATTATGCATATATTTAATGTAACGTGCCTGACTTTAAATTTCAAAGTTTACAGCATTTATTGCTAAGGAATATACAGTTGCAAATAACATAATTTAAGGGTCATATGCATGTGACGAACGAACAGAGAGAAGGAGAGAGAGAGAGAGAGAGAGAGAGAGAGAGAGAGAGAGAGAGAGAGAGAGAGAGAGATACCCTCGCAGTTCAGCTTAAGAGTTTTATTATTTTATCCATGTCTAACCTTCCACACCTCTTCTGTTTTTAGTTTTCTGTAAAAGAAAACTGCTGTGACGGCTATGTCTGTCCGTCCGCACTTTTTCTGTCCGCCCTCAGATCTTAAAAACTACTGAAGCTAGAGGGATGCAAATTGGTATGTTGATCATCCACCCTCCAATCATCAAACATCCCAAATTGCAAACCTCTAGCCTCAGTAGTTTTTATTTTATTTAAGGTTAAAGTTAGCCATAATCGTCCGTCTGGCAACAATATAGGACAGGCCACCACCGGGCCGTGGTTAAAGTTTCATGGGCCGCGGCTCATACAGCGTTATTCCGAGACCACCAAAAGATAGATCTATTTTCAGTGGCCTTGATTATACGCTGTAAAGAAAACTCGATTGCGCAGAAGAAACTTCGGCGCATTTTTAACTTGTTAAATTTTATAATCCCTACAATACTCCCATATCATTTTGCAGATAAATCCTCATCAGAGGCAAAAGAAGCTCGTCTCGCACCGCGATATCAGGCAACGAAAATCAGAAATTGCTGGTAGATTAAAATCAGCTGTCACCTGCCAATATTCAACGGTCGGTCTTGATGCCTCCATTACCACTGCTACTGATCCCCTGAGGTCACAACAACAAGGTGAAGAGAAAGCAGCCTATAGGCTGTCTTAGGTATTGTCCACGATAATCTGACCAATGTTACATCCGAAGCTACCAGAAGCCTACTAGCCTGAACGCTGAAATTCAATCAAAAGAAAGTCCTGTTCAACTTAGGCCGTCCTTCAAGTATCCTTACTTAGACCTAGAAAAAGTAGACTTTAGAAGGGAAGTTAGTTGGTCGGATAGAACACAAAGAGAAATACAAGATGACTCGGTCGAAACCACACGTTGAGATAAACTGAAACATCCAGAGGCTAAGCCACTCCGATACCATGCAGCGCGCCGTCAACTTTGCAAACCTTCAAAGATATGGTAAGACTTGCTGGCATTACTCCTTCCATCGAACCTGACTCCTCTCTCTTTCACACCAATCGTGATAAGCCTATAGTCTGGCTCTGTTCGGTCTCAAGCAGAGTGCCAAGATTGATCTGAACAGCCTGACAAACTTTCTACTTATCTTTATTGAAAGGTTTCGACGCTTTCACTGTGTTCACAGCCATCAGTCTTTCAGCCACCTCAGGGATCGTGCGGCGTCATTAAATCAACATGTCTGTTCACAACCTTCTCTTCTCATAACACAAAATTGGTAATCTTTCCCAATCTATACCCATGCACTTATAAAAGTGCATTATATGCGATTAGATAACGAGTTCAGATGTTATTAATATCATTAAGCGTTTAACTACATCACAAAGTCAACATTCTCAACTCTCAAAGAGCTGCCGCAAGATCTCCATAAACTACAACTCTGAAAATATCATGGTGGATAAACCGAAAATAAAAAACTAGATAAAAAAGTGGTCTACGTCATAAAAATTATTAAACCTTAGGAGTGGGCTGCATTTGGTGACAGCCATGTAAAATAAATGAATAAGTGACTCAAATTTACATCAATGCGACGCTTTATAATATATATATATATATATATATATATATATATATATATATATATATATATATATATATATATATATATATATATATATATATATATATATATATATATATACTATATATATATTAAATGAGGAAGAAAACAATTCAACGATGTGATTAAACTTAATTTTCTGCCATCTCATCTACAGTCTACACGGCTTTGGCTACTTGACCAGCATCTTCCTTTTATTTAATGCATACGTGAGAAGGAATCCACTTTTACACCGGCTTATACGTATACAGCAGAATTTCTAGGATAACATACTGGAAGATTTTTCAGCAACAGATAAGTTGCTCTCTTTGGAACGTAATGTGAACCTACCTCAGTGACGACCTTTGAACTAAATTGAATTAAATTATTGAGACTATTAAATAAGTCTTCTTTATTCCTTTGGTTTCATAATGTCACTACGGTTCAATAAAATGTATCCCCGACCAGAAATTTGCTCATACATTCTTAGCCGGGGTTGAGGGTGGTGGAATCTGGCTGTGGCTCCGATTGGTGATGGAGTCCAATTCTTCTCCTTACCTGGCTGGACTCTTTCGTGCACCCGACAGTTTCTGGTGTCCGCTGAATGTAAAGCAGATGTGGCGATATGTGGCCCACGATGACTTGTATCAAGATTATAAACCGAAGAAAACTTAGCCGCAAAGGAAATTTGCTTTGTCATTAGAAATGCTCAAAAGCTGTAATAAGCTACTCAGGGAGTGAGAGCAAGGAGATGCACTAGGTACAATATAGGAATAGGTTGACTTGGTCCTCGGGGGTGAGGACTATTTATTTCTTGCAACTGGATATTATTATTATTATTATTATTATTATTATTATTATTATTATTATTATTATTATTATTATTATTATTATTATTATTAATGTGACTGCCCTCTGGAAATCTGCAAATTCTTTTTACTTCGCAGCGGCTTTCAGCATAATTCTGACAGTTTACATGGGAGGAATATGGAAGCATATGTTAAGCCATGTCAACCACGGTTGATTACAGTTTAAATTTTGAAAGTTTTCCTTGGGAAAGGGTGAAAGGTGAAATCTGTGATGGTGTTCGATTCCATTTCTTGATACTACAAGGATTAGCATTCACTTCAAACATGTCCACTGCAACGCAATCATGTGAAGTTTCCTCGTTGGCGCAGGGCTTCAGCTACGTTTTTTTTTTTTTTTTTTTTTTTAAACTAAGATACTGGGAGTACACTGAATGACTGAGATGTCTACTGCTATGGCACAACGATTTAAAGATGACATTGAACTAACATACTATTCTCATTATCGCACAAAAATCGATAAAAACTACATTCAGTACACTGTATCACCAAAATATGAGTTGGCTTTCTTTGGTGCTGGACACAATCAGAAGATTGACAATCAAATTTCCGAGCAGTCGTGCCACAGAACAACTGAGCCAAGTGAGTCCTTGCGCTTCACAACGAATTTGCGGTCTTCCCCCTCTGAAATGTCGTCCATACCCAAAAATTAATACAAAAACCACGATATTCTTAGTTACAACTTCCTGAACAAAGAATGAGACTAGAAGACAGAAGCAATGAACAACAGCAAACCTATCAAACGGCAAAACTGGAGAACGTAATGCTGATGTTGGAAAAAAAAAAACTTATTTTGCCAGGAAAAGGAAAACAAAACAAACACTTTAAATCTGCCAAAATTCTTGGTAAAGGTTTTATGTTGGAATGAACTGATCAAAAATATGTTAAGAGTCGCATTTTAGTAAAATCAAAATCTATCATGCAACACAAAGTAAAACATGTAGCACCAAGATTACTATTATCAAAGTAGTCACATTCTACTTAACTAGGTAAGACCAGAGTATTCGCCAAACATGAATCCTTTTACAGTATATCTTGGGTTAAAATATTTGAAAAAGTTAGATTATCTAGATAACAACAGCATGATAATAAAATGCGTATGCCATACGTTGTGAATACCCTCAATCTTTTCTTAAAATCTACCTATTACTAGATCTAAGCTAAAGATAAAAAAAAGGAATCCTACGAGACTTACTTCTATAATTATAATGGTAAATTGAAAAATGAAAGCCCTTTCTCTTACCTAGGCTACACCACGTTCAGAAACGGTTGGAAATTGTAAAATACGTTTCAGACCGTCGGGAAAATAATGTCAAAATATATCCCTTCAGCAGGAGACAAAAGATACGTACAATTTTAATCACTTGGAGTGTTTGTGCACTTTAATTAAGGAGAACGACAAAGAAATATCGATGTTTTGAGCAGCAAGCTTAACGAATCCACAAAAAGGACAGGCTGCTGAAAACCATCCTTTCTTCGGGGCAAATGAAACCCGTGAAAGTGAGGTGGGCGGTGGACACGCTGGTGAGAGAACACTGATCACCCACAGAATCACCTTTGACATTTGACTCTGAGGGAGCTGGGATGAGAGGGGCAACGCTACGGGCGGACGCCCACGCAAAAGCTCGCAGCATCTGTGGTCTCTTACTACCCACAGCATCGAAGACATCCACCAAGTCAGAATGCGACAAAATAAAAAGGAAGACTGAATTTTCTTACTAGACAGTCAGAAAACGGAATCTATCACTTCCCTCTGATAAGAATAAAAGCAGCTTTACATTACAATATGGAAAGGTATGGCGAGACTCAAGTCCATAACAAGTGTTGCATCGTGATCTCTAAAGGAATCAAGATGCCTCGACTTCCCTGGCATCGTCCTGATTCTCTTTCCTTGCATTTCCTTGATGATCGACGCCATGAATGGAACCTTTCTTGTTCTGTCTAGAAGCGGGATTCAGTTTTCTCATTAACTTAATTTACTAAAATCAATAACAATAACAATATTGTACCCTATAGATATAATGTTAAAACGATGAAGAATGTTTTCTGCACAAGGAATTCCTTCATGATTCACCAGTTTAAACATGAATGCGGCAGTGAACATTCCCTTTCTTCTCTTGCCATTAGGGAAACGGCTTAATGTTGAGGGCAATATATATATATATATATATATATATATATATATATATATATATATATATATATATATATATATATATATATATATATATATATATATGTATATATACATACACACACACACATTTCTGAATCACAACGAGATCGAAATCCAATCTCTCAAATGAGAGGCCAGAGTACATCCAATAATAGACTCACACAGATCATAAGAGAAGTTGGAACCTCAATGCTTCCGTACATGCGGTTTTTCCTGGGCAGGCTGCCGCCTAACATACTATGAAATTTTACCAGACTTGCCGACCCACCAGTAAGTCAATTGGCAGCATTTCATTTGAATCACTCCTTTAGCGTGAATATGATGAAACTGATGAACACATGAGCAGGTGTTTCAAAGAAATAAATTTCTGAATCACATCGGGATCGAACCCCAGTCTCTCACTGAGAGGCAATGACTACCAGTTGAGCCACACTAGTAATAAAAGAAGTTGGAAGCTAAGAGTTTCTGTACCTGACGTTTTTCCTGGGCAGGTTGCCGCCCAACAAACCCGCGAATTTTACCCAACTGCCATCACATTCGCGCTGAAGATGTAAGTCGAATGTAATGCTACCTATTGGCTCACTGGTGGGTTAGGCAGTTGGGTAAAATTCGCTGGTATGTTAGGCGGCAGCGTGCCCAAGAAAAACCTGTTACAGAAGTACTTCGGTTCCAACTCACCAAGATATCACATTAATTAATGACCCAATGATGATCTATGAAGAAAGGTTGTTTTTGTGCTTTAAACAGAGAAAATTATTCATACTTCAAAGCACGTTAGACTTGTCAAAGGTGCATCCTGATTCTGAGCCTATCCACATTTTATTAAATTATAGAATGGTTAAAAGCATTAGATGAAGTAGGTTAAAATCCGGTGATTTACATCTGCAGCCGTTATGTTTCGAAGACTGTTCTCATTCTAATTCATTTTTGTAATATTTAGTCTTTTTCATTTTGAATTGTATTTCTCATTGCGTCCTTCCAAGAAAGGTTTCACTTCAGGTGTCTCCTTCGCTTTCTTCTTGAAACCTGTCATCATCGGGTGGACCACTTTCCTCGTAATAGGCTACTCCACAGTTCCATCCATATTCCATGAATTTTTATGGCTTTCACTAATTGTCTTGTTAAATTCTGAGCTTTGTTACAAGGCTTGTAAAAGCAAGCACTGTAAATATAATCTGCATTATTTGTTTCCCCGTATGTGAATGCGTTTGACAGCATTCTGCTGTTGCAGCAAACACAAACTAAGGAAATGTTATACAGTAGCTAAAATGAAATAGAATGAACCTGAGATTCACTTCCGATACCAGGACCGACAGCAACCAAAAAGGCTGTCCAGTTTTACAGTAAAGGGAATGATGGACTTGAGGTCTTGGTCTAGGCAGTGGGACACTGTGGCGCCTGAACAGATTAGTAAACGTTAAACCTGTGCAAAGCGAGGACTATACACTCATTGGGGACCTCTATATTTTCCTCCAACGAAAAGCAAAACTGGTAAGGTGAGAGGATGATAGGCATTCGGGTGAAGAAAGTCAACTGATTAAGACAGTACCTCATGTTTAGGAGATTTCATTTATAAATAATACCGTTAAGACATTGTGCATTCAGTTTATACAAAGTATTACTGGAATTGCGAACATTTTATATCCCACGCAGTAGCAAAGCATTTAAAAAAAATTCAGTCTGATCGCAAACGTTTTCAAAACGATATTTCTTTAAACAGCCATTCCATCGTATGCACAGACTTAAAAATGGTATAATGACTTTAAGAAGTTTTTTTTAAGACGAACGCTTACTCTCGTTAATAAGCTAAACTGCTTTGGAAGTGCCTCAAAAATCTGCATATAAAATACCCACGTAGACTTAAGTAAATGTGGTTAAGATGTGCGGCACTAAAGGGTGACGAGGGGTTTCCTCTCCCGCCATCGACCACCGAGCTACTTAATATGTAAATGGAGGAGAAAAAGACCAGGGCACGTAAAAGGCACCCCAAACAAGATGAACCTCCACAGTATCCTGTCTTATATAAAAAAAAATATATGCCACAACACTTCTTCTCATCCACTTCATTCCTTTATCGTTCTCTTCAAATTATTCATTGATTCGTTTATTATTGGAATATAAGAAGTGCAGTGTTAAGGTGATTCTCAGATACAGTATTTTAGAAGATCATCCTCAGGACGAAAGCAAGGACCCCACTGGATAAAACCGCTTCACCATTCGCGTACAGACCGAGAAGAATACACTTTAGGTTCTCTGTATGAACATGCCACGGATATACGAAATTGCAAAAGCATCGAGAACAGCTTGTCTTTTTGTTAACTGCTAAATGATAAAGGAAAACAAAGCAGGTATGTTTCACGCACAAGACGTTTACAACTCTCGACTGTTGCCACAAAAACAGTAAGAAGCCAAAAAAAAACCATTTTAATAAAATTATTGCAAACTTCGTATACCGAATTCATTACCCAGAAGAATATAGTAGAATATATTAAGATTTCTCCAACCACAATCTGACAAAATCGTTTCAGGTAAGGTCTTTTTCTCTAGATTTGACCGTCTCAAGTCATTGCATTTTTAAAGCAAGTCAGACGACGTCAAAATGTGTTATGAACACAATCAAACTTGGATCATGGAATAGTAACTATCATGCAACTAAGGCAAATCCTTTGCATCAAGCTCCAGCTGAACATCTCTTTTAAACACTTCGATTAATTCCGTTAAAGAATATAGAATTTAGGCCAAAGGCTATGCGCTGGGCCTATGAGGTCATTCAGCGCTGAAAGGGAAAATGACAGTAAGAAGGTCTGAAAGGTGTAACAGGAGGAAAAATTCACAGTAGCACTATGAATCAATTGTTACGAAAGGGTGGAAGGTGAGATGGAAGAGAATATGAAAGGAGATACAGTAAAAGGAACGAAAGGGGTTGCATCTAGGGGCCGAAGGCACGCTGCAAAGAATCTTAAGTAATGCCTACAGTGCACCGCATGAGGTGCACTGACGGCACTACTCCCCGACGGGGTCATTTCGTTAAAAGATTTCGCCTCCATTTCATGAATCATTCAAGTCGACCTCCTTTAAGTTTCTCCTTACTAGACAGCGCTCAACAGCAGATGCCGCAAAACGGGCAAAACCAAACATTTCTTTTAACACTGGAAACAACTGCTCTACAGAAGTAATTCCTAGCTTAAGTCGGTAGTTTTGAAGTCCTATTGTCTTGAAAGTAAGAGCTTAGGAGATCAATGAAATGGCTGCCATTTTTCTTTATTTATTATTCGCAAAAAGTGCACGACAACAATATGCACCGGTTTTACAACACAGACTGGAATTTGTATAAGCGGCGGAACCCATATTCTACTTCAGTGTATTTTAGCAGCAAAAGGTTACCACTCGAGTTAACCTAACCGTCCTTTTTGAAGCCTGGCCCACGATCACCAATAACTACGTTACCATGAATACTATGTTTGGCCCCCAGATAACTAACATGATTCTCATTCACACCCTACATACTAGATTTTTTCCAAGAAAATAAAGATAAGGGGTGAATCCTTCAAAAAACAAGGTGGGGGGGAGAGGGGGGACGACATATTCCAACATTCAACCAGGAGTTATCTGGCTGTGAGAACACTCATTCTGAGAGCAGGTGAGATCCAACCCAAAAATGCAGCAAAATTCCTAAAACCCGAGATGTTTGTCTAGTAAAAGACTTTAAGCCTTAATTAACAAATTTGAACTTTTCATTGACATCTAGGGCAATATGCGTCATGAACTTTTATTAAAATGAAGTACTTTCACATAGGAATACGCTGTTTATTTTATAAGTGGCATAAATTTCCAAAAAATTCCACAATACCATAAAACTGATTTGATAAGCAACCTGGTGAAATTTCGCTAATCAGTTTCAAAAAGGTTGCAACACAAGGTTATGCTTTCGTCAACAAGAAGTTCTTTCTATGGGCATGTTCGTGCATGCTTATTATTATTATTATTATTATTATTATTATTATTATTATTATTATTATTATTATTATTATTATTATTATTAAGTAGATGAAACCTGTTCATATGGAAAAAAAATACCAAAAGTCGAGCATTTCTTTCATAACGACACGATTATCCCTATCGAGATGCACTTCCAGCAACAGCGAGACTACAGAACGTTCATCGAAGGCAAGAGTTTCAATCCAGATCTTGTTTTCACAGTGTCCATGCAAAGTTATTCCTTAATGAGTAAGTATACAAAGTGAAAATCATCATTATTTTTTCGATTTTTACATTAACTTACTCTTCTTTTATCCCAGATTTACTACACTTCATCCCTATAATTCTGTTATGATCTTTTCTTACAGTCCATTTTGTGCTTCTGAATTTATTTTTTCCGTTCTGAGTTGCTTTTCTTTTATAGAGTATTTGGGCATGTTGCAGCCTGCGTTTCCAAACAGTACGCAACTTAACTAATCATATTCAATATGACACATTGTTTACTCTCCAAAGCAAGAAAGCGCATGAAGCCAGTGCATGGTGACCTCTCCAATTTATTTAATAAAAACAGAAAGAATGCTACAGTAACACCACAACTAGCAGCACTTACAAAAACTAGGCGATATGTATAATAACCAAAGAAAATGTTACATTTTAATAAAAAAAGTTCTGGAAGCCCGCCATGGCCTGGTTAATATTATCCTCCGTATCTCCTAACAACACCCAAAAATCTACTAACGTTCCGGGAGAATATTTTTCACCCTTTTACGTTCCAGCTATTTACAAAAACTACAGAAATTTTAAAACTGCTGAAGCTTTTCTCATAATTCCGATCAAATACCCTGTCTTACAGCAAAATCACCCAGGTTTGGGCAGTTTTCAGCACGACCGACACTTTTAACCCTGACTTATCGATCATAACAGACAACTAGGCAAATAGAATTTCCTGATGGTGCACTATAACTCAGTTTGCCCATTCGTTTAAGTTCGCCCTCATGCTCTTTTCTTCCTCTTGTTTTTTAAATAAATACCAAGCCTTAGCAAACTATCTGGCTAAGTGTTGGCATATTTTCCTTTTCTGATCCAGGTGTACATGGCCTTAACTCAAGGAAAATGGAGAAAAATGGGGGCATTTCATTTGGTGAATTTTGATGGACCACAGTGATACTCAATCTCTTTTTCCCTATGGTGTACAGATTACTGCAGTGAAACAGATGAAAGTCTCGAATTTCAGCCTAAAACCTGTCATACTGAGTTACAAAATTCTTGATGTTATGTTAATTATTCTCGAGACAAGGTCCACAGAATAGTAAGTTTAAAATAATAATAAATAAAATAACGACCTCGTGGAAATTACCTAACCCATACGGATTAGATAATAAATTCTTAGCATCTGAGAACAAGACGCTCAGAAGAATATTAGGAATTAATTGGAGGGATAAGATATCAAATAATGGTAGAAGAGGTAGAGGTAGGCCAAAGGAGACGTGGTTGAGGACAACGAGGCGGGAAGCAGATGACGAGTGCTCGGGAGATCTTGATGAGTTAGCCAGGACAGAATGTGGTGGCGTGAGTTTATCGAGGCCCTATGCATCCCCGTGGGTGCCACAGGAAATGAGTGATTGATTGATTGATTGATACGGATGAGAACTCACTTCCTATTTCAAGAAAAAAGCTATTCACGAGGTTCTGCTGGACCGGAGACCTCAAGTTAAGGGCACAGCGGTGAGGAAGGTCTTACCTAATTCGGCATATCCTGTATCGGATTTACAGATAAATCACTCTTATAAAAATTAATACAACACAGACAGACACTCAGTAACATATGGTCAACAGAGCTCAGCTATTTTCAGCTATATAAATAATAAGAATCATCGAATAAACTGAATACGTCCCATATAATTTATAGCAACAACTGTCGGTTCCAAAAGCAGATGGTAGAGTTAGCACTGATCAATCAAAGAAAAAGAAAAAGACGAACTTCCCAAGAAGAGCCTGGGATTCGGATACGACTGATAGAATCTTCCTTCAACACGCGGTTCAGTCGATTTCAACAGGAGTGACGTAGCAACCGACTTCTGGAACATTCCTTCAACTGCATAAATACCACCGATCTGCACCTCTTAATCCACTGCTTGTCCGTTGGCAGGAACAGTGGTCTCCGAAATAGGAACTAGGAAATCTACCCTTTTTCGTATTGTTATATTATATTATATCATATTATTATTTTTAGTTCGATTCCTTTGTAATATTTTAATGCATTGGTATGCTTTTACAGCTTCGATAGTGAGGAACTTCAAGAATACTATCTACTAGTATGGCATTTACACTGCTTTATTGCTGACTTTTCGAGGCCTAGCCCCAGTATCGAAGCTGTAAAAATACACCTATAATTAATATACAAAATAATCGAACTAAAAATAAGATGATAAAAGCAATTAAAATTATTATAAATAAAATACCAGGAGAAACCTATTCCCATCAAAACAGAAGGAAAGAAGAAGAGGGTCACGGACAAACGTTCAAAGTTCTGGGTAAACTCTTGCTACGAGAGAGGGGTGGAGGCAGTTTGTTTGACTTCGACGCAACCCGTTTTATATAAAAAGACTCGAGGACTGCCAGCTGTTGAGGAGTAGACGCCCTTGACAGAATTTTAAAATGATTGTATTCAAAATCTACTTTGCCTTTTAGCTTTCTGTAAAAGAAAACTATTGTGCCAGTTTTGTCTGCCAGTCCGTTTTTTTCTGTCCGCCCTCAGATCTTAAAAACTAGTGAGGCTAGAGGACTGCAAATTGGTATGTTGATCATCCACCCTCCAATCATCAAACATACCAAACTGAAACCCTCTAGGTTCAGTAGTTTTTATTTTATTTAAGGGTAAAGTTAGCCATAATCGTGCTTCTGGCAACGATACAGAATAGACCATCCCCGGGCCGTGGTTAAAGTTTCATGGGTCGCGGCTCATACAGCATTACACCGAGACCACTGTAGCGACTGTAAAGAAAACTTGACTGCGCCGAAGAAACTCCGGCGCATTTTTACATGTTTTCCCATGCTTACGAATATTAGAACATTAAAATTTTTGGCTTAACACTGCACCAAAGCACTCTGAATGCACAAGGTCACCAGTACTCAACCAAATCATGCACACACAGTACTTCCACACTCAAGCGCAGCTGGGAAAACAATGGGAAACGTGTGTTACCAAGAAGAGGGCATCATGCCCTAGATTATTCTGCATCCAGTCATCCAGTGCATGCACGGTAGGACGACTTCATATGAACTCCATATGAAAGGATTTCATAAGATGCGTGGAGGCTGTATCCCATAGAAACATATCCCTTTTCTTACCTTCTTTTTCATTCAGAAACTATGAAAGAGATATAAACAATATAAAAAAAGTATGAAAACAACAAATTCAATTAATGTTTAATTAAATCCTACTCACGTCGACCTGCTCAACAAATAAGCATTTTCATCAAGTTTGAAGTTCTGAAGTTTTAATGATTCACCTACAAAATTAGCAAAATCTTTCCACATTTTTGTCACAACAGGATTAAAACTTCTATAAAACTGTGCAGTTCTGAACCTCACTGGTACAGAAACAATTGATAGAAGTAACTTTATATTTAGTACTACATAGTGAACAGCAGTCTGGGAATATCTACAAGCAAAGGATGATCATAATTATATGTCTTATACAATGTGAATAATGAACATGAACAATGAGTGTTAGAGAATAATATTAAAATTAGAGTAAATAAGTTGAAAAGAACTGAGTTTTATCCAACAATTGCAAAAAAAAAAAAAAAAAACCAACTGCTTAAGACCGGACAGGCAAGCTATCAAAATGCAGACGAATAAAAGAACGCAAACATTTCCTCATGAGAGAGAGGTCTCCAAAAATCTTGAAAATCTTTCTCAGAATACCAAATTCTGTCCAGTTGGAGAGGAGAAACACTGGATATTTTTCTGGTAACTCAGTTTGCAATCAACCATGACACCCGTAACTTTAAAATAGTTGCATTAATTGAACAAACGCCGTCAATATACTTAGAATTTTGCTGAGTTGAATTTCATCTCCCATAATTTGTACCACGCACTAACTTCAGCTAAGTCTCAGGTAAGGGACTCAGTAACCACAGGTCTATACTAAGGAGATGGGAGCATTGTCAAGAGAATAGCATCATCTGCACATGGAACAAACTTTTATTCAATGCCAAGCCAGTGTATGTGTGTGATATAAAAAGTCATGGGCAAAGACCACTACCCTGGGAGACACAATGGGTTACATTCCCGTAGCCACTAAAAACCCCCCATCAACTGCCACTCTTTGCATTCTGTAAGTTGCCAATTCATCAACATTACAATGAAATGGTCCACTAATTCCCATAATCTAAGTCTGAAAACAAGGACTTCATGATTTTTGTATGTATAGGCGTGTGCATGTGTAAACAAAGTATACGGTGAAGCAATGGAGTGCAAGATCTTTTGTCTTTAAGCCAAGCAAACTACATACAATGGGAGAATAAGATTACAATTTTTATGCATACAAAGGTCGTTGCATTTGAGGTAGCTCTTCGGGTGAGGAACAGCTGTCTTAGATGAACTCCTCTACTAGATAGAGCAAGGAGAGGCAAATGACACTGAAAAGGTTACTGAGATTCTTTAGTTTCTCTTTTCAATTTCTTGCGAAGATCTTGTGCAGATTGGGGTGAGGAGTATATAGATCTGGGCTTAAATTAATACTATTTTCATATGTTAGCTGTATTAATGAAGACTCTGATAGAGTTCTGGTCACAATAATAAGACATCTTGGTATTATACTGCTACTGAACCAATCAAATGTATGTTATTTTCCGCTTACATGCATAAAAAAAATAGCATCATTCGTTTGGTCAACTTTCAACTGAATATCTACGGTGCTTTATTCTGACATTTAATTCCTTGTTTGTCTGGACCAAATAAAATTACTCTTAATCTGTACATGTTTTATCCTAGACAGCTGTTCCTCACCAGAAGAGCTACGTTAAATTTAATAACCCTTGCATACTGAGATATGATCATATATTCCTTTAATGCTAGCTGTTGTTTGTAAAACAGAGTCTTCTTTGTAATGATTTTATTGTATGTACTTTACTTAAAAATACATAATTTGGTGGTCCGTAGCTTGGGTCAAGAGATTCAAAGCTGAAGCAGCAACTGGATAACCGCAAGCGTGGAAGATTTTCTGTCTGCTTCTGACTGCTACGGGCATTATAGTCTCTAGACTGAATTTCAGCTGTTGTAGTCGGGAAGCTGGCACAGGCGCTGTTCTAACAAGAAGATTTTGTTCCTTTTACAATGGAAATAAGAGGCTGAAAAGTTTTATGCATTGGGGCTTGCCAACCACATCATCACATAACGTAAATTGTTTGTCGTATCTGCCCCGCTCCGTTTTCTGTTCTCTTCCTTCAACGATCGAGTGAGAATTCTCTAGGCTCCTCACTTTGCAAGAAAGCTTTGTAACAGACATCGACCTAAGTCATGGATGAGGACTTAACGAAGTCCTAGAAGGTTTGCAGTGCTGCTTAGCCTCACTCTATCGATTTCACCTCCATTTCTCTCGTTCGGCGTTGTTGCCTTTACTTTGTTTCATCTGGAGATCATTTTCTTGAGACATGTCTCGCAGTCATTTCTTTGACCAATGTCATTTCTTTGACCAATGAACTCACTTCTCTGCAGGAGTCTGGATTTTTTTTTTTTTTTTTACTTAACCACGCCTGAAACTTTCTTCTCGGAGGAAGTCTGCCATTTTACTGTGACATGAGGCAGCTTGGAATTCAAGTGAGGGACAACGATCGTGGCGGCACGTTACCTCAAAATCACGCCTGCCTCTTGCACACGGAATTATGCACCTGATAGTTAGTCGCCAATGTATAGTTTATTTATATATATATATATATATATATATATATATATATATATATATATATATATATATATATATATATATATATATATATATATAAAATATACATTATAAACACATATATATATATATATATATATGTATAACTGAATCACGAAAATATGGAACGTGATGAATGTATAACGGCAAATGCCGTTTCACTTTTCTTCGTGGCATTTGCCTTTACTTATATGCGTGTATATATATATATATATATATATATATATATATATATATATATATATATATATATATAATATAAAACACGGGAAGGTGGTGTAGCTCATCGGTAAAACATTGAGAAAATGTTCGAAAAGCCAGTTGTTCATCCTGGCCTGTCCCCATTAGACGATACTGCTATAATGTGTACCATATTCTGATATATATATATATATATATATATATATATATATATATATATATATATATATATATATATATATATATATATATATATATATATATATATACTCCGTATGTGCACAACATGGCTCTCCATTGTATTCCCCATGTGAGGAATAGGCATCACAAAAATGTGAGTTGGCTTGAAATCTAAAACGACTTTTCTGCGTATAGCCAAAGAGACATATGGGAGGAATTTTCGAAGCAAAACGTGAGACTTGGTTGTCATCTGTTATGACCAATCAACTTCAGAAAAACCTAACCTTTATAAGAGTTCAATTTTACTGTTAGCGACATATGGTGAGTTACACAATCTATCTATTAAGGAATTTTGTAAAAAAGAAAAACCTCTGTGCAGGGAGAAGGGGAGAGAGAAATGAAATATGAAATCGTCCAGCAGAAGAGACCCTTCTATCCATCCCTCGGAGGAAGACAGAAAAGCAGCGCCAGGCCCACGCGGGAAAAGGGGGCGGGGCGGCGGAACCGAGTACGGTGACTGAGGGAGGGAGGGAGGGAGGGAGGGAGGGAATGTGCAGGGAGGGAGCTAAGGATGGCGGAAGGGAGCAAGGGAAGGCATATCTGTGTGTGTGTGTCTGTCTGTGCGTCTGTATTGTGTGTGCACGCGTGTGTATGTGCGTGTGTGCGTGTGTGTGTGTGTGTGTGTGAGAGAGAGAGAGAGAGAGAGAGAGAGAGAGAGAGTGAGAGAGAGACACGGCAGTCAGCAGTGCCTCGGTTGCTCAGTGTCTCACAGGTCGGTGCAGTGAGTGGAGAGAAGGTTAGGTCCGTTGTAGAGAAAGGTCGTCAATGGGAACAAACGCTGGCGAAAAAATCCTGCCAAAGCAACTAACTGTTTGCTGTCCAAAGTGTGAAGCGGTCCTCGGGAGCCCAGACTTTCTCAAGCTGGATTTGACACACAGTCCCATCCAGAGAGGCAACAAAGACATGGTGGTCCCGAGAAACGCCCCACACTTGCTCCGAAATAGTTATTACCATTATTGGTCAAACCTTCAAGGACGAGTCTCGCCTCAACAGAAACAGATCGACATTGACATGAGCTTCACCGTATAACATGACACTTTTCTCTCTTCAGTTTTCACACACTTTCTTTGCATGCTCCTCACACGATAGCTACGAACAACGCCAACTACAGCAGTTAGCGGTTTCGGAGACATTCCGAACAGTTGCAATCCAGTCTCCTCCTTCTACTTACAAAAGCGCAAACAAAAATCCACCAATACCTACACCCATCGCACGAGTCACGAAACAAAGCAAGGGGGCGGCGCCGACCTTCTCATGATCAGCAAAGGTCAAATAAGATAACCACGCCAGGACCTGTGGCTAAACACTTTTGTCCGCGCGTTTTGGAATGACGAATTGCAAAGAAATAATCTTTTTTTTTTCTTTTACTGGGATCTGAGGGGGCTGGCTCTAACTGCAGATGTGTTTGGGGCTCCTCACCACGTGTCAAAAGGCTGGAAAGCAATCCTCGCAGTTCACGATACACATCAATCCTTTTAAATGTCTTCAACAACCAAAGGACGCATATCTTGGCGCTCTCAGGGCACAAGAACACAAAAATCAAACGATAGTCTCCATGGAAGTTTACCCGTAACGCTTCATGGTGAAAGAGTGATTACTACAATTGAACTCAAATGCAATGAATTTCATTTTGTTAAAAAGGGGAAGAAATCAATTTGTTCGTCACGATAATGAAGTTGTCTTCAAAGTGAAATTATTATATCTAAAAACACTTATCTGGTTATTGGCAGTAGCGCAAGAATAAAAAAAAATGGACATAAAATCACATTTCAAAAGCACAATGCACGAACCTGATTATTTCACTTCCATTTTAATCCAAGAGAATCAACGTTTATCGAGTACTCTCTCTCTCTCTCTCTCTCTCTCTCTCTCTCTCTCTCTCTCTCTCTCTGTGTGTGTGTGTGTGTGTGTGTGTGTGTGTGTGCGCGTATGTGTACGTTGATACTGGAGTAATCGAAGAGATAAATATGCGTTAGCGACTATCAATTTTCAGAAAATCTGCAAGAGACCTCAGTCAAAAAGCCGGCACACGATGAGTTGTGAATTGCATGCAGAAATGGAGAGAGAGAGAGAGAGAGAGAGAGAGAGAGAGAGAACAAGCCAGTGACTGTGACCGGGAATCAGTCAGGTATGGGCACTGCTTAATGCTCCTCAGCCACTAGCTCAAGGAAAGCAGACGCATTCTGTCACGGCAGGCTCTCCTCACACAACCCTAAGGAGAATGATGTCCTAGTGCACTTGCATATACAGCTCGACGAAAAATTTACTAGTTAACAGAAACAATGACTGTATGCACACACAAACACACACACACACACACACACAGAGTGCGTGTGTCAGGGAATATATTTAATCACGTAATAGTGTAGTATTACGAGAGCCTTCGGTCGGTTAATTATGTATTATTGTCATACATGGTGGTGGATATATATATATATATATATATATATATATATATATATATATATATATATATATATATGTATGTATATGTATGTATGTATGTACATATATATATATATATATATATATATATATATATATATATATATATATATATATATATATATATATATATATATATATATATATATATTATATACATATACACACACACATATATATATATATCATATATATGTATACAAAGAGAAAAAGAGTATTTGGAAATAGGTTAATAATGTTAATGTAGAAGAGAGAGCGAGAGAGAGAGAGAGAGAGAGACTGACGTTTTTATGACATGATGCATGCATTTTGTGCAAGCCTATATGCAACAAAACTTCCATGAAAGTGAAACGACATATTCAGTTAAACTGCAAACATATAAACCTTTCCATCCACTTACTGATGATGGGTGATACTTGCCCGGTTTTATTCTTCATTCATTAAACTTTTTATGTTCGAAATGTTATCACGTGATGACATTCTTTTAAGCAAGACAACTTGAAGTTCAACACCTAGGTTTTTTTTTTTTTTTTTTTTTTGAACGGCTGGTCACCGTGATTTATAAGAAGGAAGTCTCATGCACCGAGCTATTTTGACAATGAAACCATTTTGCTAAGGGAGCTTATCGAGCTTTACGGTTTAACACCCACTCATCCGGAGACAAAGACAAACAACAAAACGAGTCCTCGTCAAGATGGAACTGTCCCGAATAATAATTGGCCGTAATCAATCAATGGCCCGGGAAGCGGAAGAAGACTTGAGATCCGTCTTACATATTAATGCAGTGACATTTGCTTTTGCCTTGACGCAGTAACCGCGTCTCCAAGGCCACTCCCTTCGCCTCATACAAATTTAAGCAAGGACGCACATATCTCTTACACGTAGACTGGCAAGAGAAAAAAGTCGGAAAATGCGAATGTCATCGTAGGTACTGATTCTATGGGGGGCTCTAGCCAGATAGGGCGATCAGGACTCAATCTCTGCCGGCCGTCTCTCTCTCTCTCTCTCTCTCTCTCTCTCTCTCTCTCTCTAGCGCCTCTCGTTCCTTCTTCCATCATGCGTCAGTCTCGTTCGTTCACTAACACAGGTCGCCTTGCAATTCACACTCTCCTCCCCTCTCCTCGCTCCTCGTCTCAAAACCCCTCTCTCTCCCCCTCTCTCTCTCTCTCTCTCTCTCTCTCTCCAGGGTCATTATAAGACAAAACAAAAATATAATTTCTAGTGAAAATGCCATCAATATGCGATATCAGAGCTACAGAATAAGCTTACATCTACAGTATATCTATACCTATAGATACATATATTCAATTTATAAATATTTCTAAGAACCTTTTTTTTATCAAGCAACAAGTTCGCAACAATATCAAATACTTGGGTTTATAAACAAAACTTATAAACTTATATAATATCTATAAATATACATATAATATATATATATATATAATAATATATATATATATATATATATATATATATATATATATATATATATATATATATATGAATGTTTGCAAAAATCATTGCAAACTGCTCTAAAGATGAGCATATTGCCTATCAGCGGTGAGACGACACACTGGAACAACAATGCATCATAAAAGATCGTGTAAAAATATCATTCCTGTGAAATGTAAAGTTTGTTTTATAAAATCTGTTCAAATAGCCTTGTAAATAAGAGCAACTCCTTTTGTTTTCAAGGGAAAGATTGATGTGTCGCTCTTTCGGTGTGTAAAGGGATCAAAGCAGACAACAAAAACTAACAGAAGTTACCACGAAACCCAAGAATAATTATTATCTCGGACTTAATTATCCATTCCTTCCAAAATTCAAAAGTATCTTAAGTGTTCTACATTTTTTATTCTGGCTCGTAAAAACAATGTCAAACTTCAGTATCTCTCTCTCTCTCTCTCTCTCTCTCTCTCTCTCTGTGTGTGTGTGTGTGTGTGTGTGTGTGTGCGTGTGTGTGTGCATAAGAGGCTTCCAAACGATAATAGGAAATAGGAAACGTGCGTCTTTCAAGCAAGCATCAAATAAATGGGTGTAGAGACAACCTCGAGAATCTTCTCACGTGCTCAGGATAAGAACTTCAGCTCTCATACTTTGCCAATGGGCGGAAGACAAAAGCAGTCAATAACAGCATAATTCAGAAGATAAGGATAAACATTCCAATTTTAAAGCTCCGCTTCTCGTTAGTTATTTTCGAGCGTATTTCAACAGTCATTTAATTGAATTATTCTCTTGCAAAGACGATAAGCAATTAAAATAAGGTTCTTCAAAGAACTATGGAGAGCTCAGCATGTTCCCACTGCCTGTCTTTCCGAACGCTTATGCGCATCAGTCCCCAAGCAAACAATTATTGATATATGAGAGAGAGAGAGAGAGAGAGAGAGAGAGAGAGAGAGAGAGAGAGAGAGAGAGAGAGAGAGAGAGTGTCACTGACTTTCTCTCCATATTTCTATCATTACTATCTAGCACTCATTGCAAACAAATATCAACTTAACCAGAATCATAAAACCGTGTTAAGAATTTCCCATGATGGTGTCAATAATCATTCACTTGAAAGTCATGATGACAAGCGCAAAAACTGACAACAATTAAACTACATTAGTTTTGGTAGTAGAAATACATGCATGAAAGTATACAGGTAACTTCCTCATCTTCTATAAATAAATGGCTACATGAAAACAAAGACAGACAATAACATGAAGCGTATGGGAATTCATAAGAGCGTAATAACATCAAACCGTTTCTCCAAAAGCCAACGGAAGAGTCCTCATCAAAATCTCTGACCCGAGAAACATCCAAACGCGTACATTCTCACTCCCTCTCTCTGCAATCATATCACCCGTTTCGTTTCAGTGCTTCTTGTACAAACATTAAGGGTTTTAAAATAAAAGATCGTTCCTTTAAAAAGGGCTACAACTGCATAAAGAACCAACAAATTGCGGAGTTGCTTGTTTTTAGTCCACCACACTTCGTCAAAAAAAGCTACATCCAATTTGCGCAATCCACATTTCAGAAATACGATTTTGAAAAATAAAAAACAATGACCAACGACCAAGCATCATTCATGAGAGAAGCCATTCTATTATTATTATTATTATTATACAAAATAATTTTCATTTAGATCGCGGGTGATGGAAGAGGAGTCTCCAACTGGCACTTGCTTCTGCTTTTTCGTGGTGTCTTCAAATGTACTTATATTCAGAGAAGGCCCTCTCTTCTCCTTAAGTGGCGGAAGGGAAGCAACAAGTATGAAGGGCACCTTAATGCCTGGAGGGCCTACTTCATAATTCACTCAGCCTCTCATTACATTTTCTCTTGTTTAATCCGATGGCTGGAGGCGCCTTCACGTAAACGCACCAAAAGTTTTCTTCTTGACAAGAACTGTCACTCCCTTCCGACAAAAATAAATTTCTCCACTTGATGAAAAAGAAGGGGATCCAGGAAAATGACCAAACGTTTTGTTCAGATATGAAAAAAATCTTTAAACTCGTTGCACACACGTCGTGGAGCGACATGTTAAGTTAATTTAACATCCACGATCTGGCTCCTGGAGCGACATGTAAAGTTAATTTAACATCCGTGATCTGGCAATCATCCGAATATCCTATGCAACAGATCACACCAGCGACCCTTGTCTCCTTTTCTATTTCTTTCCACTAACTGTAATCCTCACGTACAGTCAGCATGCACATTCCCCTGTCCTTGGCACAACTTCTGACTTCATATGACACTGTCCACTAACAATGATTCTCTTCATACTGTTGAAACAAATCTCCATGGAACATCAAGTTAATACACGCATACATCACGTATATAAATAATCATTAATGTGTGTGTGTGTGTGTGTGTGTATGAATGCCAGCACCTATGTATATAGTAAAATATCTGTTAAAGCACATAACATCACCTTTAAAAACTTGCTTCTGCTGCTGGTCAAGGCAACGGTAGACGTCTCATGTCTGCCGCAAGTGAAAACCAAATAGTGAAGAACATTTCGTCTGACACGAAGTTTGGAATTGGTAAAAAAAAAAATACTAATGTGAAGAAAATGGCTGATCAGTTAATTTCATGATTTATTTGACCTTTTTTTCTTTGCTGAGTATAAGATGTGCATTCCATTTCGGTTTCTTTTCTGTCCCAGCACTTGAGGGGAAATCCGAAGGCCTCCCAGACACTTCTCCCTCCAGATCGAAAAGGAGAGCACGCCATGAACCCTTCCAACCTCCAGCCGACCATCATGGGGTTCTACAACAGTGTAGCCACTTGCTTCAGAAAATATACAGGTAGGCGTTCCATAATTAATCACAGTGGATCCAGGTTTCTTTGTCCTCCCCTTTTTCACACTTATCATTAGGTAAACACAGGTAATCAGAGATACTTTTAGAGATGACACATTAATCACAGAACATGGCTTCATCTAGGTTTTAGGGCGAGAAAGCAGGTCTTTTCATTTCATGCATATTTAGGTTATTACAATTTTCACATCGACCATAAGAGGTGATAAAAGGTAAGACTTTTTTTTTTTTGAGAAAAGTGAGTAGTAGTAACCACAGCGTCCATAGTGGATCTGATCTAATTCTATACTGGAATTCCTACAACACACAAAACTTCACGAAGGAATGTGAAGTGGCCGCTGTGGTCGCCCACCAACCTTACCCCAATAAGGAATTTCATCCCGGCATCTCTCTCTCTCTCTCTCTCTCTCTCTCTGAGAGAGAGAGAGAGAGAGAGAGAGAGAGAGAGAGAGAGAGAGAGAGAGAGAGAGAGAGAGAGAGAGAGAGAGAGAGCCAAACAAACAATGAAATAAAAATTAAGCTACTGGAATATGAAAAATATATTATAAATATACTGCTTAACAAAAGACAAATATGGCATGCTTTTAATAATGTAGTTTCGCTGCTTGACAGAATTGTGCAACAGCTATGATTTCACCTTGCATAAAGACTTAAAGGAATAGGGGCGAGTAACTAATTCAGTCATTCCATTGCTAACAGGAGAAAAACGAGGAAACCCTTTTTGAAAGGAGGGTTGTTTAGGATTCAGAACTTTCTGTTCTCATCATCATCGTCATTATCAGTTCAGTTTAGTAGGCTCCAAATGCCATACACGATTCGTAGTCTTCATGGAATGAGCTCTCCCTCTTACCACAACCACAATACCCTTACGCCTGGGCATCATGAATGTAAAGACGGGAAGTCGAAAACGGTTGTTATGCCCCAGCTGAACATAAGATCACCAACCAAGAGTTAAAAGACAGTCGCTCATAAATTCTGCAATGAAACAAAAGCAGCGAGGGAAAAATGGCCATAACCCATTCTTTTCGACGAAAATCGTGCGTAGCCATGCATGCCAGTTAGTGTATAGAAAAATGTCCTGTAGCATTCTGTCTTTTCTTTTTTTTAAATAAACACTGATGCTCAGTTAACAATCATAATAACAATACCTACAAATGTGCGGCTCTCATAATTACAGGCATTACGAGAACAGTGCTGCAAAATTTGCTTTCGATATTCAAGCCCAGTGAAAATAAGGTCTGACTTTCCACGGATTAGCAAACTTTAAGACTATTTTCGCGCGACTAAGCCGGCTATTACAGTAGTACAACAGATTTTGGGTAGTTTTCACCATCCTTCCATTTGCTGGCGCCACCATCGGCTCTGGTCCAAGCCTGCATTACAAATTCTCTCACGTCATCTCTCAATTATGGCAGCTTGGGTTTAAAGCTTACCTCTACACATTCTGAGGCCGGTCCCCTGGCAATCCTTAGATACCAAAGGCGGGGGAAGATATTTCTCTCTCTCTCTCTCTCTCTCTCTCTCTCTCTCTCTCTCTCTCTCTCTCTCTCTCTCTCTCTCTCTCTCTCTCTCACAGACCGAAGGCAATTCTCTCTTCTTATCGAGATGTATCCATAATTTTTGTGTTAAAATTCAGTATATATATATAGTATATATATATATATATATATATATATATATATATATATATATATATATATATATGTATGTATGTATGTATGTATGTATGTATAATGTGTGATTACATGCAGTATATAAACCAACATACATTCATACACAAATATATATATATATACAAATATATATGTATATATATACATACATATATATATATATATATATATATATATATATATATATATATATATATATATATATATATACATACACATGAACATATAACCATGTAAATATGAAGACTCGCCTTGTGAGCCTTCTCTGTGCGTGCCTTTGCATATACAGTATATAAAAACACACACATATCGAACTATAATGCACTTTCACGCAAGGCACTGAATGAATGACAAGAAAAAAGCATCAGCTGGGGCGCAGTAAAGTATCATCACCGTCGTTATCAATGTCGCGTGACGCAAAGGGCCTCTCGGAAATTTTGCCACGCACCTCTTTCTTATGCTTTCACTTCTTCATCTCCAGCCTCCTTTCTCAAGGTTCTCACCCAAGCAGGTCTGGGTCTTCTGACTCTTCTGGTGCCTACAAGAGCCAGGCTGACACTAACACGTACAGCTTTCAAAGTGACTGTGTCAGGACAAAACAATTACATACATACATATATCCACATATATATATATACACACATACACACACACACACACATACACACACACATATATATATATATATATATATATATATATATATATATATATATATATATATATATATATGTATATTGTATATTGCCTCCTGCTGTGGTAAAACAACCTGGCTTTGAATTTCGGGCGATATGGCCAAGCTGAATGTGTACCCGATTGTTAGTCGACTCTAGCTGACCTCAGCCTGTCATGAAGAAGAGCAGGGGTTCAGTAAACCTCACCGCAACAAAATAAGATGCAAATCGGAAGAGTAACACCCTATGGAGCCAACTCCTCTCCAGGGCAAAAGGGGATACTGGTAATATGTTTAAATGTACATTTAAACAGGATAGAAACCAGTTCCGGGCTTTATAAATTGTAATGAAATAACTGTAATGAGAATTATGTTGGTGACACCATTAGATACACTATTCATAGACTATCTGAACACAAGCGAGAAATGACATAGACCAGAGGTCGATTCTTTCAGTACATTTTAATACATTTGACAGAGTTGGGTCAAAACATCAATTGGAGAGAGGCTGTAATTTTTTTCCAGGGGCAATTATCGTAAGAGGACAATTCTGGAAACCACCTATAGAAATCAAACCGACAGGGAAGGTTGTGGAGTTCCATCGAAAAACCAAGTAAACAGATGCTCCCCAATCTCTGGGAAACCTCTAACGTTTCCTTCCTTCCAGAGAAGGACTCATGTGCCACAAGCTCTTCCTACCGAATGATATATCTCCCAGCGAATGCATTCAAGCACGTCGACTGTACACTAGTCAGATGCAGACAGAGCACCAGAAAATGAAAAAATAAATCTTCTTCCGTCTACTCCCTGGACCTCTTTGCTTTAAGTGCACAGTAAGGGAAAACACGACAGGCCCTTTGGCAATTAACCCACCCTTTCTTCCTTCAGCAGCCTTCCTTTCTTCACTGACTCTATCCCTCTGAGTCCTCTGCGAATTGCCTTCTTAATGGTCTCTGCAGAATCAAAGATTCTGTCACAGACCTGCTTCCATACGAAGTATCCTTCGCCCTTAACGTGGACAGCAATATGTAAGCCAACAGTTAATGGTCAATGAATAATTCTGTATATTGTCCATTCCTGTTTACGTCGTACCGGATATAGAATTTAATAGACTGCCTTCACCTTCGCTCTAATACCTTCCAGTGAACCGAACAAATGACTGTCTGTATCATCCTCCTGAGTGCATCTCTCAGAAAATAATGGCTCTCACACGAAAACAGTAAATGCTCTTGGTGACGAGACGATGAGAACACTATTAATAGAGAGAGGCCATCAGTCCCCCTTATGTCATTATTTCTTAAGACAACACCTATAAATAATCATCTATTACCAAGCTATCATGCACTTGATCGTCAAAATTCGTACCTGTATCTATTTATAAAGTTGAAACGACAGCTAGAGCTTTCACCCCTACGTTAGAGGAAAAAGGGGGACACGGCTCGCAAAAGAAGTTTGTCCTTTTTTAAGTCTCCTTTTATCTCTTTTGTTTGGAGACGTCGTCTAGGGGAAGAATGTTTTATACGCCCGTCCACGCCTTCAGACAACTTGGAGAGAACACTAAAAGATAAACCGAGTTTTCTGGAAGCATACAGTATACCACACTCTTTATATTCCACAACCCTCAAGCTTCCACATGGCATATTCACAACCGCCTTAGAATCAAACTCTCATTTGAAGGCTTACGCCAACACCTAGATTACTTTAAAGGTACATACGAAATTAATGATGTGTGTGTGTGTGTGAGAGAGAGAGAGAGAGAGAGAGAGAGAGAGAGAGAGAGAGAGAGAGAGAGAGAGAGAGAGAGAGCAATGAACTTCTCTGTAGCAAGTTGCATTGTACTGCGTACTTAAAACTCATTCAGAACGCTTTCTCAAAACGTAAAAAAATTATGTAATCATATTTTTATATTCAGCATTCCATCCTTTTACATCAAATCATTCAAGTTTATAAAAGGCCCTCAAATATCTAAAAACCTGAATAAAACTTAACTTTTAAAAAACTTTAACTAGCAGAGAGAGAGAGAGAGAGAGAGAGAGAGAGAGAGAGAGAGAGAGAGAGAGAGAGAGAGAGAGAGAGAGAGAGAGAGAGAGAGCTTATCCACAACGAAAATGCCACAAGAACAAAAGGTGTTGAAAAAGACAATTCCCACCATTAGCGCGGGAAGGAGCATTTCCCTCCTCCTTGAACAGAAAGGTTTTCATGGGAACAAGTGAAACGAGTCCAAGTCGGACTTGGGGGGGGGGGGGAGAGCAGAGTTTGCTACTCTCAACCTTACTCAAATGTACAAGTGTCTGGCACACTCAAATAAAAAAAAAAACGTAACAACACTATAGGGCACGCAAACTTCATTACAAAATGAGAACAGCATACTCAAACTTAATCAAATGAAAAAATACGATTATGTGTACAAAAGAATGGCTATGTTACACTCAAACCTCATAAAATGAAAAAGAAAGTAGTGATAAAAGTCTTTGAGAAAGCAAATCATCATATAGTGAGTATGAAACATAAACCTTGATAAAATTAGCAGGTTGGGCCACTCAAAAAAAACGAAAAGTGAGTAGTTAAACCATGCTCAATAAATTTACAAAATGTGTGGCACTTTCAAATTTATTAAATAGAAAATGTATCATACACTCACATATAATGAACAAAAATATAAAAAATTAAGTATACATACATACACACACACATATATATATATACATATATATATTTATGTGTGAGTGTTTATTAGTCTCTTGTAAGAGATTACACACACACACACACACACACACACACACACACACACACACATATATATATATATATATATATATATATATATATATATATATATATATATATATGTGTGTGTGTGTGTGTGTGTGTGTGTGTGTTTATATGTTTGTGTGAGAGAGAGAGAGAGAGAGAGAGAGAGAGAGAGAGAGAGAGAGAGAGAGAGAGAGAGAAAGAGTATTCTGAGGAAAAACAAAGAAAACAGAGTTATTCACGGCTGATGAGATTCACTTTTTGTAAGTGTGGCGGAAAGAAATTGCCTTACAATGGGTTACTGATACTGTTGAGAATAATAAGAATAATATTACACACTGTAAAAACAAACGGAGGGGGAAAATGTGGAGGCCTACTTAAGTAGCGAAATGATGTACATGACCAGTAGTGCCTTTGCAGCCATAAAGAAAATAAAGTAAGTGGAAAATATCTGACCCGGTAATACAACAAGACTGAGATGGTATTATGCCTAAAGAAAGAGAAAAAAAATTGCCGTTGTTAAAGGAGAGATAAACGTTTGAGATGACTTTGACGACTCTCATAGCTTGCAATGCTTGAAAGTTATTGCACGTCTGTTCTTTCAAGTTGTTCCTAAATTTTAATAAAATAGGCACTCGAGGACACAAACATGAATAGAAAAACTTAGCAAGAAAAAAAAAAGGGGGGGGTGTTGGTACGAAGCGAAAAGCGTCCTCAGACGAAACTTGGGGGCACGTACAGCACCCATCCAGCCAGCCAAGTCAAAGTCACAGGTTTTCCCTTAAACAGGCGGCAACAATAGTTTCAAAATGAAAAAGTCGAATCCCAATTAATTCATAAGTAAGTCTAGACTTCACTGGAGTATACGGTTATTATCTGTTGAATTTGTTTGGGCAAGATCTGATGGATTATGAATGTTGAAAAATAATTGTTCTTGAATTTTCAATTGTATCCCTTTCAGATTTTGATATATCCCTTTTCAATCATTTAATTAAGTTCGATTGTACCATAATCTAACTGCTGATTTCTATTAATTCTGATTATACAATACTATACATTTTAAAAATCTGATTAGGCTTTTGCAACCTTGAGCTGATATCAGTGATCACGTGGTTACCCAAAACAACTTTACCTGTTCATTTAAGAGGTAATTCGGGGTTGTTACCCTAAGAGCTCGCACTCTCCTGCAAGAAATCATATATATTTTTATATATGTGCCATCGTAATAACCACAAAGCACTCTTAATTTCTCGAATTCTTGACACTTTTTCAAATTCAAGAATATGAAGAAAAACTGACGTATGTATATGTCATTTTTATATCTATATATTTTGAGGGAAAACAAATAAAGTCATTCACAGCTGACGAAATTCACTTTTTGTAGGTGTGGCGGAAAGAAACTGCCTTACAATGGGTTACTGATACTGTTGAGAATAAGAAGAATAATATTACATATTGTAAAAACGGAGGGGGCAGTTACAATGTCTTGATTTTACCAAGTCTTTGATTAATTACTGTCGAACAAAATTTGAATTGCTTTAACCAGCTGAAGGCGTAATTGGTCTATTAACCACAAGTAGGCAAGTACCTGGTGAGCTGATTAACTTCTAATCTGAAGTCGACGAAACTGGGATATTATTTCAGAGTCTTCGGGTAATTACTAAACTACCTGTACACAGACAAAGGGAATCATACATAAAAGCAAATCCATATAAGTCTGAAACATAAAACCCCATGGCGTAATTGAGATGTAAATTTATGTGTGAATATATATATATATATATATATATATATATATATATATATATATATATAAATATATATATATATATATATATGTGTGTGTGTGTGTGTGTGTGTGTGTATATATATATATATATATATATATATATATATATATATATATATATATATATATATATATATATATATATATATATATATATATATATATATATATATATATATATATATATATATAATCTACTGGTTACTTTTTACCAGATACGTATTTAATTGCAATAACCACAATGCCCTCTTGATTACTTGAATTCTTCACACTTTTAGGATACGCTTGTTACTACAAAGCCTGAGAACCAAATGGTCAGTATCGTGACTTCTTCCTGATACTCTGGATGCGGGTTCGAATCCTGCTTCATACGTCAGTTTTTCTTCATATTCTTGCATCTGCATCTCAGGCTTTGAGGTGACAAGCGTATTCAAAAAGTGTAAAGAATTCGAAAATTAAGAGTGCTGTGTGGTTATTACAATAAACACATATATATACATATAATATGATTTCTTGTAGGAGAGTGCGAGCTCCTAGAGTAACAACCCTGGATTACCTCTTAAATGAACAGGTTAAGTTGTCTGGGTAATCACGTGATCATTGATGTCAGATCAAGGTTGCAAAACACAAAGACGAGAGGTTTTCATCTATGACACGATTTCGCGGCATTTCAAGATATCTGAGGCAAATCTGATAAACATATCAAGAGATGTAAACGTAAATCAATTTATAAATAATTTCAATGTCCATAAAATGAGTTTACTGTGGTTTTGAAAAACAGAATTTCAAACTTCACTAATGTTTTCAACTGCTACCTCTCAATTTCAAAAAGATGCGACACTATAAATGGAGGAGGAGGAGGAGGAGGAGGAGGAGGAGGAGGAGGAGGAGGAGGAAGGCTAGAGGCCTATCCTACCATTCTTCCTCCCCCAATGTGCCAAGGGGATTTAGTAGGCTGCGATTCACCTCTCTTTGACCTTAAAGACGACATCACATAAAAGCTTGTGCATTATCCTATCCACCCGCCATTGCCAATACCTCTTCCCTTCCTGGCAGTTCCTCTACTTTCTCATTCCATGTGAATCCTCTCGTGCACACTGATGAAACCCCCGGTCATTAAAACCAAATAACTCTCTCTCTCTTTTCTCTCTCTCTCTCTCTCTCTCTCTCTGATAGACATTATCTCGGTCTTCGATGGTAGATACTTAAAACAATTGCCATAACTGTAAAACTGCTTTCCTTAATTGCCGAACATTCCAACAATGCAAATCCTCCTCCTTGATAGAGAGAGAGAGAGAGAGAGAGAGAGAGAGAGAGAGAGAGAGAGAGGGGGGGGGGGGAAACAAGCAAGCCTTTCTCGGGAACTAAAAGATATCGTTTTATTCCCCCCAAGACGGTCCTTTGGCAAGGCAGCCAAAATCCCAGAGCGAGATGCCTTCCTTCCCGCCCAAACAAAACTTTGAGTGAGTGAGGTGACACCTCAAAACTCAGCCTTCAAGTTCAGCAGAGGATATAAAAGGTTCTCAATCTTGCAAAGAAAAGGAATTCGCTAAAGCAGCTCATCTATACCATTTTGCCGCGATGACAAGGCTTTTTCATCCTGCAGAAAGCCACTCTACAGCGTATGTGATCACTGACCTGATTGAAATATACCATGTGCAAATAAGAAACGATAAAGAGCATTCACTTCAGATCTGCTGTTCCTAATCCTTGCATTCCCTTGCTCATGGTCACAGCAAGAGAAAATTCGAATTCATCATTTTCTGACTATGGCAAATATTCGAGAACAAACAAACAAAACTAAGTTGACAGGAAAAAAAGTGATAAAAAGCTAACAATCAGATGAAACCGAGCAACAGAAGGAAACGAAAGACACACTGAATACGAGTGTTTCTGACGAGGAAGATACTCCGTGCCTGTGCCCGCCCGCCCTCCCTCCCGCATCAACAGAAACCCCTTAATGCATAAATCATCAGGTAAAATTGAGACTCTTCTTACTGTTTGCATATCATTCCAGTTACTGCCATTAATTCCGAAGGTGGGTGTGGCTACTAGGCCGGAACGAAAGAAGGGTGGAGGAAGCAAAGTTGGAAGCATACGAACACTTCCCATCAAGAGACGAGGGTCACAAGTCAAATCCACAAGACCTCAACCTCATTTCAATCAAGTTCCTTCTTTAACGAGAGAGAGAGAGAGAGAGAGAGAGAGAGAGAGAGAGAGAGAGAGAGAGAGAGAGAGACTTGCGCCGGCGGAAATGGTAAGGAAACTTCCTTTGGAAGTGTCACAAGTAAAGTACATCTGAAATGGTGAGAATGACGCCGGTTGACCAACCAAAACTAACACTGAGAAGGAAATAGAAAGAAATTAGCCCCTGCCACTGCATCTCTCTAACAATGCATACCAAATCTACGGGTTTATTTCTTAAAATGGCTGTTATATATATATATATATACACATATACACACACACAATACACAAGCTGTAAAAGCACGCATACACGTATATACACGCTTGAACAGATTTAATTTAACCAAAACATGTTTTTTATCACGGCATATTAAGAGTAAAATATTCATGTGAATCTCTGGTGCAAAATGTGAAGATAAGCAAGAGGGAATACGATTCGTCGTGTTGGACAGACGAGCGGAGAAGGAACGAGGTCCATTAAGAATAAGTGAAATCCACATCAATAACACCCCTTTCTTTATGCCATATGGGGATCAACGAACACATCTACCCGATGAAAATGTTAAAAAGAAACACACATGTATGAGCATGCACACACACAGGCACACACACATATATATGTATGTATGTATGTATATATGTATATATATATATATATATATATATATATATATATATATATATATATATATATATATATATATATATATATATATATATATATATATATATATATATATATAATCTGCATTTAATACAGTCTTTCTGCTGGAAACATTGGCTCCAGAAGTTATTGGCCTTCCAGTTTTCTACAAGTTTGTTAAGGATGAGGTTGCTAGCCTCACAACTTTTCCCAATGTTCCATGTACTTATCATAACCAGTGTTGCTTAACCCAGCTGATCTGACGATTAGAGCGGTCTTGAAAACGTGCTATTGCCGTCGGCACATACGTGAACACAGATCGTGTACATATTTCCAGGAGAGAAAGAGAAAGAGAAAGAGAGAGAGGTATAATCTTCCTCAACAAACGCAATTGTACGTACGTAGAAATAGCATAAGTTCCTAAGCGTTCTCTCTCTCTCTCTCTCTCTCTCTCTCTCTCTCTCTCTCTCTCTCTCTCTCTCTCTCTCTCTCTCATAAAATTGCATACCCAAAGCTGAACTGGAAATTATTCTCGTTTTCGCCTGATTGCGGAACTACTCCATCTGCTATATACACAGGACACCTGTATGGCCGGGTTCTGCCCTACCCAGAATAAGAAACGAGGAGAGGATGACGGGGAAGGGAAGGGTGAAAGACAGCAATAGGGGAAGAACAACAATTTTGAAAAACGATCGTTATTCGACGGAAGAAATGAACTTGGATGAGTCATTGGCATTCTCGACCACGACAGGAGGAGCCTCGCTAATGACTCAAGCTGTAGCTGTATGGTGGAATCATGTCAGGGAATGATGCTTGGACCGCTGCCCAGAAACAGCCATTAGCTGATCCAACGCAAGGCGGACAGACGAAAAGGAAGGGAGGGAGGAAGGGAGGTTGGGAGGGAGGGAAAAAGGGCAAAAGTCAGTGAGAGAACGAAGGAAAAGCTCTACTATCAGCAACGACTTTTTCAACCTTGATTCCGCCAAGAGTCTGAGATGGCCTGACTGACCTAACGACTGTAACGAATCTATTTCGGCTTACCAAACGTTTTAGAAACAAGTAAAAATGCACCGAAGTTTCTTCGGCGCAATCGAGTTTTCTGTACAACGTATAATGTTGTATGAAACTATCAGCCGCGGCCCATGAAACTTTCAGCCAAGGCCCGGTGGTGGCCTGTGCTGTTGGCACTATAGCAGTGCCAGACTTTAAACTTAAAACAAAAATACTGAGGCTAGAGGGCTGCAACTTGGTATGTTTGATGATTGGAGGGTGGATGACAAACATACCAATTTGCAGCCCTCTAGCCTCTGTAGTTTTTAGGATCTGAGGGCGGACAGAAAAAAGTGCGGACGGCCGGACAAACAGCCATCTCAATAGTTTTCTTTTACAGAACACTAAAAATCGCCTTCCCATGTATTTCTTTTCGTATCTCGAATGTTACATTCTTCTGTGCAGACTGTCACCCACCAGCGGACACCAGTGCTATTCAAAAAAAATCCTCAATACACCTTATCACAAGATGACCACGAAAATATTAAAATTAACGTTTTGAAGATTAGAATCTCGAGTCCCTAAGAATCACATACACATTCATTTATCCTGAGCTCCATAAGATTGAATGATACTTCTCATAAATTCTGGGCTTTTGAAGCAATGACCAAATCTGGAATTAGGGGATAATACATAAACACACACCAACCTCACACATACAGACGTTATATATATATATATATATATATATATATATATATATATATATATATATATATATATATATATATAGTAACGCATGTACGTGACAAAAATATACATACAAACTTCCATACTTACTGTACATGGCAGACAGAGGGTGGAACTGGAAAAATGACTCTGCTCATTTTTATAGTGAATGAACCACAGCTTGGAGGCAGTTGACTGAGCAATCGCCCCCGCCCCCCCTCTCCAGCCCCACTTCCAACGCTGCAAAGATAATCGTCCGCTGGCTGCAGTGGAGTGGAAATAGGCTTACAAATTTCACGATATGTTTTTATAAGATAACCACATCACAAAGCGACACCCTACAGAAGCGAACAAAGACAGTAATGGCACACGCTTTTGTTCTTAGCGTTTGACAGACAAGAACATTCTTTGACTTCTTGACTTCGGGGGAATAGAAAGTGAAGTCGAGAAGTAGGATTACTTTACTGAATAATTTCCCTTTAAGAAACGAGGCAACTAAACTTAAATATTAGTTGATTATGTCGTCAAAAGGTGATGTCACAGCGAAGGGGAAAGAAAAAAATTACTGATTGTATAACCTTATTGTAACTGGAAGGCCATTCATAAGGGTTGCACCACCCAACGACACATAGGGTATCCTTCGCCGGCTGTAGATCATTAGTCAGAAAAGTTTCTGGCTTCATTATCAAGGGATTATACGGTCACAAAGTGATGAAGTTAGAAGGAGAGTGAGGCAACTGTCACCTGTTTTGTGATCTAAAAAGCAATACGCGGTAAGACACCACACTGCAACACTAATTTTTTGCTGGGTCATCGGCAATAATGGAAAGAGTCATAAAGAGCATCGCTGTCATGTGATTATGATGTTAAAGTGACCTTTTCGGGATTTCAAAAGCGTTTTTCAGCACGACTTCTTGACACATAAGGAATCTCATTCTCTAGATCACCGTCATCCTGTAACCTGCTCTTAGATATTCCGAAGGCTCCACAACAACGAAGTAATACTTGGGAGGTATATGAGGATGGTGCGATCTCCCCGCTCCTTTAAACTCACTGTCATTTGTCCTGAAAAAGAAGCCACTAAACGGGAAAAAAAGGCAGAAGGAAACAGCTGCACAAGCTTTTTCTTTTGCTTTGCAGCAGTTCACAAAACGCTAAGCAAGTCATAAATCCCATAAGCCTCAGGCACCTTTATTTAACGCTGACCTGAAAAGTGAAATCCTTTAGTCCTGCAGTACAAATTATAGGAATAACTCTGTTGCTTTGACAAATTACAACTTTCCGCACATCAGGACATATGCCACAAATTGACTTGTAAAAATGCAATGAAAACATCATGAAGATTGAGGTTTGAACACGATCTAGATAAACTTCTGGCTTAAAAACAAACTGTTCATGTTAGTACTTCAAGCAAAACTTGAAACAATGATTGTGCATAAAATATCAAAAACAACGCACAGCTCAGACAGCACTTGCCTTCGTCTGTGTTGATCTCCATCAAAGCAAAACACCTGGACATAACGAACATTGCTCCCAATTGTCATTGAAAGAGATTTGAAAATAAAACATTAAACTGAAATGAAAAGAATCATAAAGAAGTCCATGAAAGTTAACTTCTTTTCCCTTTACCCTCCTTTTCGTATTCATTTGCAAAATCAGTGTCTTGAGACACTAACGGCTAGAAGAAAGACCATTTCACTGCAGTAATTACGAAGTGAATACAGGGCAACCTTGTATAGGAGAGCATCATACTCAGAAACCCTGCGGGGAGGGAAGTAGTAATGTGGCCACTGGAGGAAAAATCATTCTGAGAGAGAGAGAGAGAGAGAGAGAGAGAGAGAGAGAGAGAGAGAGAGAGAGAGAGAGAGAGAGAGAGAGAATTTAAATTCAATTATATTCTAACTTTCACAATAATATTGATCCTACAAGTAACTGGAAACATTTCACCGATACGGAATGTGCATTAACAGCATTTCTGGATCAACATGAAAAAATATAAATAAGGTGTTACGGCTCTATTAGACAAAATGAGCACCACAGCTCTTTTCTACGAGCCCAGTTACTTCATCGTTCACCTCCTTTTCTAACGAATGCAGTCTAACCTTGGCTGGGCAGGAGGACACCACATGCCAATTACCATGTTCCTTAAACACAACGCAATGGCCAACGACTATTTTTTCTTATTAAAAACGGTGGATTTTTCAACAAGGTCCTTAGATCGGTAAAGAGCTGCGACGGTACGAAATCTCTTTGAACCAGTAGTTAACAATAACAATAAATAAATGGAAATTCCAAGGCGTATTCATCCTGAGGCAGAAGGCTGCAGTGATAGTGAAGCTTATCTACGGTACATCTCGAAATATGAAGTTCTGAAGAGAATCTTTGATCAACAGAAGAAAAAGGACCTGGCTTGACTATTCCAAATACTTGGGGTATTGTACCACACACGTCCTCTGTCAACTCATTCTGTTTCAGAAAATAAACTAATTTTTTTTTCAAGTGAGACTATTAATGACAAAACATTAATAGTCTCACTGTTCGGTTCTACACTAAAATTCTACAAGTGAAGGTAGGGTCTCATTTTGAGCGTTTATCACTTAATCTACCGAGGCATCAATTTAATTTATTGGTTTTCTCATTCTGTTTTGTCTTTTCATTAAGTAATCAACAATTTGGCTCTTCTTTTGTTCATGCCGACTGCCGTTACAGCGAAAGCTCTCCTCATTGCCAACATGAAAAAATTCGGCAGCGAATGTACAAGCGAAGAGAAATAACTATCACCGGAAGGCGGGACAACAAAGCATTTCCCCTAAGCTGTTTGCTTTAGCAAGAACACCTGCTACCCAAGTTAACGGAACAGAGAGAGAGAGAGAGAGAGAGAGAGAGAGAGAGAGAGAGAGAGAGAGAGATGGTTCCTCCTTTACTCCTACTACAGTCAGAAAACTCTACAGAAAATACTTATCCGTAGCACTTGATTTGGAAATAGAAATGGATGTTTGAAGCATGGAATGTTTCAGACGATGACAAAAATTCCACAACCGTTCACAGACGCTACGCTAATTAGATCGGCGAGGAAGAATCCAAACTGGCAGCACTGAAACTAATGATATTCTGATATTAATAATCGCATCAAAGCCGATGATTATAACTATCATGCTACATATCCACTGAAACAACACCAAAGATGGTGGTGAATATGTAGCATAACTTTTAAGACAAATTGATGGAAAAATACACAGTGTGGTTTTATCATACCCAATGCATGGGAACTAAATAAGTACAGATGATAAGTCGTACACACAGAGAAAAAAAATATGAACAAGTTATGATAATTTCAATGGCTGACAATAATACGAATTCATGCTACCGAAACAACTGCTTTGTCTCATATTACACGATGACCATCCCTAATAGTATACGACAGCAATAAACCCACCAATGCAATCAAAAGCCCCCTTGATGACAGGTGTTTTAGCCCGCAAGGGATGGCAGGGCAATTAAGGCCATTAACAATGATTAAACACAACTGTTACGCGCAATAATCTAATCTCGTTCTCTGTTTACCGTCCTTCAATAAAACTCATTTCTCCAATTCTGTTATTTTATTACGCTTCGTTTGTTCCCGGTGCACGACGAATTTCCTCCTTAAACCACAAGACATTAGAGTACACACTGGCTCCGCTGTGAGCGTTCGCAATGAAGGCTTCTTCAATTCCAGCCAGAGCTTCCATTTAATCATAAATGATAGGAATTTCCATCTCCTGAAAATCACTTCCCAAATACTTTCGCCAATATACTTTCGCCCAGGGCAATGGTGTTTGGCCACGGCGCGGTGCCAAGAACAACTCTGATGTTCCGAAGGCAGCAGAACTCGGATGAAAGTCGTAGGGAAATTTCCTCCTTTCCTTCAGGGCACGCCTGCCAACACCTTTACTTCTCTTCTACATCTGGCATTTCCTCGTAACGTTTCCTGACGCCCAAGCAGAACCGACCTATCAATACAGGAAAGCCAAGATCGCGTTGCTCACAAGAAATCAACGTTCCTTTCAAATATAAAAACTGCTGTGCGAATGAATGAACTCCTCCCATTCTCCTCTACTTCACTCTGCGTCCAATACCAATGTTACAAAACGAAAGTGCCATTGGCAGCAACCATAGATGATAACCACAACATACTTCTCATTCCTGTCTCTCAAATCTTGAGAAATCTAAAAGAATCAATTTTAACGCAAAAAGAGAGTTCAAAATTTCCTCATGAAATTTTCACTGATGGATATGTTTCCTTTTCCAGTCATTTGAATATTTGAATATGATGCACAAAGGGAAAGGAAAAAAGAAAAGATTCTCACTCAAATTCATAATCAATAACGCTGTCGTTTTAGAAAACTCTCAATATCGAATACAGCAACTCATTCCTAAGTTTACTGAAAACGGGTGAGAGAAAGAGGCAATATATCTGTCTTCCTTACGGCTAATTCATGTCAAGAGAAAGCCAAAAGACCAGGGAAGGAAGCTGAGAGAGGAACGATGCCTCTCGAGGCCAACACCTTCAGAACAAAATCAATAAGAACGAAAGAGCAAAATGCACATGGCACAAAGACTGTGGAAAGAAGAAAACGAACAGCCTAAGTGAACAAAGAGCGTTTGTGAAGTGTAATGCCAAAACACTTTTAAGAACACTGACCAAGGAATAAAGAATGAAACACTGAAAGGAAATGACGGAAACGAACGACTTTCGCCCAAAGGAGGAAGAAAAGGAAACTCCCGAAACAGTGTCCACCCCAATCAGCTAGCGCTCGACGAGTCTCCTTCCGTAAGGATGTATTGGCTTCGGCCCTGTCCTACAAGTCTCTGACCAATTACAAAATAATAATATAGTCAAAACCTTTCTTGTACATCCTTTCCGTGACTTGCCAGGTATCTGTGTGTTCGTTATGTCACTTCTTTTCTGTACGATCACATAAAGCAATACTTTCTTAGACAAAGTGATGCACACAATTGCCCTTCTATTACCAAGCGAGCTTTAACGACCAAAAGGCAATATATAGACACATATTTCAATGATGATTATCAATAAGGGGAAAACTGATAGCGACGATCAGTAAAAATAAAATTATTAAATGAAAATTAAAACAAATTAAAATTGCACATAGTATTCATATAATTCAGATGAAAATTAACAAGAACAACATAACTCAGAGGTATAACAATTATGAACACCTCAGTTAAACACCTTACTATGCCATATCTTCCAGGTCACAGGTCCATCATTTACTTTATACACACACACCCACATAGTAAATCATTTATATGTAATATGTTCACATTTATATACAAATGAATCACTCTGTGTATAAAAATTAATGGGGCCATGGTGTAGTGGGTCAAGAGCCCTGAGTGTTTGTTATAATAATTTATTCAGTAACATACATACATTATATTTATACACACACACATATATATATATATATATATATATATATATATATATATATATTTATATATATATATATATACATACTGTATATACAGTATATATAGTCACAAGTGGGGATGAACAGTTTGGGAGCTACAATTCCTACTCTAACATACTAAAACCCCTGCATTGATAGTTTAAAACTAAACTATAGCTAACAAAAGTACAATTTACAGTACACGGAGAACAACCTGACTCCTATCCAGCTCAACTCCCCAAAATCTCAGACCATTCATTTTGGACTCTGGCAAATTTGGACACGTGTACTTTGGTGCGTCTGAGGAGGGGGTGATTGGGGAGAGGGATTAGGGAAGGGGGAGCGGAGCAGAAGTCGAAACAACTGACTATTCAGGGTTTCAGTTGCTGCTGAACTCCTCTCCTGAGCTCGCCACTCCACAGTTATTAGCTTTCAACATCAACATATTTTGTAAGGATTCCAACTTGTGGCGAAACACTAGTAAGTACGTAGAAATACACTCCTAAATATAGCCCACTCAAATAAGTAGTATAAACGGGATTCAAATGCAAAAATTTTGGGCATGAGAATACTTAAACTTTGCATTGAACATGCCAAGTCCAATGTTAAAAATGTTGACGTGAAATTGAACTATATTACTAACGGAAAGGTTTACACGATACTCTGTCTACTGCAGATACTCTGTCTTGAGATAAATATCTACTAAAAAGAGCATGTACGATCCAGAACCACACAGTCAGCCCAACAAGACAAACACACGGAAGCATCATAAAAACACTTTTTTTCCGAACTCTAAACAGTTTTTTCTCAACTGGACAAGGAAGAAGAGGAGGAAGAGAAAGATGGAGAGTAAACCATCAACGCCACCTTGGGCCAGATTCTCTCATAATGCGGGGAATGGGGAAAAAGATCTGCCACCAATGAACTGACCTGCAGAAGGTAAGATAATGAACGGACGTGAAATGGTGATACGTAAAGCATCTTCCATTTCAAAGTTACTCCACAACAAAAAAGGAAAATGATGCTTTCAAAACACATCAATGAGATCAAACGGAAGCGTTAATCAAAATATAGAAATATGAAGAGAAAAGCCTTCCAGCCGCTCCTTTGACTCAGAGCAATCCAGTGGGTTTGTTCAATCGGTCATAGAATAGCGGTATGCATGAATGAGTTCTCTCAACAGCTACACGCGACAAACACAACAAAGAGAGGAAGCCAGGACTTTTCAACCGAAAGCGAAAAATCCTGCTTAACAAGCGCTTCATGTGCCAGCGACTTGATAGATCCGATACTGCCAGTACATCATCCACCTAATCATAAAAATAACGCTAAAGGCCCCAAAAATGATTGACGAAAAACTGGCCATTCCACGAAGATGTTCATGTATTTCATGAAATACAAAACTTGAGCACTTCACAAAGTTTTACAGGATACACGCGGACAAATATAACGTTAAAATGGGCACCATCTTGAAAAAATAACGATAACTTAAGTAGCATGTACACAAATGAATGAGACGAAAAAAATCAATTAGACAAACGGTCATAGAATAATGCCAACAATGAAAGCGAACATAGAAAAGGAACGAACAGACCTCACGAACAAACGAGTGAAAGAGGCGTTTCTAACCGAAATATTCCCCATCTGCGAATCATCCAACACAAGGCACAAGGCACACTCATGTCAAACCTTTATGGTTATTCACTGCAGTCTAAGAATGAATGAAATCAGTTCTCAAAAATCCTCTTCACGGGCTGCCTACTTAAGCCTTCATATAAATTTCCTTTGTCCATTCACCCTGCTATTGATAACACGGGACATACAATAATGACAGAGAAATTCAACATTAATAGCACAATTAAAATCATTTTCATTTTAGTTCCGATTTTAAATTACCAGATGCTTCGAGAGGCTATTACCGAGTGCAAACTAAAACTGCTCCATTATTTCAAGGCAAAACCCAAATCGAACACACGTACCAAATGCAACTGTAAGATGAGCATCAACGATCTGGTGGATACAAGAAAACCCACATTTTGATTCAATGCAGTCCCCAATAAAATTTGTGAAAGCAACAAAATCCTGATCATACAGTCCCGTGAAACGTCACTCAGTCAAACAAGAAGAAAAATGGCATCGAATTCTCGTCGGTGTCTCTGTCCTCTCAGCCTCCCTCCCAACGCTTTCCTTGTGCCGAGAGCAGCAACATCCAAGGAGCTGTTGTGACCGGGTCTGACTCATGTCTGCATGTTGCCCAGCCCAGAGCTCTTCCTCCTCGTTAGCTTTAGATTTTGTCCTTGAACGAAATAAGCTCTCAGACGATACGACTAGTTTCCTTCCTTAGACCCTTTGATTCCCCTTCCCTTCACCAGTAGGTTTCCAAAAAAGCACGGAAAGATATGAGCCCAACACGTACCATTACAGACATCAGAAAAGTCCGCATTCGAACGAAAAGAAACTTAGCGTATAAAACTTATTAAACCAACTTCGACTATTCCATTTATAGCTGTATTATTATATATTTTTCAACGAGCAGAAATATTTAACATCAGTTTTAAAAGAGATAACAATAGATCATTCACTATGAAATGGCTCTGATGACTTGACCATTCTGTTACAAGACGTCAAACTCTGCGGATAATTTGATTCGCGTTTCACTATCCTGAATTTGTCAAATCTCTGGGAAGATACCTGACGATTTCTTGCTTCTCCGGCTCTTCTAGCATTTTTGCTGCTGCTGCTGCACTCAATCCTAGGCTCCTTCCAGCACATCTCCAAAAAAACCATTGGCCTTCCACAAAATGCTTCTACGGGAAAAACCATTTTATTTCACCCTTTTATTCATGATGTTTCCTCCTCCATTATTTTAAAGATAATATACATAAAAAAATGGGACGCTACAAACCAATTCAATTATTTCAAAAAAGCGATAAATAATATACACATAAAAGACACAATAAACAAGATAGTACGGACACGAAAATAACATTAGTAACCATGACAACAAGCCACTCAACATACACATTAAAAATAGTTGTTTTCATCTGCTGAGTTATAGTCTTACTCTTGACGACTTCCTTAAGCACTGGGATGGCAACACCACCATCCAATAGTGCAGCCAGGGAAACATTTCGCAATATTGCAAAAAATGTGAACTTTTCACATATATGACTTGCAATGTCGCTGACCCTTCGTGAGACACCATCATATCTGCGTCTGTTGAGTATCAAAAGTTACCTTCCGAAAGACACTCCCGAAACCTTCAACTCATCAATATACAGTACTGCTTCATGATCATGAAGGCGGCGACGTTTCGCCACAGGGAATAAAACTGCAACTTCAAAACTCTGCTTAGGTGGCTCATCAAATACACCTTCATTGCGTAATGGACTTCCATAAAAAATCTTTTGTTCCAAAACATCCCGTGACAAAGCAGTGATTCGCCAAGTCGTTGTGACTGCACCTCCCTCGCCGGCGCCCCAAGAAACCCGAGTAAGGGATGGCAAGCACAGCACGGGGCAGCCCGAGGCACTTTCCACCATTCGGAGTCTTGAGTTTTCATATCAGAACAGACTTCCCACTCAACTGATGGTCTTGCTAGAGTCCGTAAGGAACCACATCCCTCCACCCCAGAGTGGTTACAATTCTTGAAAAGGCAGTTATTGGGATGAAAGGACAGCCTCTAAAAGAAACGGTGTGTCCTCATACAAACTTAAGGTCATCCGGCTCCAACTTACCTATTTTTTGTAGGTACTCCGCCGCCTCTAAAAGGAAGGATTTTACATACCTGAAAAGACAGGAAACATATGTTACTGTCATCTCAATACATATATTATCAATAGACATACAAATCAAATCAACTTCATTTCAAGTGACTCAAGAGTAACTACAGTTAAACAATATCAGCGAATCCGAGAGGAAAATGTCGTGAGTAATGGATTCATATTCGTGCAGCTAAAAGAGCCATATAACGGCAACATAAATGAAAACTAAATCGAAGAAACTAAACACGAAAAATGGGCTACGATACAGAAAGAAAAAACCAACACATACATTCTAAAAAATGCAGTTTGATTGGAACTCGAGTTAGTCAGCTGACAATCATTTTCTATAGTAATAACTTTGTCATCGGATAACACTCAAAAAGATTGATAGCCACAGGTATCTTGGTGATTATGAATGTTTCCAAACCTTTAAATGTTACCATACTATTTTAAAATAAAGTACTTTAAAGATATTTTTTCCAATACAAGAAAAGTTATCAACATAACACTGGCAGCTGCATTCCTTTACCCAAGGGCACTAAATATTTACGAAATAATTTCTAGAAGAATACCGAAGAATCAAGATAGCCTAAATTTCCCTCGTACATAAACAATAACCATCATTCATGTTAACCTTGGTATTAGTCATGCATGTGGATCAGATCTACACAATTTCCAGGAGAAACAATGACCCCGAGATGCAAGCAACACCTTGACACAATTCATCATTTGGAACTTCCTGATATAAAAAATAAACATCTAAAGGCAAATCTACGCTGCTCGGTGAAAGGAAAACATTTCATGATTAGTGACTGGAACGGAAAGTCTCAGCAGTAATACACAGATACACACACACACACACACAAAGACAACATGGTGGATGTCTTAGCATCACTGATAGTTGACCTTGCCTCAGAGTATCAAGGAAATAACTATTAAATAATGTAGACGGATAACAATCATCATCGCTATAAGTAAATGGAAGAAATACTCGATAAACCATAGCACGAACAAGCGAGTAAAACAAAGCAACTTCGTGGCAAAATTAATGCCACATCGTACAACAAAATCCCTGGGGCGTCCTCCTGCTTCCCGACTTGTTTGGGAGAACGCTACGACGACCATGGGGACGGACGGACGGTGCCAGCAGCATTATCACGTTGTCTGGGAGGACAACACACACATCCATCGATCACGGACAAAAATCCTCCCCTGCCCCGAACTCTTCGCCAACGGATTCTGATACAAATAAAGATTTAGCCGCTTCCACGTTAAAAGCATAATCTCAATCTCTCTCTCTCTCTCTCTCTCTCTCTCTCTCTCTCTCTCTCTCTCTCTCTCTCTCTCTCTCTCTCTCGCACAATCGTTCTTAACATACGTGAAATTCATGAAATGCTTCATTTTATGAGTTACTTCAATTCGACCTCGCTTTCCTGCATAGATCAAGAGCTGCGGACGGAACTGAAATGCAAGTGGTACACTTCCTTCACATACCACGCGAAGGCTCGTGCTATTTTTCTTATATTATATATTGATATATTAATATATTTAAATAACATTAGCTCTAACCACACTTCTGCAGGCAAAACTTGACAGTCACTGTAATAATAATAATAATAATAATAATAATAATAATAATAATAATAATAATAATAATAATATACTGATTTCGACATACAGAATAAAAAAAATTGTTAAAAAGAGTAAATTCACATATGTCCAACATTCAAAAAAATATATAACTAGAAAAATGTTAAAAGTATAGAAATACATTAAATTATGAAAGGTCATAATAAAAAACAATTGCAGGTGCGTTCTCAGACATTCACAGTGACACCTTCACACATACAGACAACGAAATCTTCAGTTCGGCGACAGGCAATATTCAGTAAAAAATGTGTATTTACTTGTGAGCCATGCGAGGCGAACGATATGATCTCATCGAAGACAAATTCATAACGACATACAAGACAAGGAAGCTTAATAAAACAGCTCTTCACGAAGACAATCCTACTCAGGCCACGGCCAAGAAATGTTATTTATTGGATGTCCAAATGCGAGACAAGAAGGCACGGAAGCATTATTGTAAAACCAGAGATGAAAATTCTGTAACCCCAACGAAATCAATGCTGACAAGGTTTAATTACCACGGCTCCGCTTGTCATGTCCCCAATCAGTAAACAATCATGTACACATCAATTACCTTCCTGACAAATTGCCCAAACTCCATTACAGGGATGGAGATCTCGTTCACAGATGACATGTCAGCAATCTTCCATTTTCCTGGCCCAAAACGCTTCTTTGTCATCAATGGTCTCAGTGAGCTCTGTGTCACCACAGGAAGTTCGTTTCGACCGTACTTGCTTCTGTCAGTATCATACACTGCATCCAAAAACAATGAAGCCATCGACATCATACTCATAACTATTTTTATTGTTGGTTTGCTGTTCTTGTTATTATTCATACTCGTCCGTTAATAGCGGAATTTGCAATACATAATTCCGATCTTAATATCAAATGCTATCGATAACTATAGTACACTTTAATGACTAACAGTACAGTACCTTTCTAATCTATCACGTAGTCTTGAAGATAAAACGTTAACCCTAAAAAAGGCAAATGAGAAACCAGTCTGTATACACTACTATACAGAGCAAAAAAATGGAGAGAGAGAGAGAGAGAGAGAGAGAGAGAGAGAGAGAGAGAGAGAGAGGGAGTCCCAAACTAAGGTAGTAGATGATTACAGCTTTGGAGTCTGTAATCAATAGTGTATGCTGTAGGAGGAGGAGGAGGAGGAGGAGGAGGAAGAGGAGCAGGAGGAGGAGGAGGAGGACGCCTACAAGCGGTATTGCTTCTAGGCGGTAGCATTTCCAAATTCTGACAGGGCCAGATCGCTTCATGCTTTAAAGTGAGTGAGTGTTTTGAACATCACCTTCACAAATAATGATCGCTTTACAAACTTTCATTTACTGTGACCCAAAAACAATGCTTCTCAGAACCCACTTACAGCTCTTCCCAGTTTGCTTGTAAACACGACACAGGAAGAAACTCTAAAATAACAACGATAACGGCAGATGCAACAACATCAGCAGCAGCAGCAGAGGCAGTAACCTAAAAATAGCGAATTTAAACAAAATATAAGATTTTGGACGTGCAGCGACAGCGGATTCTTTTACCCGTAACCAATGAGATGAAGAGAGGATCGACACAAGAAAACAATAGGGAAGGATGTTATCATCCAAAGGAGGTCGTTCTCCTTAGAGGAGCCTCAGAATCAGCCAAAGTGACTGGCAGTGCAGGGAGACTAGGGCAGGGGGGAACTCAGAATCCACACCCTCTGGGAAGGAACAATCAAAGGAGGGGAATTTCAGTCAATGTTTTCATCTCTTTATCCCAGCCAAACCTCTGTCTGCTTCACTATTCATTTAATTTAAGTAATATGTTGCACGTGTTTCCACTAATTCGAAAAATGTGAAGTGTCAGGAAAACAAGGACAAAAAGGGAACCAAGCTAATCCGGGAAAAGGCGCGTCACCCAGTATCTCGACGCAGCATTATTGGAGGAAGAACAAACAACTCGAGGGGAGTAAAGAAGAGGTTCTGGGCCCAGAAGAGAAATGTCTCGAGTAGAGAGAAGTTTCTACTTGGGAGGTGAGGAGGAATTTCAAATAAAAACAGTGGAGGAAAGTCTGCATGTTAATGGAAGAGTCAAAGGAAGAAAGGATCATCGACCCTTTCTTTTCCATCACTATTCAGATGCTACCTTCCCATGATGAAATGAACCCGATTCATCTGCGTTCGTTTCCTCTCGCATTATCTGCACTTTTCGAAACACTGTCTTTCTCCTTTCCACTGAACTTGAACTTTTTGTTCCCGTCACGTCCGTTTCCCTTTGTCATTTCACTGGACGTCCTAAGGCCGTAGGGAAGGCCATCTAAAAAAAAAAGTTTCCCACCTCTAAAGAAAGGGGAAACATTCAGCATTTAGCGTTTGTCAGTGCCTGGTGTTGGCACAAGCCAACCTCTTCAGCTTCTCCAAATGAATTGGGAAAACTGCCTCCAAGGAAGAAATCACATCAGCAGGGATGGGTAAACAACGCTCTCAACACTATTTCTCTGTATTTACTGTTGCCATTTTATACGTTTCAGGGACTGGAAAATTGACTGGTTGGCGCTACTGCTATCTGGTACCAGAAAGTATGTAAACTCCTTACGTGATTTCAGGAAATCATTATTTCTATAACAGTAGGTTCCACACCTAATGTTACTCTAAAATACGGAAGCCGCTGAAAAGTGATTTTCTAAAGCCTGTAGAAGAACGAAAAAGAACTCAAGATAATGACGAATTCCCGGCGTGACTCTTCTTCTACGCAAATAGTAGCCAACATCACCGTGCCAACATCACTTTATCACATACACAATTGTTCTGTGCATTAGTAGAATTACTGATTATTATGGAGTTTTTACACAAGCTTTCTTGGACATCCACATTATCAAGCATCCGTACGGATACACTGTTTTCCAAGAAAGCTTGTAACTTTTTGAATTCATACCACAGTTTGAATATATATATATATATATATATATATATATATATATATATATGTATATATATATATATATATTTATGTATGTATGTACGTATGTGTATATATTTATATATACTGTGTGTATATGTGTATATATATAAATATATATATACATATATATAATGTATATATGTTTATATATACATTCATATAATATACATATTAGTAACCAGAAAAGAGGGAGTAAAGATCTACCTATATTGATCTACTACAGTAATTATCTCTACCTCATTAGCAGATGGTAGAGTACTCTTAATCAATTCCAAGGCCAAGCCGGAGCTATTTCCTAGACCCTGGAATATAATAATAGCTGACGTTCCTCTTCATGATACCTGTCATCTTGCGGTTATTTTCTATCAAATCTATTTTTTTTGTTCGATGGCCACGACAAGTATTTATTAGTATTTTAGAGGACCATGACACATGAGATGAAGAATACCCTAACAGAACTTTCCCCTTGGTGTTTTTTGTTTTCTGTAAAAGAAAACTATTGCTTTCCCCTCGGTGTTTTTAGTTTTCTGTAAAAGAAAACTATTGAGATGGCTTTGTCTGTGCGTCTACACTTTCTATCCGCTCTCAGATAGGCTATTAAAAACTACTGAGGCTAGAGAGCTGCAAATTGGTATGTTGATCATCCACCCTCCAATCATCAAACATACAAAATTGCAGCCCTCTACCCTCAGTAGTTTTTATTTTATTTAAGGTTAAAGTTGCCATGACTGTGCGTCTGGTAACGCTATGGGACATGCCACCACCGGGCCGTGGCTGAAAGTTTCATGGGCCGCGGCTCATACAGAATTATACGCTGTACAGAAAACTCGATTGTGCCGCATAAACTTCGGCCCCCTTTTTTTTTTTTTTTTTTTTTTTTTTTTTTTAGGATGACTGGGCACACTTCCCGAACTCGGCATGTTTGACCTGTTTCTTTTCTGAACAACCCTGTCACATGCGAACGGATTATGAACTGCGGTGCCAGTTCCAAAGAGTTGTGCTAATTGCTACTACTAGGCAACATGCCATCTTCCAATTTGCGTGTCATCTCGGAGACTGGTTAAAAGCTCATTTTTACGCCCGTGCACAAATACTCAGAATGAAGGCAGTTACCTTCTGGTTGGTAGTTTGACCACATACAAACCTACGAACTAATAAGAACATGAAGGAAGTCCATCAACTGTGTCATATAGACGTCTGGTCAAACTGCATACGAAAAATTTCCTTAGTATTTTAAGAATATTGTTATCTCTAATCACTTGAAAGCATGAAATACTTAAGGTCAAGGGCAAATATTCAACTCTGCACGACCATATGCTTACAAATTGTTTACATAAAATTAAACAGAACGTGACTACTTGAAAATGAGAAGAATTCCATCAGAGCATACCATGAAGATCCAGCCAGACGGAGCTTTCAAAGTAAAAATACAAATACCTTCGCCACCATTTCCGACAGAAAATGCTCAGACGGAAATGACATTCAGCATTTAAAAAATTGTCCATCAACTCGAGAAAGAAAATCATGGAAAACGAGCGAGGCCTCTCTCCACCTCCACCGCTGCGTCTTCCCTCCCTCTCCCTCTATGAGACAGCCTCCTTACAATATCACAAGTAAGAAAGGGACTGCACGTTCACAAGTAAACACCCATGCACGAATCTCTACACTGTGCTCGTCTCAGTGCCTAAACATCACACACACACATATGTATGCATGTGTGTGTATGTATGTGTATATATATATATATATATATATATATATATATATATATATATATATATATATATATATATATATATATATATATATATATAGAGAGAGAGAGAGAGAGAGAGAGAGAGAGAGAGAGAGAGAGAGAGAGAGAGAGAGAGACTAACGTGGAAACGTGGATAACGCAACCTACGAAACAGTCAAACCAATCGTGATGATTTATGGAACCAAAGAAAACTAAAGGGGGAAAAATAAATGGCGCCTGAAAGGCAGGATGGTTCTAGCCAGCAGACCATTCCCCTGCACTATCTATACAAGCTGCTAGCCTGCCAATACCAGGCTCCAGATTAGCCCCTGCCTCTTACCCTTACCGACGACATGATGCCACGCCACCCCACTTACCTTCTCCCGCCCATTAACCTTCTCCCCTGCCTGCCTCCCATTTACTCTTTTGCAAGACACAGCGTCCCTCCCCTCCGGCTTCTCCCACTTATCACAGCCATCTTCGGCAATTCTTCATTCACATGCAAACTGTTATTCTCATCTTCCGCGCAACTCCCCCCCCCCTCTCTCTCTCTCTCCTTTACGAAATTATTGTGTTTTGGCGGTAAAATAGAGCACGTCCACAACAGCTCTCAAAACATTTCCAATAAGACTAATCGCCCCTTTCTGAAAACTTTCATCGCAAACGACTGAGAAGTTTTCAGAATCAGACGGTCGTTAACGCAAGGCTTAAGGACATAGCCACGACTTTTGCACAAAATACAGTTATTAAGGATCCACTCTGCATCAGAATCCCCGTCATTTTGTTTCGGACAGAAACAAATAGCTTCACGCACGCCCACCAATCAAGTGAATCCCAACGTACATAATTGGAGGATGTCTGATTTGGCGGCGGTATTGACAGCTGGTGACTGACACATCATGAAGTCATCGACGTAGTGAGCGCACATTCCAAAATGATGGTAGTGGCTGTTGTGCCCTGTGGCCGATTCCTACTCTTGCACTGCTCCCTCCCCTTTATTCCAATAGGAAATGCCGTACAACACCCCAGTTTTCCAACATCCAGATGTGTGCCAGTGGCCAAGGGCTTGACAAGTAGACGCGTACAGTCTGTGACAGAAATAAGTGCATGAGTGTCAATCGCTTTCCTTACCTACTGAATTAGAAACAAGATCATTCTCTTCGTTGAGAATACAACCATAATAACTAGAAAACAGAACGCTTTCCCTAATATAGGCCCGGACAACCAAGAGCAGCTAGAAGCGTATCGGAAGTGTGAGGAAACTGGACAGAAAGGGAAAAAAAGACCCTCATACAGGAGCATCAGCTTCAACTAACATCTATCTACTGCCATCTCAAAGCCCTGCCGCAACGACACACGAAAAGTGGCCTTCGTTTTTTCTAGAAAGAAAGGAAGGCCAGTGCCATTGGGGAGTTTAGAAATGAGCACGAGCGGGAAGTCCCTGACAGCATAAACTTGCAAGCAAATGCAGCGCTTCCAATGAAGTCTTATGAGATATCTCAAGCAGTTGTCTAATCTATATACTTTAACTAAAATGATGCCAGCTCGAACATTTTTAATCATCACACTGTATCCAAGAAGATATCATAAGTTCATTTTCCACGTCACCAAAAATCTTAAAATGCCAATGAAATGTACACAATTTCAAACGGTTTCTTCGCAAAATATAAACTGTCAAGAGTAACACTGAAGAGCTCATCGGAAAAGTCTTTCAGCATTCAGAAATGTGTTTTCCTTTCACTCGCAAATTCAAAAGACGAAACGACTAGCAGGTCTAATGTACCGATTACCTCAAACAATACCGCACATACACTCTCTCTCTCTCTATACGCATAACGACAATTTCACCATCTTTCCATCTAGGGCATTTGGCGAACCATTAATAAATGAACTAGTTTTATGCAGCTTTAGGGAAGGGGCGGGAATGGGCTTTCCGGATAACAAAGGAGATCGAGTGTGATTAGGACTCAGCGCCTCTACTGTCGAGACTTCCTTCATGTTTCTTTATTACTATTTTCCGGTGAAAATTCTTTTAGAAGATGTTCAAGAGAAGGATGCTAGATTTCCCCTGAAAGC
>NC_089746.1:31751511-31754011 GCF_040412425.1 Macrobrachium rosenbergii
ACATACACTAGCGCGTGTGGTGACGGTATGGTGCACCTAATACTCCAAAATATTCCCATAATACCATCACGAGAAGGAATGGAGATTTGCATCTCCTAGTCTGTACATTCTCACGTGCTGCGATTGGTGAAAAAGGAAAGGGGAGGGGGTGGTTTTTGAGGGGGGGCCTTTGAGCTTTATGGCATGTGTACTTGCGCCTTCGTGCTCGCGCAAACAACAGTATGTCTGTCGGTGTCTAATTCTAGGTAAGTAAGAGCCTGCCTGCCTGCCTGCGTGCGTGCGTACGTGTATGTCAAAAGAGCACTAGTAACAGGGCAACTCAACGCTGGGGTATTGATTCACCACCGCCGCCGCTTCTACTGCTGCCGACACAAATGCTTCCTCCTCCTCCTCCTCCTCCTCCTCCTCCTCCTCCTCCTCCTCCTCCTCCTCCTCCTCCTCCTCCTCCTCCTCCTGCCCGGACTCTTATCCGTTTTCCTTCCCTCATCTCCCCTGCCTTAATATTACTACCTCTCTGCTCTGGCTACGGCTGCCCTCACCCCTTGATAACCACCATTCGATTAGATAATGTTCTTTCAGTTTCTCTCGACTGAAAATGCGCTCTCTCTCTCTCTCTCTCTCTCTCTCTCTCTCTCTCTCTCTCTCTCTCACACACACACACACACACACACAAGTAGTGCAGCTAATGCATCCAAAGTACATCTGACCACTAAGAACGCAAAGTTCATCTAATCTTTAAGAAGCAATACATAGAATCACCGGGGGTATCAGCAGACTGCGATTTCGAACTGACTGACCACTGGCACCAAAAAGGAGACATTTACAGTAACTCTGATCCAAGGAAGTTGCATGCCCACCCACTCCCTTTCAAGATTTCTTCAAAAAACAAAAGCAGTAACTTCACCTGTGACAGTGATAGTAAACAGAGTGGAGCATCTGGATTCTAACAGAATGTCTGCTCTCGTGGTTTCCTTTTTTCAGCGAATTTCAGTTAAAATTCACAGCGCCACAAGAATAACAATCGGAAAAAGGATTTGTATCAAGAGAAAATCAAATCCTAGACCTGGAACCCCTGTCAGATCAAATATAGAAAAAAAGCCAAAAGAGGCACAGCGAGAGAAGAGCCGGAGAACACAGCGTAATGTGAACAACTAATCTCTTAGCATGATCTAAGTCGTACTCATCAAAAACAAGACCAAACCTCGGCTCTCAGAAGTCTCAAGAAGCAAGCAAAACCGGCTGACATGGAGTAAAGCAGGACCTAAACCTAAAAAGGTCAAAAGGTCAAAAGTTCAAAAGAGTCCCTTCGCCTCTTTGGGTATCTGAACGCTTTTGGACAAAAATGAGAATCACGTACATAAAGTTTATATATGCAAATATTTACAAGATACACTGAATTTATAAATGCAATCTTCTTTATAACAGATGAAAGCATATTCATTCCTCTGACCCACTAACCCCGAGATTTTACTCAGTGAATCACTTGCTTCAAACAACGTGGCTGTCAACGGTCTAATCTTGATGTAATGGTCGCCACGCATCGAACTTTCATATATGAAAACGAGATTCTCAACATTTACGTGGTTCACTTCGAACAAGTAACAGACTATCGAGGAGCAAAAGTAAACAATTAAATGTTTACTTTTGCTCCTCAGTAGAGACTTTCGGTGAGTGAGATTATCTCACGAACACCTTGGGCTGGGACTGAGCCCTGTGGATGAACATTGCCTCGTCGAGGATATCCTGTTTTGATAGTGCAAACTCTCACAGGATAACAACGCTCAAGAGTTGTGTTTATCTCTCGCTCTCTCTCCCTCTCTATACCCAGTTGCGACCCAAAGCTGTCGACTAACGACTAGGTACATTTTCACTGAAAAGGTCAACAAAGCCACACTTGATTTTAAGGAGGGTGTCCATATAGTCCCTCCTCTGTTTCCAGGATTGACCACTGGTCCCACAGATTACAACCTCAGCACGTTAACACTGCGCCAGTAGACCAGAGAGAGAGAGAGAGAGAGAGAGAGAGAGAGAGAGAGAGAGAGAGAGAGAGAGAGAGAGAGAGAGAGAGAGTACATATGCGGGAATTTGACCGAGCTGGGTTTCCAATGGTTACAAGTTATTTTCCTGGACAAAGAAACTAAATTGATTTTTTGTTGATGTCGACAATCACTGTCAACTGCTGAAACCAACCAAACATTTCAACAGGAGAGTTCACGTTCCATACTCTCCCAGGTACTGTCTCCGAATATTCCCAAAAGGTCGATCAGATAAATAGGACAGAACACAATACAGAATTTAGGCCAAAGGCCAAGAACTGGGATCTGTGAGCTCATTCAGCAAAGAAACGGAAATGAACAGTAAAAAGGTCTGAAAGGTGTAGCTGGAAGAAAATCTCGCACTTGCAATATGAATCAATTATTAGGAGAGGGTGGAAAGTAAGATAGAAGAAAGGGATATGCACATAGGTACAGTTAAAGGAATGAGAGAGAGTTGCAGCTAG
>NC_089746.1:31759011-31834011 GCF_040412425.1 Macrobrachium rosenbergii
CTTCCAAAAAGAAAATTGTATCATTTTCATTACTCACATTTCCTCCTCAATGCATCTGACCTTCTTAAAAAGGGGGGAAAAGGGGACTATGAACATTAGGTGTGTATAGATGAGCCATAGAAATTTGTCATTTGGCATTACTCTATTTTTTTTTGCCAACAGGAATCTTTTCGGCCAAGATCTTCGCCCGCCATGCCTTCAAGACCATCCGGGAGGTGCAATATTCCCAATATCGTCAGAATGGTCGTCTCTGCTTCCCCAATACAGGAATCCACACTTCAGCAAGAGTCTGTGTCAAGATTTTACCCCCTATAGAAGAATCTACAACCTAGATCCTCCAATAGGACATAGGCTCAATCTATATCAATATTTCACGATGTCTTCATTTCTATTACATTCTATTTGGTTAGCAGTTGAAGTTTACTAGAAATAATTGGAAGTGATGTTGATTTAAGCATTTTGTGTAGATATAATAATACGTATTCCAAGAATGAATACAAAATAACGAAATGTATCGTCGAAGACTTCATCACTATGCGAACCATAGGAACTAACTTCAGCAAAAACCTCTTCATTCCGTAGGACTTTTCAGATAGTGATGTCTGCTGCCGTCAGTTAAGCAACTGAAGTAGATGTATGATTCCATTTGGGTTTTTATTTTTATACCTTAGTACTTATATACAGCCAGCCCCCTTCCATTGATCTTTTCTCTTTCTTTACATCTGCTCTTATAAAGTCGCGCCAATAACATATTGCAATATATATGTATAATTCTATCACAGTGCCTAGACATGATAATGATATCTAACACATGAAACGATATGCTATCCACCAATCAGCATCTCAAAAGCTACAGCAGCAATTCGCTGATCATGCAAAACCACCGCAGAGAGAATGTTGTCAGGAAATCATTCGTCTTCTATAAAGAAATAATCTTTTGAATTGAAAAGAGAAATGACCCGTTTGTAAAAAAGACTGTAGCAATGTGTCCTTTAATATATGTATAACGAATCTGTATGTAGCATTAAAGTACAATGTAATCTCAGTCAAAGTCAAATAGCATGGATAACTAAATGTAGCCTTCGCAAACTTAGATCACAGATGACACCAGTTTCATGAAAATGCCACACTGAACTTGGTCATTCCTTCTGTCCAAAAGGAATGCAACACTTACGCGACGATTTCGGTTTCAACAACTTGCCAGCCTAAACTCACTGTAAATATCTGTTAAAGAGTGGAGCTCTGTTTAAATACCAAACTAGCAACAAACGAAAAGGACACGAAGGAAACGAAAAAGGACATGAACTGGAAGCCAAGCAAATACAAGCAAAGGTAGTGACAATGGAACAAAGTCAACATCATATGGCACACGATTTATGCAAGCATAAATCAGTAGATTTTACCGAAACATTCCGAAAGGTTAGTGGAATAATATTGCCATACAGAAACCTTAACAATACATTTATGAATTCTTCACTTACTCATCATAAGATTTTCTGTCCTATTTACCTCCTTATGAATGAGAGGCTCATTTTCTCCTCCTGTTCCATCTCCTCCTTCCGAGGCACATAAAAACAATTCCGTCTGATGGCGTTTGAATTAACTGCCTCCCCTAACATGCCATCAACCACTTCCTGGAGGCAATACTCTCCTCAGAATGACGGCAGTTGGTGAGAGACTCACTATTGAGCTTTCCTATTCCCAACTCCACGCCATAAGGAACAAAAAGACCAGCTCCAAATTCAAGAGGGTCTGTCCTCCAGCACATATCGACCCCTCACACATTCGATACGCTGTTTTCTGTAATCAGGAATAAAGAAATCATTTCACATTTCACTGGGATGATGTGCTCTCTCTCTCTCTCTCTCTCTCTCTCTCTCTCTCTCTCTCTCTCTCTCTCTCTCTCTCTCTAAAATCTGTTTATTCGTATACGCCTCATGAACTTACACACCCCTTGCATACAGAAACTCATACATAACAACCATACATGTACATAGGAAAACAATCACATCTGTATATCATATACTGTATATAAATACCGGGAACCCATACAAGTACATCCAACAAATAAACACATACGCACGCGCGCATGCAAACGTACATCAGTGTATATTTGTGTGTGTGTATGTGTGTGTATATATATATATATATATATATATATATATATATATATATATATATATATATATATATATATATATATATATTACATATGAAACCATACATCATAAATATATATATATATATATATATATATATATATATATATATATATATATATATATATATATATATATATATATATTATGATGTACGTTTATGTGTGCGTATGTGTTTATTTGTTAGAATGTATGGGTCACTGTTACACACACTTACACACACACACACACACACACACACATATATATAGCAGATTTTCATGGGCATAATTTCTAATGAGAGCAATAATTATGAAAAATCAAATATGTTCAGATATTATCTTGTGTTCAGTGTATTCAGTTTCTCTATTTTTCCCTATTTCGCGTGTAAAGGACCCTAATTCATTCTGAACTCTTCCCAAAGCCATACAGTTGATTCAGCATTTCTCCTGTATACATAACGAATATGTGCTACAAAGTTTTTCGGATATGAGTTTTACTGAGACTGTGGACACTGAGGTGGGGCGCTTGAATTAGTTTTCGTGTGTCTGATGGGCTGGTTAGTAAACCATGTGACTAGTCGGGACCCTTTCACACGGTATCCTTCATTGTGGCTGTAATATCTCCCCCCCTCTCTCTCTCTCTCTCTATATATATATATATATATATATATATATATATATATATATATATATATATATATATATATATATATATATATATATGTAATCTTGAATTAGGCCTAAGTGAGATATGTTTTCTGTTATCTGCTGATTTTTGGTTGGTGGTTTTGTTGTGAAATTGAAGGTTCTTTGATTACAGTAGTGAAATGGTTAAATCTGTTCGGTGGACAATTTCAGCCTTTTATAAGTTGTTCTATTTCAGGCGTTCGGTTGAGGTTTCTGTAAGGTGATTGTAGGTGGTACCTTGGCGTTACTGCAGAGTTGCAGTGGTACCCCTAACACATTCATGTTTGAAGGATTCACACGTCTCTACTGGACATATAAATCTATACGTGGCTTTGGTCATTGTACCTTCTCTCTGCGAGGCATCCAACAAGAGGCAAACGGTACGTAGCATCTCTAGGAAATGTTTCCAGGTGATAAGAATGCTAATATTAAGGATGCAAATTTCAATTCCTGGTAAAAGCCTCTTTTTGGTGTTCTTATACTTTCTCTCTCCTGAAAGTCCAAAAGTATAGCATACCAACCTATCTATCCTGTAATCAGAGAGAGTGAGATTTTGTTCATTACCCTCGAGGTGTACAAAGTCGTAGTTTAGTGACCCATCAGTAAACTGAAACAGACTTTTCTTATGGCCTGCTAAAAGGAAATCCCTGTTCTCCACTTCATCATGTTACCAAGTACCTTCCAAGGGAAAATCCTATCTGTTAACAATTCATTTTCATTTGTTAAGTGTTTTTGTCTTATAAGACGCTCGTTACACTATAATGCTCGTTGCTAGTGTTGTCCCGTATATCCCTGTAGTGATATCTCAAAAATAACAGCCCGAGCGCCACTAGTGGCACTCTGGCCTTTAAAGCTACTCCAGACATTGCAGACAACTTGTACACTTCCCAACTTCCTTAGGAGGTCACACACAAAGAGCAAGTTCTTCCACACATAAATCAAACCTACGAATGACCACCATACAACGATGACCCTTCTACCTTCTCTCTATCCAAAAGAGCAAAAAAAAAAAAAAAAAAAAAAAAAAACAAGCTATTCTGAGAGGCGGACACAATCGATGAGATTGTCTCGTTCTCACCTTCCATGTTTCTCATCAGGACAAACGCGTCATCCAATCAAAATGGCACCAGAGATTTCACGTAGCTTACAGGGATGCCTAAGTCAGCAGCAGTAGTCGTGTTTGTTTGTACGTGTGTGAAATATTTGCTAGTGCTCTATCTTTCCCTGTCTTCACTTTGAATATACCTACAATAACCAAATGAGGTTCCACATGGCACCATATATTTAAGCATAGAATAAGAACATCAGTAATAATAAAAAGAATAACACTGACATATACATATACAGTATGTTCCAACTGCCGGCAGATAATAATATAAAGGTGAGAAGGGAAGGAACAACATGGCAGGCTTTGAGGAATTTAAATTAATTCATTCTTGACTGCTATCCCACATATATCAAGTCACCATCAATGACAACAACTACAACAATAAATAGCAACGGCAAAAACGTTCTTATGAGTACAAAACGGTCAAGAAGCATTTGCTTCAATACATTTCACAGTCAACAGACGCCAATCAACGACTAGAGATGTTTAAAGTGGGGCTTCCTGTGCGTACTCTATCTGTGGCAGTTGGACATGGAAGGAACCAAGTGGGCTTCAATCAACTTTCCTCTGAACAGATGAGCCTCTGTCCTAATGACCCTTTATTATTAATACCTAGGCTCCCCTGTCCACTCATATCCAAATAGGTGGTTTTTACGAAATCTACCACGAAATGCAGATATTTTACATCTTCAATTGAAATTTCACTGAAATGTGCAACGAAAACTAATCAAAGAAATTTTGGTTAAAAATTAAAAAGCTTCACTGATGAAACAGGAGTCAACATTTTGTGGAAGGTTTCGACCACCAATATCTGCATCACATGATTGTGCCCAACAAAGGACACAAAAGTTGTAACCATAATATGACATTTATGTAAAATATAAATATGAGTACATAATATATATATATAAATATAAATACATGTTGTTATCTATGGTATTGTTGAAATCTTGAATGCAATTTCTATGTGTAACATAACTCATGAGTTTTATGTTAATGATAGAAGTAGGATTTTAAAAGTTGATGGAGGAATTAAACCGACGGATCTTCCAATAACAATAAAACCAGCGAAGGCTGACCAGGTAACTTCCAGCACAAAAACCTTCTCTGCGCCCCATACTCGGTTACCTGAGCAGTCTTCGGGGGTCCTCCTAAAACTGCATGACGGCCTTACCATGCCTAAACCTCAAATGATTAGCTTCTACTCATTAAGGACACAAATCATTATTATCTGTAACCTCTTTCAGTTCCATGCCAACAGGGCCTAGATGCAGGAAGAATCCGACGTCATTTTCAAAAAAAAAAAAAAAAAAATAGCCTGTATAACAAAAAAAAAAAAAAATATATATATATATATATATTATATATATATATATATATATATATATATATATATATATATATATATATATATATATATATATATATATATATATATATATATATATATATATATATATATATATATATATATATATATATATATATATATATATATATATATATATATATATATATATATATATATATACAGTATATAATATATATAATACTCCTTCAAGACGAATGAACAAAATAGGTCGAGAACCATATTTACATCCGTTCACCAGAATATGTATAACAAAATTTGAAAAACGATGACACTATCTACCCGATTGGTGGCCCAGTCAATGTATAAGTATCTATAAATTCCACCTGAATTTAGGCCCTTGCAACGCAGAGCTCTTGACCTTTTCTGAGGAAACAAGAAAACCAAAATATTCTGAGGATTTCATGATGGTAAATAAACAATTGTGAAACGATAAATGGTTAATAAATAATTTAGTAGTTTTATTCACCTTATTCACCATTAGTGCTACTTGCACGATACAGTACCATCAATATAAAACGTACACTGACAAGGCAGTGTGCACTCCAAAAAGCCGTCAGTCAGAGTCTCTCTCTCTCTCTCTCTCTCTCTCTCTCTCTCTCTCTCTCTCTCTCTCTCTCTCTCTCTCTCTCTCTCTCTCTCTCTCTCTCTCTCTCTCCATATAATATTGCATACATCAAAGCTCAAATCTTAATTCTCCATACGCCTCCACAGTTTGTTCTTCATCTGATGGAGCGTCAAATGTTGGTGGAAAATAACTATGCAACATCCTACATGCTGTAAATGGCTAGTTATTAATGTTGCCCTATTTGAAAAATATCCTTGTGTGACCTTAACCCAACAGCCATGAACAAGACTACACACACATCGACAATGCCTTATTACTGAATATTAGCAAATGACTCAGTGACAGATTCCTTGGAAAAGCATCATCGCCACAAGAAAAGGAGATGAATCCTCCTATATTCCTTATCAATTCACACCACAGATCCCTTGTCACAAATAAAAGAATATCAGTTTCTATTGGCCTAAGAGAAGGTATCATGGAGACTAAAACTATTGTATTAGCTCCAGCGAGAATATAAAATAAAATGAAAAGTGATAGACTCTTCTGCGATAAAATGACTCCATAAGAAAGCTACGAAAGATGCAATGACTATTCACTTTCAAATAACGACGCTATACCTACTGATAAATCAAAACTACTACATTAATTAATCACGAGGAAAATCAAATAATCAAAAGTTCAGAGTAGGACAGGGTAAGACAGCGCATACATGTCACGATCCAGACAGAACAAAAACGACTTTGTAATTCTTTAAAATGAAAAAACATTTCTTCAGCACCACAGATTCTTACGCCAAAGACAATTCACACTAATGGTACACTTACTACTACCAGCTCTTAACTGTCAATCGCTACAACAGACTTGATTTCCAAAGGTCTTTTTCTTACACAGTAACAGACAATACTTGAAACTTTATCAAATCTTCCCATATGCACCCATCAAATTTTTATTATTCGTTGTTTTCAAGTACTACAAAATATCCAAAAAACTCATAACCACTGGTGCATTAAACCAGAAATTATAAACCAAGGTAACTAGCTGTTTTCAAAAACCTTAACCACCCATTCCCAAGACCACATATAACTTTCCCTTGAAACTTCATTACCTGTTATCTGCAACCAATCAAGATACTGGACCATGCCTTTATTTAGACTCACGTCAGTTTCAATTTCCACTGGACTTTTCTTGTGCCATTTATTTCCCTCTCTTGAAATTTCATTGCTATCCATCCATAGATTAAGTTTTATGTTGATAAACTATTTTGATCTTTTACCTACAATACAACTGAGATCGGAAACCCTTTCTTCCTATGAGAAAGATAAAAAAAAATTAAAATCAACAGACAAGATGGACAGAGAACTGCATATCAGTCCATAAGGGACGACAGAGAGAGAGAGAGAGAGAGGAAAGAATTACTGGAAATAATAAAGGAGAGAAATGGAACTCTTTCCACAATATATAAATGTAAAGACAATTTCGAAAGTTCATTTTAATATGGTACTGGATAGACCATATCTACGTTTTACAGAGACACTGCCTACTGGGAAGTTTTTATCACTGGAAACTGGAAATGATGGTAATCTCGCAATTAAGACTTCTAAAAGATATATAAAGCCCTAAGGAAAATGGTCTGATAATTGATATGTGACAGTTAAACGGGTAAGGACTCTGTCTGTCGTAATGAAATTATTAAATTAGATCAAGGGATCTCCTATATGTAACTGTCAAAATTCCAAAATAGAGAATTTGGAGAATGTATGATAACTGACGGTTTAATACTGCTAGCAATTTTTCTGAGGAAAAATTCGGTAGAAACTTTAACAATTCATTACATAACTGAAAACCGAACAGCTTACAGACATGAAGCAGACATCCACTGGAAAATCATCACTAAAAAAGTACCACTAAAATCACTCTACAAGGGTATCACAGTCACTATGAATTTTCAGCCCCCCAATCTGGTTACCAACCTTGTGACGGGGAAAAGCCAGGAATCCAAGGAACTGAGGTCCAATATGGTTTACGACTGTAAGTGATCAGAAGAGGCATGCAAGTGCCTCTAAATATGTTAGGCACACGAGGCAACCCTAAGGACCCAACTTCAAGCCCATTGCAACAATGGAGCCATCCACCAAGAGTTTGTGGAAGTGCATAGCAAGAAACTGTTTCTAAAGTACCCCATTAGAGAGAGAAATATTGTTCACTCGGAGGGTAGCTATGAGTGGCTTGTGGACTGAAAAAGTTGGCATACCACTTCAGCAGCCTAAACTCAATATCCAGTCGTCTTAAGACTATGTTCTCCCTTCCAGCAAAAGGACATCCCACTCCAGACCATTATGACTTATTGGAACAGAGGAGCTTGTTTTGTGATGCTTCATGGAAAAAATCTATATCAATGAAATTTTTCTTTGTTGATTTTCCTTTTATTGGGTTTTTGTTTTATGTATTAATCCTTAATTTTTGACAATGCTTAACTATATACTGGAGTGTAGTTCTATTCTCGATCTATTGTACTGCTGATGAAGGCCATGAACGAATGGTGAAACAGCTGTCTCCAGATGAAAATAAAAATAAGCAACACAACATTCATTTTTGTCTTTTCCTTTGGGCTTTTGCCCTTGAAGATAAAAAGACTCAAAAGAAAAGATTATGATGATGATGATGATGATGATGATGATGATGATGATGACTGTTGTTATTATTATTATTATTATTATTATTATTATTATTATTATTATTATTATTATTATTATTATTATTATTATTATTATTCATAAAATGAATCCTATTCATATGGAACAGTCCAACAGGGGCCACTGACTTGAAATTCAAACTTCCAAAGAATATGGTGTTCATTTGAAAGAAGTAACAGGTAAAAGGCAATACAGAACGAAGTGATTATTATTATTATTATTATTATTATTATTATTATTATTATTATTATTATTATATATTCAGAAGATGAACACTATTCATACGGAACAAGCCCACAGGGGCCATTGATTTGAAGTTCAAGCTTCCAAAGGATAGTATTCATTAGGAAGTAAGAGGCGGTAAAGGGAAATACAGAAAGAAGAGGTCTCACTTATTAAAAAGAAAAAATTAATAAATTAATATAGACCAAAATGTATTAAAATGCAAGGAGAATGGCATTAGGGAACTAATGTATTGCATCTTCGCTTGAACTTCTGAAGTTCCAATTGCACTAATTCCTCAGGGAAACTGTTCCACAGTCCAACAGCGTGAGGAATAAAGGACCTCTGGGACCGAGAAGTTCCACAGCGATGCACATTTACTGCACATTGGTGGTGCTGTTCAGCAAATCTGGTTGCTCTCGGAAGATAAAGGGAATCGGGGATCAACTGTGAATGTGAAAGATCTCTATTAAAATAAAACTTATGAAAAACTGACAAATAAGAGACCATTTGTCGATGTTCCAAGTCATAACAGCCAATGTTAGTTAGGGAATGGAAATCTACCACCATGACCCACTCAACCTAAAAGAGATTATCTCTGGCAGAGGCAGATATCCACACCGGAGAACAACATTCTAATAAAGGAAGGACAAATGACCTAAAACAGGTTGCACTGATTTTATATCAGTTATAAATATAAGCGTCCTTACGTACAATACCTAACTTCAGTGCAGCATTTGCTGAAACTGTCACTAAATGTTTCTCAAAACCTAACTTCATTGCAGCATTTGCTGACACTTTCACTAGATGTCCTCAAAAGTAAGATGTGAGTCAGAAGTTGTACCAAGTATAGTTAAAGCTTCAGACTCGTTTAGCAGAGTCCCATCCACCTGAGAGGAAGGTCGGGGTGTAAAAACAGGGTGGGACTGGGGCAGCTTCATTTCTCATAAGTGGAGACCTTACTACACCCACTAGTCTTGCATCACTGGCATATTGAACAATCTTGTTTTCCATATCACTTGTATACACTAAAAATAAAAGCGGGCCAAGAACACTACCCTGCGGAACTCCAGCCACAAGAGGCCTTAGTCCACTAAAGATCCCATCAACAGCAACACGTTGCTGCCTACCTGTAAGGAAATCTTGAAGTAATCCTAAAACATATCCGCCCAATCCAAGATTCTGAAGTTTCTATATGAGAGCCTTATGATTTACTACATCGAAAACAGCACTATAATCTATCTGAAATACTCCACACTCAAAATCTTTTAAAGGTTCTCTTGCCAATGGCATGTCAGATCTAAAAGAGCATCACAGGTACATACCTAACTGCTTCCTATTTGTACTCGTATATTGACTATTAGTTAAGAGAGGTGTAGTCTTAAAATATACCCACCCCCAACACAGACAAACACACACATAACCATACACACAATACTATATATATATATATATATATATATATATATATATATATATATATATATATATATATCAACAACCCCATCATGATATCCGATTGCTACATTTGAAACACAGCTATATATGAATTTCTATCAGATCACCATGACATTTTTATTCACAAACATTAAGCTACAAATGTTTAATATCCAGTTGGCTATATCTTGGAAATAATACCAAAGAGGAACTGATAAGCGGCAGTCACCTGATGGACTCGAACCTGCGACAGCAACTACCTCAGACTTCAGTGACGAGTTCTCTTACCAGTGGACTGTCAAGGGAGGTATAAGTTGACGCCGAATCTACCGTACGTATGCTTGTCGAATGCAGGTATTTGAACTTAACGACAGCATCAACTCAACCAGCCAGCTGGTACGTTTGAAACAGGTACCTATTTATGAAATTTTGTCACATACACCGTGACATATTTTATATTCACAAACATTAATCTAAAAATGTTTAATACCCAACTTCACTCTACCTTTGATATTGCCCCTCCAGAGTATGTTATTCCCGATGTAAGAGTGAACTGGATATTAAATGACATTTGTAGCTTAATTTTGGTGGAAATATACATACATATGCATACACAGACATATATATATATATATATATATATATATATATATATATATATATATATATATATATATATATATATATATCTAAAAAATAATTAACCAAGGACTTAATTCTCGCCGTATGTTCTTGGCACTGTCTGAAAAGCTTACTGGCAAAGCTTGAATTAACATACCTATTCCCAGCAAGCGTAGCAACCTGCACCTTTTCTTCTTAATGACATACCTAACATCAAAATTATTTAATTTTACTCTACTAGACATTAATTTCCAAATCATAACCAGACTACAGAATTTACAGTGGGCAGTGTTCGTACTACCAATCACTACCATATAAAGCTATCACACAATCACATAATCTTCCAATCTTTCAAAACTAAAACTTTCCATTTAAAAAAAACCTTGGTTTTCTTTCTCTGACATTTGATTTTTATCCTTTCAACGCCGCAGTCGATGGGACTGTTAACCATTCTGGGTGCCAATTGCACACTGGTACCAATTCAAAATAGACAATCCAAAATAAACATTTTTATTAAAAAAAATCAATTAGCATTTTTTTTTACCAAAAATGCATTTTAATCCCAACTAAGAACGTATTGCTCATCCATCCATGAATCAACTGCTCGAATGTTCTGTTTACCAGCACCAAAGGTAAAATCAGAACTTGGATCAATACTACAGGTTTTACCGGAATAGGCAACTCAGTCAAATGGAGTCATCAAATATTGGATACTGCCATGCAACACATTTTTTTCAGTTATAAACACTAAAATACTGTATATTAGCATCAACGTTTACTCTCATTTCTAAGTTGTTTCACACTTGAAGGTTTATCGGAGAAGGTAACAACGTCGACATACTTGGCTTGTCAGTGTCTTTCTCCCCTGGCACGTGCCATACCCATCTACCACCAACCCTACCTACCTACCGTCCCTGCCCAGACAAACAACGGCCTCAGTTTGAGATACTTTCCGCGCCCTCTCCCAATGTCACTATACCCTCTGACAAGGTCGCGCGCTATAACACAGCAACCACTACGCGATGACATACTAGTCTCCCCCAAGAGAACGATACAAAGCACCTTGCTAAAGATTGTTGTACACGCTCGCTTTCACCACACCAAAATGCTACACTGATTTGAAATACAATAACATAAATGCTAAAGGAAGACTAAAGCCTATTAATAACATGAACACCACAGTTCAACAGAGTTGGTAACGTTCTAGTCACAAGTCGATTCAACCTTTCGGCTGCCTCTTTACTGCTTCCCTTCGCACAATATCTCATGAGGAACGTTCCGTTTCCAAACGTTTGTCTGCTTTTGGTAAACTATGAGTTACTAAAGTATATATACAAACATAAATACATATATGTATATATATGTATATGTGTGTGGGAGTGAATCATTTTCCAATTTTCCACTAAAGTAATTATGGACGGGAAATCCTTACTTGGGGTACCCAACAATAAAAAACAAAAAGCTTTGAGACAAAAAGCAACTACATCCATTTAATCTTTTACACATTTAGGTAGTCTTTCTACTATGCAATCTATATTTTCGATGGCAAACTATTTTCATTTGAAGGATGTAATAGATCACTTCATCAGTCTTATAAGCCTTGCGTGCTGATGCTAAAGGTTTCCACGGCCTATTGTTCTCTCCTGTTACTAGCTGCTGCTATTACCATGTTATTTGTACACCACGGAAGCTGAGACAAAATAACGTTGATGGTGACAGGGCAACTCTCTAACGTGGTAAGAAGAATTTCTAGATATACAGTATCTGAACCCTTGCGTGCTAACATGCCGTAAGCCTTTCCAGATCAACCGTTATCACGGCTCAAGAGGAGGCAGGAGGAGCATAATCTTGAATGTTGCCCTAGAGCAGGTCCGTCTAGGAAAACTACGGTGGCTGAGTGCCACAGATTGTAGAAGACTAAGGCCAAGGCCAAAAGAATTAAATTCTGTTGGCCTTGACTAAGGCTAACATCCATTCTCGAACGCAGTCGCCACGAAGCTTCGGCTGCAGCTTCGTGTGTCGTCCATCTTGATCAGCCGTCGATGACAAGAAAAAGGGATTCATCATAGACCACCAACCTAACGACCGGAAGTTAACTGATAGACATCGCGACCTCTGACTGGAATTTGCAGGACTATATTCTGAAGAACGACTGGACTCCTGATCTAGAGTGATTTTCCCAGACAAGAAAGTGTTTGCGTCAACGTCCCACGGGATAATTCATTGCGGGAAAAAACATCATCAGGTAAAATATGGAGTTTTGGTGATGTACACGTTTGGATGCACAACAATGTCATCACTGAGTGCTAAATGTGTCAGCAATATTTATTTCCGTAAGTATATGCAATTTCCCTGATTTAGAAGGCTATATTTAATTGAAGTCAATCCATTTCATTTGCTGCTATTGTGCAATGTCTCAATACAGCTATCAGTCTTAACATTTGAACCTCAACCTCCTTAACAACACACCTCCTCTACTCAAACTTTCCCTTAACCGGAACGGCAGTGATTCTACATCTGAACATACCATTCCCCGCCCCCCGCGTCGGGGGTAGTGCCGTCAGTGCACCTCATGAGGTGCGCTGAAAACATTAACCAAGTTTCTTTGCAGCGTCCCTTCGGCCCCTAGCTGCAACCCTTTTCAATCCTTTTGCTGTAACTCGTTCTTATTCTCTTTTTCCACCTCACTTTCCACCCTCTCCTAACACACTGTTTCATACTGCGAGGTTTACCGCCTGTTACGCCTTTCAAAACTTTCTACTCTCAACTTCCCTTTCAGCGCTGAATGACCTCATAGGTCCCAGCGCTTGGCCTTTGGCCTACATTCTACTGGATATTCCATTCCCTTCCATGCCACTTCCTTTGTCGGGTTCCCTGATTTCCTTGCGTTTCCTTATAATACTCCTTTCAAGTTTTTTCTTTTATTTCCACCGATTCATTTGGTTGTTTTAATAAGACAAACAAGTAGGAAATGCAAAGATTTTTCTACATCTTCAACTAATCTGGAATCTCTTTATCGCAAAGTTTATCAGTATCAGCAGAAACCTCTACAAACTGGCTGCTGGCTACAGAGGTCCATATAATTGGTTTAAAGTTAAAGTCATTCTATATGGATCTAAAAGTTTTTGGCAGAAAACTTACTAAAGTATCAAAAACAGAGATATCCTTTTACTAAGCTAATGGAAGCGAAACAAGCAAAAAACTTATTTTTCATACATAAGATTCGGGTAATTAATGGATGAAGTTCCTGGTGTTGCTGGCTGTAATTCCATAATACTGATTTAATGCTGATTGTTATTTGGATGTGAGCTGAGAATTTGTATTTAGAAGTAAAATTACAAAATTAGCAGAAACATTTGTAAAACTGTCAGTTAGTTGTAGATTACCATAATACAGGTTTTACGTTGATTATTTTTAACACCAAACAGATTAATAAATTTCGAGAACAATAGATCTTGGTTCTTTAACGATGATCAATTACCTGAAAAACATTTTCTTCGATTATCAGCCTTATGATCCTGTATCTGTATATAACTGAGTTGGTATCGGAACGGAGAGGCCAGCCCAATTTCGTATGGCACTCAGCTTTGAGGAAATTATGCAAAACTAATCCTTATTTCGTCGATCATAAAGACTGAATTTCGTCTTCAGTCGTGTACTTCAACTCACACGATGGTATTGGGACAAATTAGCAAACAGTGCCGAAGGTCTACAACAAAATTGGCTATAATGTTGCTATGAATCTCGGATGAAGTAAGTAATGTCTAATACACTTTGTTTAAATGGCTTTTTACTTTCCTGTAATGCCCTAATTTCCTTTTGATATCCTTGCTTTTTCAATTTTTGTCTTATTTCCTGGAATAATGAAGCATTTGTCTGAAAATGCATTTAAGACCTTACAAACCATAAACGCAGATCCGAACTCTCCTAAAAAGCAAATCAGTCAAGTTTAACATCGTAAGAAGCGGTCATGTAATAGCGAACGTTTGAGGATGGATTTTTCTACACAGTTTCGTAGGTGAAAAAGATCGTGGTAGATTCCTGGCAAAACAATCGAGATCCTTGAAGAAGTACTGCTTCCTTTGTTCATCCTTGCCAATTCATAGCAGACAATGTTCATTCAAGATCATTGTCCTGTACACGAAGCCAGAATGGCGAACAAGTGGTTTCGGGAACGACGTGGAATCGAGGCCCTAGGCTGGCCAAGCAATAGTTGCGATTTAAGGTAAGCAGAGGATGTGTGGACCCATATCGTGAATGCATGGGCAAAGTGTTGAGGAGGAGGACACCAAACGTCATCTACAACATATCCCTTTCGTCCCAGAGCGACTTGCCTTCGTCATTGAGCATAACGGTGTTTGAACTCTCTTATTAATGCAGGGTTCACTGGCGTCCTGAAGTATATAATGAACTTTAATTTCCTTAATAAAATGTTGTACACCAAACGTACTTATTTCCCATATGCTCATCAATGTCAAGGAACTCGAATTTTTATGAATGATTTGATAACTGCCTTTCAATACAAGAGCATACTCTAAGGAAAATCATCGTAACTGTAAACTGTTGACATTCATATTCAGCTAACAAAGGTCACAGAAATGTATCGTTAAACAATTCGAAAGGAATATATATATATTTTTTTAAATAACATGAATTCATTCCATTCATGTAAGTGTTTTCCACATGACATGATTCAATAGTATAATTCTGATTGGCTCCCAACTCCATTTGTAAGTGCTAAAAACATGGCACCTGTTTACAGTACAGCAACTTGTGAGGTATGAACTTAAGATTTCTTTATTAAATTATAGTATCTCCAGATTGCATTATTACTTGTGGTATTATTTGTGGGTAGTGGGTTAAATGTGGCTTTTCTTTGCAACATTCACTTCAGGGTGACGTCCCTGCCTACACGAGTTAGGGTTGAAGAGAATCTTTAGCCTTGGCAGGCAACTCTTCTAGGGGAATGACACCATGAAATCAGACCAATGGGTAGAGGGGACTCTTTAGCCTTGGTAGGCAATAAGAGTCTTGAATACAAAACTTGTTCTCCAACCTTGGACTGTGCCATAGCCATTGTGCCGTGGCCTTCCATGGTCTTAGGTTTGAGTTCCCTTACCGGAGGGTAAATCAGGCATTTATCCTCCTCTTTGTTCACTTTAAAGTTTTTTGAAAAGTGTGTAGGACAGGCTGATGAGAAAGCAAAAGATGCTTGGTGGAGTATCAGGAAAGAGCCTTCATCTTTACGTAATCTCTTCCATCTGAGTGTTTTATAATTTCTAAATCCATCCTGACTGCCCTCCCCGCTGTTGTGGTAAACCTGGCGGATTTCTTATTTGCCTTACAAGTGTGCCGGCCCTACCTTGTCAACCAGTTGCTTCTGGCACTTTTTTCAATGACATATGGTGATGTTTACATATACTTTCAACAGAATTTTTGTAAATAATGTAAAAATTCTTGTTGTTGATGGTATTGTTATTTATTATCCTGTTGATTTTTACAATGTTACTGTTGTTATGAATCTATTTATTAGTTTTGCTCCTGATTTTATGTTGTTAATTTCAATTCTTTCGGGGGACACTGAGCTGAACCCTGGGCCTGTTACTCATTACAGTAAAAGAAATTACAAAGTACTTTACTCATATATTCGAAGCTTAAGGTCAAATTTTCTTGATCTCCAGAGTTGTGCCCGTAACTGCTATTTGATGTTTTTATCTGAGACTCTTGTAAGTAGCAACAAATCAGAGGCCTAGTTTTTAATCTCGGGGTTTGATGGCCCTGATTTTATTTATCATCACAACATCCCACATGCACAAGGTATGGCTGTATACACTAAAGCTGGATGACCTTGGATGACCTACTTATCGTCAGGAAAATTTGGACTGTAGTTGCCATGAAGTTCCTTGTTCTATACTGTGTACATATTTGCTGTTTACCACAATTCAAATATCGAATACTTAATATTTCAGATGCTGTAGTAGATCCTGAGCCAAAGAAGAAGTTAAAAGAAATGCTGACGGCTATTTTAATATGTCCCTAGAAAGGTCATCAAATTCAGGACAAATGACCAGCCATGGTTTAGTGACACATGTAGACGAGCTTACCATGACAACAGACCAAACAACACATGGAGATAAAATTGTTCGAATGAAAATTACCCTATTTTTGTTGAGTCTTACCGTGCTGCGGATAGAACTCACCATACAGCCGAGAGAAATAACAATAATTTCTTGAAGAGGAAACTTGAAGGAATTACTCAGCCTCATCTGTGGTGGACCAAATTGGCATCATCTACTGTATCTTTGGGTCAGGCTCGCCTTCCATTCCACCACTACGAACAGGTGATGGTAGATTGGTTACTGACCCTAGGGAAAAGGCTGATCTGCTTCATCGAGATTTTGAAGCTAAGCAATCATCTGAGGATGTCCCTTCCACTGATACTTGCCCTCCTGAACCTATTCTTACAAAATTTGCATTTCGCTCCAGGGGATGTTAAGAAAATTCTGGATAATCTTGATAGCTGGGGTGGAGAAGATCCTGATGGTTTCTTCCCTTTGTTTTTAAAAGAAGTTTCTAGTGTGTTGTCTACCAAGATTAGTAGATTCTATAGATTTTTATGTCGACGTATATCTTTGCGGATAAGCGCAAGTTTAGTAATGCAGTGCCTGTTCCAAAGAGTGCCACACAGCAGTAACTACAGGCCCATTTCTATTCTCCCTGCGCTCTCCAAAATTGCTGAAAAACTTATTTTTAAGCCATTATATAAGTATGTAGATTCTAAAGGATTGTTAGCTAATAGTCAATATGCATATAGAAAGCAGTTAGGTACCTTCAGCGCTCTTTAAGACTTAACATGCCATTTGCAAGAGAACCCTGATAAGAGTTTTGAGTGCAGAGTAATTTAAATGGATTTTAATGCTACTTTCGATTTAGTAAATCATAAAGCACTTATTTATAAACTTCAGAATCTTGGAGTTGGTGCAAGCTCTGAAACCTCAGCAACTGTAATATTACACGTGCTTGCTACCATGCATCACACTGTTTCTTTCTTCATTTCAGCAACTGCTACTATAGCTTAAAGTTGACTTTGATAGGATGATGATCCCCTCATACTGTCTTACTATTACAGTATGAATTCACATGAACAAACACAAGCACAATTCTATTTTAACACCACCATAAGTCTTTTTCGAATTTCGTATTTTGAGAATGAAATTCGTTCACAAGTTATTTTCATCACTGACCTACTTTTCACTTTTCGCAATACATTCTGAACTTTGCCCTGTCTACCACTACACAGACATGAGGTGCGTGTAGCTCTCAATGTCACATTTAATTTTCAAAGTAATTGTAATTATTTACTTTAGCATCCATTTCCACAGACGAACGATTTTTTTTTCCTAGAATTGGACGAAAAGACGTTGGCCAAAAGAAATCATCAAACACTGGACAAATTGACACTGGACAGAAAGGTGTCACTCAAAATCACTTGTCTGTGGGAAAACTGATTATGTAACTTCCAGCCTTTCCTAGCAGACTCTCCTATGACTCCTACCAAGTATCTCTCCAGAACCCAATAAAAATTCTACTTGGCCCTACACTTTGGTAAAGAAAAAATTAATAAAAATTTCAATGATAAATCTTTCCTTTATGAGTTTCGAGCTACCAGCAATGTAGCACCACTAACATGACATCTGTAAAAACTGAAGAGTAACTAGAAAAGTATCTGCTAAAATTGCTGTCTAACGCCAATAATAGACTTCAGAGTCATCCTCATACAATGCATGGTTACTTTATAACAGGAGGCGGGCACTAAGAAGAGATGCAATGCTTCCTCTGACAACTTGTCTTTTCCAGAACGAAATATTTGCATTACTTTTCTGCTAGACCAGCGGCTTAATCAAATTCTGTGCTGTTCCTCTCACACATATCATTCCTCATCAGGTACTGAGACACTAGTGAGGCAAACCCCTACTCATACTCATCCCAGCCATCTTCAAAAAGCATAAAGGGACTCAATAAGTCTGTTGTTTACTAAAAAGGCTATGTTCGTCAAGTGATGTTGCCAAGGCTGGCAAGATGATGCTTTTGCTAGGCAGTCTCTCCATTTTGCACACAAGGATGATCATTTGTCTTCTGGCCAGTGTGCTTACGAAATGAGATGTGGTGACTGAGAATCTTTCCAACCTCTTGTCTCCCCTGGATGTTAAGGAACTTGGGGGCTCTGGTTCCCTAGACCCAGTTATGTCCCCAGAAAGAGCACTGTTAGGGTGCTCTTAGATAACTCAACAAGAACAGAAATATGAGCAGCAATTCTTAGCACTGGCAACAAGCAACACCAAGCAGAAGACCCAATTCTGGCTACTTTTTTGTGGAAACTGCGTTACCGTCGGCATTCACTGGCCCCTAAAATCCAATCAGCACATCCGAGACTTTCTGTCAGCAGAAAGTCCCAAAAAGGCACAATGTGATTGACAGTCTCAGCAAGAGAAAGTGGGTCCCATTATTAGAGTGGTCACAGGAAGAAATCTTCATGACTCTTTGGCACCTATGGAGCATATTGTACGAATATCTGTTCAAGAGGAGCCTTAGCCACATGCTACCTGTTTATTGTTCAACTCAGCCACACCTAGAAAATTTTGGTGACAAAAGAAGTGATTTGCAGATCTGCAACACATAATGGTGGGCAGTCCGAGTGTCTCCTGGCCTGAAAGAAGCTACCAAAGCAGCTGCACTTGCACAGATTCTGTAATGGCCAGGACATCCTTCACCTTGACTCATGGAGGTTATTAAGCAAGGCCATCACATGGTCTTCCAGGACCTAAACAAGCAACCTCTAAGGTCAAATGGAATCATATCTATAATAGGTATAGTAAAAAGGGCACTGGTACAGTTAACCCTACTATACTTCTAATTGCTCACTTCCTCCTATTATCACAAAAACGCAAAAAATAGTGTCTCCTCAAAGATATTTGAACTTTGTGGGCTCAACTTGTATTCCACTGTGAAGTTGAAGAGGCTCATCCAGCACTTGGAAAAAGACGTTCCCAGGTGGTCACTCAAACTCTTAACTGAGATCCCTCCCTGGTCCTGAGAGGTTAAAAAGACATCTTATGAGCCACTTCGGGAAGCCTCCTTGCTGGATTTCATACTGAAAACAATCTTTCTACTGCCATTTTCACCCTCATGATGGGCCATGGTGATTCATGTAATGACTAGGAAGGTCACATCCACTGCAGACTGGTTGTCCGATGGCCGTCACTTGCTCCTGACTTCATCGTGAAGACCCAAAATGACAAGGAAATATAACTGTTTCACAAAACCCTCTATATCATTGTCTCCCATCAATACAGTAATGCAGGGGACAAGGCAAGGAAGAAGCAAGCAAAGGCAAATGACTTACGAAAGCCTACTGTAACATACTGGATGACACAACAGAAAAGGTTGAAAGTGTAAATCGACGAAGTCACACCACTCTACTTTTGTAGCTTTTAAAAGTAACTTGGCATTGTCCTTTATTTTATGTGCAGGTACCTGTCAATGTCAGCATACCTGTGCTACTTTTCAATACAGGATATATCTCTTACCTGGTAGAACTTATATTCACTGGATCTCATAATCATGGCACATCATGTACAGACATTCTATTCATTTCATCGTAGTTCATCTTCATCTTTCCTCCATGGCATTGTTACAAGACAAAGACTTCTGGGATAAACGGTGATGCTAATTTTACTTCCTTTTCCAATCTGGAGAACTCTTACATGATATAAGTGCCCCGCTTTCCACATTATGGGTTTTGACTTTACAATGTACCACAATTACTACATCCACAAAATCCAAAATATGGATCCTACAGGGATATGCAGACACTGCAGCTTTCTGCTACTCAACCTCCCTCCTCAACAGCAATTCAGGCATACATAGGATTAATGAGGTTGTTGTCTGACAAACGTTTTAAAACACGAAAAATGTTTTTCAAACATACAGTGAGTGTCCTACTCCCTGCATTATGAATCTCCCTGTCTCACACACAGCTTACTTGGAGAGTAAGACACATCTGAGATCCCAACAGTGCATCCGTTATGACACCACCTTCCTTCTTATAAACAGACTCTGAACCCAGAGTCGTATAGGTATACATTTGATTAACGGATTTCTAAACAGTTTTATTATAGTGTGATCGAATATTTCCAAACACCATAAAATTCTAAAAAAAAAAAATCACTTAATTTTGTAGTCATTGCCCTTTTCCTGTAAAATTGCTACTTACCCGTTGAAAACAACAATTTAATCCTTAAAACGAAATCAAGGCATGCAAAATAAACTTTGATAACCTGGATGAAGATTTCTCTACCGTGCATACAGATAAAGTACAGCAAATAATTACTGATGGAACTAACTTCATTTTACAACATATTACACTTTCTTAAAATAAACGCTGCAAACCACAACCTTTTTGAATGCTTAAAACACTACTGCCTACAACAGGTACTTTCAGTCCTACAAAGTCAAAAACTTGGTCAGAATGCCTGAAAGTAAAAACTAAAGGATCTTTCCTAGATAGTGAACCCCCCAAGGGTTTTAACCTGGTGGGTATCCACCTTTGCGGCCCGTTGGGGATTACCGTAAAAACTTACACAAACGACTGTAAATACCATAAAGATAATGACCCCCAAGAAGTATTAGTCCTAGATTACGACCCCCGAACTTTGTTGGGAGTCACTGTCTAGGAAAGATCCGAACTAAATTTCTAAAAAAGCTCGTACAGGTAGTAAGTGCATGCTTAGATTGTAAAAGTCAGGAGTCACCAAATCATGCATTTTCTTATCAATTTCTGACATCGGTTCAGAGTTTTTAAATGGATCATGGGGTAAAAAAGAGCTACGTTACTGAGAGAAGCTTACCAGCAGAAAAGTTACATAAGTTATTAACTGTTGTTCATGAGCTACCAAAAGTAAAAACAACTATTGGTAGGATGGAAAATAACTGCAACATATTGATATATCACAGCTTGGATATATCAAACGGAACCTACAGAAATAATATTCCTTGAATATCGCTAAAACATTTTAATCTAAAAATGAACTTCTTGCAAGTGTCTACCGTAGAGAGAGAGAGAGAGAGAGAGAGAGAGAGAGAGAGAGAGAGAGAGAGAGAGAGAGAGAGAGAGAGAGAGAGCTACATGGAAAGAGGTCTCTCAAAGATTTCCTATTCCCTCCAAAGAGGCACCTTTAAACAAAAATGGAAATAAACACATGTGGCAATTACTTACTCTAATCTATTTTCTTAACTGCCCGGTAGTGATACTATTCATAACCCCAGCTGGCAGTCTGCTCCAAAATGAGGACATTTTATATGAGAGAAAGTTCCCACAGTGAATGGTGTTAAACTTTTTTTGTTCGTTTCCATCCATGGCATATAATTTCGTTACTATTTGAGGTACATAGATACATGTAGTTTATATTCCGTACACCTCTGAGTATCTAGAATGATTTTAAAAACTGACCTCTTAATCAACGCACAGCACACAGACACAAATATATGTATGTATATATATATATATATATATATATATATATATATATATATATATATATATATATATATATATATTCTAGCCTCTTCTAGTTGCCATGGTGTTTGACTGATGGTGTAGTTTCTAGTAGCCTTTACTGAGCCTAATCTTTCTATACCTTCCTCCGGGGCAGTAACCAGAAGTGAACCATATTCTAAGTACTGTAAAAAGTTAGCATGCCTCCTTTTTTATAGAGATAAACTGACATATAATATATCCTAGTATTTTCTTGGATTTCCTTTAAACTTCTTTACACAGCATGAAAGGGTGTCGGTCCAAAAAAAAGAGCTATTTTAAAAGTTAAGAAGTCCCCGCAGTGGCGGGTGTTGAAATAATGTAGTTCCTGTTTTCACCCGCTGTTGGAGAGAGAGAGAGAGAGAGAGAGAGAGAGAGAGAGAGAGAGAGAGAGAGAGAGAGAGAGAGAGAGAGAGAGAATTTTCTGCCTTAATTAATAGGCATTACACACTCATGAGTAACCTATGATTTCTTGTAACTCAAAGGCTAGACTGACATATCTTTGTCAAATGTGTAGCATTATCTTAAACACTTCAACTTATACTAATACAAACAGTTATTGCTTTTCTGCTCAAACCACACAGCCAAACTTCACAAAAACCCCACCCAAAGTCATAATGGGACTCTGAATTTATTGACACCTGCACAATATTCTATTTTAACTAAATATTTAAGTTTGTTAGGAACAACAATGATCTGACGAAAGAAATCAAAACACAATTGAGTCAGAAATGAATAAGTAGGATAAACTAGGCATGAAAGTTGGGTGCAAGCGCTGGGGAGGCACGACCCATCTTCCAAACACAGTCGCACAAACCTACCTTTCCAGATTTTGCCTCGGCTTGGCAATTAGCCTGCAATGCTACATAACTCATGAACCAGTCCAGCAGCATGGAAGGGACACTCTGGGGGATGGAAGAGGGAAGCAAAATAATCAAAATAAAAATCAAAATAATTCGCGGGACTAGCAACTCAGTGAAGAGACGTAAGTAAAACCAGCCATCTTTTCGAGTATTGTACAGTCATATAAGCTCATTCCGTGATATGATTCAGCAGGGGTCAACAACATGAGCAAGGGGGTGTGATTGTGCTGGAAAGATCCAATGTTTGGTCACTGCCAAAATATCATAATTATAACTGATAAGCACAGAAATGTCCTGATATACCCTGTGCTGATTCGTCTGCGCAGCAATAAGCAGTAAAGTGAAAGTTCCAAAACTGAAAGAAACTGACTTTTCAGATATTAGATATTGGCACAACCAATCACTGGACCGCCCTTAGGGAAAAGCAGTGGAAACTTAGAAATTTAAAAAAAAATACAAAAAGGCTAGATTTACTCTCAGAAATGGGTTTTATTTTATCATTGATATTATAGACATGCAAAATACACAGAATTCTATAAAAAAATAAGTGGTATATTATAAAACTGTAGCATAAAGGATACATGAAATATGGTAACAAACCAAAACTGCAATTTCAAAATGCATATATATATATATATATATATATATATATATATATATATATATATATATATATATATATATATATATATATATATATATATATATATGATTAGCTATAGTCTCATTAAAAAAAAAAAGCACGTCTGCATAAATCAGAACAGATGTTTTGCCAAAACATTTTAATGTCTTCACGTACATAGCCTTTTAACAGGTACAGTTGGTCCTTAACTTAGGCGAATACACAAATCTGAAAACAAGTGGCTTGAAAACAGGAAATAAATCCAAGACGTTCCAAATGAATCAATTTGTATGCATACTGTTCTAGAGAGGAAAACAGACATGAAAAAGCTGGTATTATTTTTATTCATTGATATTCCGTTGGGTTGACTTCTCGTCCAAGTATTTAATATAACTGAATAAAAGGTATCTAAAAGTATTGAGTACAAGAAACTGCTGCGTTGTTGTAGCTAATAAGTCCCACAGAATACCTTTTGCCCTGACCTTTGCTGCTAGTGTACATGGTAGCACCTTAGTACTGGAGGTGAAACATTTTTTTTCAATAACTATTTTTAAGAAAACAGTTCAACAACATTAACTATACTGAAATAGTATGACACTGTTTTGAGTATTATAAGTTAAACAGAGATAATGTGCACTGCTTAAGTACACATGTGTTGTTAGGCAATTCCATTTACGGGATTTGAATCGACGATCTTATTCAAATGAATGACTCATGCTACGTTCACGTCTTCGCGAACAGTAGACGCCGGCAACTAAGCAACTGCCGCCATCTTAGCCTTCTAAACGTACTGCTGATTAGACAGAGGTTTCCCCTGTTTGCTGTATAAAAAGGAAAAGACTTCCAACCCATCGTTTTTACGACTATCTCCCCATCCGGCCTAATCCCATAATAAATCTGACGTTTTAACACATCCACCACATTTATTTTTACAAATTATAATCATAATTTAGGACACAAACATTCACTAGTTTTAATTTTATTGAATTGCTTTCCCCTCTCTTCCTCTCTCCATATTTAAATTTCACCATATAGTTTCCTTACTTGGACTTGTATTTTACAATGCATTTTATACATATTAGTTCTTCCACTACAAACACCAAATGAGACGGATTTATGCCAATTTAGCCTACTGTGTAAGTTATATGATTTAATGTCGCTCTTTTAATGTAATCGCTGACAAGAGATAAAACAACAACGTATTCTAAGTTTGGTTGTTTAGTTGAGAAACTGATTGACTCAAAATAAAATGTTTTATTTATTGATTTTGTATAGGTGCAGAAGGGTACACATATTTCTATTGATATTTTCAATTTCTATGTTTTCTCTGCATGCATTTTTATTTAAGACGATAACATCCAACGAATATCGAAAGGCTAATTGACAGCAAAGACTCTGAGCAAATAGGACTGGCTTTTTTTTTTCAATCACAGCACACACAAACACAGTCAGTCAACTTCTTCCGAATAACTATTCTCTGATTCACACAGATTCTCTTCTGGTATACTGGACATTTTCATTTCTTCACCTTCGCGTATCTTTCATCCTATTTTCATTTTACCCCGCAGTCTTCCCAAGATACACAATGCAATCTGCCCCCTTCACTCCTGCAAAATTCCTCGTTGGGAGAGTCGGTAGAGTTGTGGGCTAGCACTCGCTAGGCCCGAGTTCGAGTCTCCGGCCGGCTAATGAAGAATTAGAGGAATTTATTTCTGGTGATAGAAATTAATTTTCGCTATAATGTGGTTCGGATTCCACAATAAGGGGTAGGTCCCGTTGCTAAGTAACCAATTGGTTCTTAGCCACGTAAAATAAGTCTAATCCTTTGGGCCAGCCCTAGGAGAGCTGTTAATCAGCCGAGTGGTCTGGTAAAACTAAGGTATACTTAACTTTTTTTTCCCTCCTGCAACACCTTTCATTATCCTCTCAAAAAATATTTCACAACACATCTTTCAGTTAGAATTTATGGTTTTTTATGATCAAGACCCTACCTCCCTTCCCCATCAGCCCCCTCCCCACTCCCAAAATAATACTTTATATGATGCCCTCAAACACTTCGTACACCAACCCAAAATTGTTGATTGTGTCAAAGACAACTAAATAATTAAATACCACTGCACAACGTTTTCAGCTGTTTCATTCTTAGTTTTAATTACCGCTACTATACCATTTACTCTGATAACCCAGGCCAGTGTTGGAGGTCTTGGGATCAGTCTTGATGCCGTGTTCAATATTTCTTGGCCTTGGAATCGGCCACGCAACACGGTGACTGTCTTCACGACTTGCCCCATTTTCTTTTACATTTCCCTTTGCATATTCATATCTCCTCCGACTCTGTTCATATCATGCTTATTCCCTGCTTGTATCTCACGTTAACAAAACGTGAATATTTACCTGTTTACCGATTTCGACTTACACACGTCAACCAGACACCGCGCATTCTCGGATCATAATTCCTTAGCCATTTTCGTTCAGCTTTACCTGAAACGACTCACCCCTTTGTTACCTGAGAAGAGCGAGTCTAGAGCATTTTCTTGAGAATCCTCACTCATAAAGGAGCGGATTGCTATCAATGGATACCTCTGAGAGGCCACACCATCCATTTTATGTCCGACAGTCAAACAATGCAGGAAAGAGGCGCGACGTACACCTATCAAATTTCCATTACCATACTGGTTCGGGAATCTGGTACTGTCCAGTTTAACAAGGCCTCAGCATCGAGTCTGCCCCAGTGAAACAGACTGATGGATGACACAATATGATTTATTCAAACACAGCGGGATTCTTATTTCCCATCTCTGAGTTTCATCACCATAATGTCAGCAAGAAAATTTATGAAAGTACCAACGATTGTCTTTGGTAATCATGGACCAATAATTCCATATGGAGGCGAATAAAAAGCAATACCAACTCTGTTACCATAAGTTACGCTTAAAAACCCCTAAGCTGTCTCTCACCACATACACCATTTACCATTTTGTATATACTGGTAAGAATATAGCTAATTTTTAGAGAAAATATGCCGTTCTTGCCCTTGTTAAAAATAAGTAAATTTTTATTTACTGTATAAAGATGAATCTAATTCATAAATGTTGCCTTGTCAAAGATAAATCTCCTGAAAATTCATGATGATTATTCCCATAAGCTAATACGTGATTGCATCGAGTCTTCAAGAATCTACAGTAAGAATAAGGTCCGGTAAGAGTATGAGTCAAAACCCAGTGGCTGTTTCACATTTCTTTCTTCTGAAACGTTAACTCTTTATTCTGTCGATGAATACAGAACACTGGCTGTTTATTTGCAAAAGGGAGCCCACAGTAAAGTCCCTATGTCCTTGTCTGAAGTCAGAATTTCTTGGACATAATATCTTATCTCCTTGGAGTGGTATTTCAACCACACGTTTGCCTTCTGATTTGATTAAAGCAGCCAAAGCCTGTTAGACGACACATCAGGAAGGATTAGGCCCCGACATGCACAGAGCCCTGATATTCCTTAAATTAAATAAAGGTATTTTTTAAATGTAAATAGAGTATCAAGTATGATACTTGCATCTGCCTTTACCAACATCCAAATGCAATTAATTTCAATGTAAGAAAAAAAAAAATTACACTGGAACTGAAACCAAGCTTAAAAAAGAAAGACATTTCCATCAGAATAGAGGTAACTCTAGCATGAATTGTGCGACTTTTCTCTCCTTGGCAGAAATGAATCTCTCTCATTTGCAGTTCTAACAGGGATAAATTACACTGCGTATACTTACACTCCAAGTAGCGGCTATCATCACTTGACAATTTTTATGAGAACTGATCATTTTAAAATTACTGAAACGTGTATCAAATCTCACCTTATCTCAAATCTATTGCTTTTTAACGTAACATGAGGCTCTTACTTCGAGAGAGGATTATAGACATCTGAGTACTGTCTTTGCTGTCTATATAGCATTAAAACCTAGGCACTCAGTTTGCAATATTTCGAGAAGGAAAACACAAGCATTTCCCAAGACACTTGAGGAGGGAAGGGTGTAGCCAATTACAGTCCAGCAATACTCTCAGTAAAACATCTTGCAGCTGCCTCGTGTACACACATCTGCTAGCCCTCCCAGCATCAGTGCAAGCACTTTGTTGAGCACGTATCGAAAGTTTAACCTGATAAGGACTTTTATGTTTTTTGTCCATTATATTTTTAAGCTTATTCCACTAAGTGTCTTCAAGCGGATGAGGAATGTACCTTTGCTGAACAGAGTGAACTGCATCAGGAAGAAATAAACATGACAAAGCAAAAGACACATGGTAGACCAAAACACATGGCAATGCTGTATTACGAAGATGGACCGGAAGTATGTGATGGAAAGATAAGTGTGTCTTGATTGCACTGCTGGGTGTTTTGGTTCAATAACTCGTAAAATCAGCGCCGGTGGGTCGTCGCAGTTAAAAGACGAGACAAAGAATGAATTCAGGAGACACACAACAACCTACATGATAAATATGAGGCAATTTTGTGGGTTGTATGTTTGACTACCTTCCTGAATATTTTTGCAGTGTGAGAGAAGAGAGTGAACAATGCACTGGGGAGGATAACCTAAAAGGGAACATGCCCAGGCTGTGAGAGATCACATACAGAGCCTCCCAGTTGTTGCATCACAATACTAACGTTCAAAGGCCCTAACCTCATGTACCTTACTTCTGACATTGACATCTATAAACGATACAATCCGTATTAGACTTCTGTATTCCAAAAGGACTGAAAATTATTATAGTGAGGTATTCAAGAGAATTTAACGTCGGCTCTTCACAGACAACATGGGTACATGCCACATTGTGAGATGCTTGAGGGCCATATAAAAACACGAGTCCTTGCAGACCGTGGAGTGCTGCTGGAAGATACAAAGACAAGCCTGGAAGAGCACAAGAGACTTGCTAAGGAAGGTCAAGAGATCATGCAGTCTTAACACACAAATCATGCAGTCTGTTAACAGACGACCTAATGCAGAGAGCAGTTGGCCTTCTGTTTTGATTTACAACATAAAACCCCACCCTAAAGCTTTCCACTATTGGTTATTATCATAACTGTAACTTTGGACATACAACCTGGCCATTTGTTATCTCAAGAGTTAAGTGGAAACTATGCAAGTGTGGGATGAGGTAATGAGCCAAACGTTAATCCACTGAAATAATTTCGTGTCAATAAGTACTGAGTTGCAATTGCCATTACTGTACATTATTGCGATTACTGATATTTCACTGTTTGCAAGGGGCTGAGATTGGAAACTGGCATGATGAGACAGGGTAAAGCCCGTTGCCGTAATTAGCACTACTACATTTGTTAACTTGGAGTTGTTTTAGTGCGCTATTTTTAACTGTTCTAGGAATCATGTAGGAACGCCAATGGAAATTTTCTTGCTATTAGTGTTGTTACTACTGAACTGTTGTGCTAGAGCATTGTCCTATTTTGTTACTGTTGTCATTACCTCTGGTGCATTTTCTTACTTTCGGACTTCATATTGCAACCGAGTGGGAATGGGTATAGTTCTGATCTCGTGTCTAAGATATGTATACAAATTTTAAGGATACTTAAACGTTAATGGTGAGAACTAAATACTCTTCGCAGGCCATGACTGCAAAAGGTTCCAGGTCACAGTCTGTCTCTGTTACATTACAGTTGAAACATGTAGAAGCACCTATAACGTACATTATGTAAATTTTGCAAGGCATGAATATTGAAGGCCGTGTGTTATCACTTTTTATTTGATAAAGTGCATTGCTATGTCCTAGATTTGAAATTCATTTAGCATAAGACAAACGCACAGCGCATACTCGTTATGAACTTACGATCACGCTCTCTCGCACAGCGTACAAGAACTACCACCTGTATGCCAGAGAGATGATCACAGATTTCAACTGGGTTTAACAGTTTTAAGAGCAGACTCCAACAAGATCTCAAGACACCGCAGCATGAATTCGGACTGGGTCCTTGAAACTGAATAGTTTGGACTTGGCCTCGGCCTTGGAAAATATGGACTCAACTGCAACACGGAACCCGGCACAAAAAGACACTTTTCAGAGTTGTGTTTACTCGAAATCGTTGTGCACTATGAACATTTTCTCACTAGCATTGAAAAAAAAAATAAACATAATAAATAAAACTGAAACAAAATTCCTGAATCCTGCACATTACCAATGATGATAATATAAACACATTTGTATTCATAAACATCACTTAATATCGTACTGCAGAACCCTGAAAAGGACTAATGAGTAAATAAAGGCATTTCTTACCTAGCAGTAATCATAACATATAGAGTCTTATTGCCCTATCGCACATCCGACTACTGAACATTCCTGATTCCCAACCCCCCACCCCAACCCCCATGCTGAAATGCTGGCTATGGTCACGGATCGGAAAAGGAACTGATCAGTAAAACTTATCATACATTAATGTGCAGTACGATTCGAGGCTGAAAATAAATTTGATAATAGAAATGTCAATTATCACAAAACAGGCCTAAAGTTCAGCATAAATCCCCTGGTTGACTTTAACTGCAGAAAAATAATGAACACAACCTAGGACTAACTGTCACTTAACGTTTTTTATATTAACGCTTAAACATGTGAGCACAATTTGGAATTCTAAGCACTATTCAAAGAACAGGCAGCCAGTTTCAGATTTTTGTTAACTTCAACTAGAATGATCCCAGGTAAGGTACCGAATGTCCTACAACTGTGTATACCATTTATTCACTCTGCAGCAACGCAAAGAGCCTGTCTGCGATAAAAAAAAAGTCCTTAGTCCTTAATAGAAATAGGATAAACTGGTAATTTATGACTAACATCTACCTTCGCTCCATACTACGTCTGCTGGTGGGAGTGGCTCTTTGTGTAGGGCTCACCCGCAGCCTCAATTTTAAGTCTGCTATGGCCCTTTAAATTTACTTTTTTTTTACTTATGCGGGGCTCCTGGACCCTGCCCCCCAAAAGCAGGGCTTTTAGGTCTCCGGATTTGGACCGGCCTCTCCGGAAATTGAGATATTTTAGCATATATTCTCTCTCTCTCTCTCCAACAGACTTCCATTCATGGTATGTACAGTGTATCATATGCAGTGCAAGGTGGTGCTAATGATTCATAGTGTACAGTGTGGTGACGTTACAGTGTGTTCCCTGCCCAAAAGTCATAAGCAGGAATCCGCTACAAATCTACACCAGCAGAATGAACCACGTGCATCACCCATCGCCAATTTCATCTGGAGACTGATGCACACGCATGTACACCAAACCAACGAGTGCCAATATTTCACGCAATGCACTTAAAATACATTTCTGTTAAATTCTGTTTTAAGCCTGTGTGGGGGTAAACAGAACATTATTCACAAAGGATTCTCCATGTTCTCAGGACAAACATGACGACACCCAACTCGCCCAGCGTTCACAAGATCCTATCTACCGTCTACAGTCCCGACCCACACTCCACCCCCAGACGACAATACCCCAATCATCTGATTTCCTTTCGTTCATACAATACCTGGAGAAATCACGGATCAAGGATCATGCCAGATCAGACAAGAGGAGAAAAGGAGACAGAAAGAAGATGAGAGACAAGAAAACAGAAAGAATTAAGGGTCCAACGACAGAGAGAGGACGACGAAATTCGCAGGCAACAGGAAGCAGACCACTACAGCGCCTTTCTGCAAATGCTAGCCCCCCCTCATACAGCAACCACAGGAAGCCCCAGTGCACCTCCTTTGACATCTGCAGCTCCTACCTCGCCACCAGGGGATGCAGCGACCCCGTTAGTAGCCCCTCCACCGAAAGCAATCACCCAGAACCCACCCACCCTTCACCCAGATACCACTTTTCAAATTTTTCAGGAATGGCAACGTCGCTGGGACGATCATTCAGTCATAGTGGATCTGCCAGTGTTACCCAAAGGATCCTCGAGCAGACCCTAGACATACCTCCAGACACTGATTAAGTGTCAATGAAGTCTTGGATGCCTTCAAGAACACATCATGAGCCTTCACAACGAGCATCTATGTTGTAAGGAGCTGCATACCTGCAAACAGTTAGAGGGAGAGTCTTTTCAGACTTTTACATAAGACTCAAGAACATTGCAGAGGAAGTAGATGTTTGTCCCAGTAGATCTTCAGTTTGTGAGCAAACCCAAATGAAGGTGATCCTCCTCATGGGAGTCAGGGATGAAGAACTGACTAAGAAACTCATAGCCCTCGACACCAACACCTCTCTACAGGATATTATCAACACATGCTGCACCTATAAGGTCTCCAGGAAGGAAACTTCTGCAATTCATACAACACCCTCTCAGTTGTGTGCCCTCTCAAACCAGAGGAAGCAGAAGAAATGTGGAAGGGGTGCCACCCCTACCACACCATAACGGAGTGTTTCATGCCAGTCATGCAACTGCACGCACATATCCACAGAGAAGTGTCCAGCAGCAGACAGCTTCTGCAGCAACTGTGCCAACAAGGGGCATTAGGCCAAGGCACAGAGGTGTCCTGCCAGGCAGGTCCAGTGCCGCCACTGCAACCGACAGGGACATTATGACAAGTGCTGCCAGAAGAAGACGGGATGCCAAACAGGGTGCAACTTCCAGTGCCAAACCTACACCACTCTCCCCAGGCAAGAACCCCAGCTGTTGTCGGATGGGAAGACCCTCTCCTATCAAGACACAGCAGCCAATCTCTGTTTCAGTCTTGTATATTGACATCACATCCAGGATTCAGATGTTGCCAGACACAGGTGCCAACGTCTCTGTTATGGGCCCTAATCATCTTGAGCTTCTGCACATTCCTAGGAGCACACTACAACCCCCCACCATTTACCCCTATGTTCACTGCTGTCATATAGCCATTGCATAGAGTAGGCCAGAGTTTCCCAGACCTATTCTGGATGTTACCCATTCAATAGGTGTTCAGAGTTGCCTCCTCATGCCACCACATCGCCTGCCAAAGCCAGAGACTGCTTTCTACAAGAGTTCAAGGACATGCTGATCTCCAAATAAGAACTGAAGAAAGCCCCACTCAAGCTGATGGAAGGACCCCAATGTGAGTCCATCTCAAGGAAAACACCATACCTTTCGCCATCAATGCACCTGCCAGGTATCATGTGCCTTCCAGGAACATGTCAAGGCAGAGCTTGAATTCATGGTAGATCAGGGTATCATTAAGCCCACTGGTGACAAACCCTCAGACTGGTGCCACCCATTCATCATCGTACCTAAGGACAAAGGCGTTCGAATCACCAGCAACCTCAAGAACCTCAACAGCCAAGTTAAATGCCCAGCCCAACTGTCACCCTTACTATTATCTAGCATCTGCAGTGTTGATCCAAAGGCCAAGTTCTTCACCACTGCTTCAGGTACTGGAAAATGCAACTCACAGAGGAATATCAAAAGTTAACCACATTCATGACACCCTATGGCCGATTCTAGCATTGCAGAGGCCCAGTGTGATTTGTGGCCACAGAAGATGCCTAATGCCTTCAAGGAGACAAGGCCCTGCAAGGTGTCAAGAATTGTGACAAGTTAGTCGACGACATCCTGATGTTCAACAAGGATTTCCCCAGCCATCTATACTGAATCCATGAGAAGTTGACAAGGTGCCGCAAGTTTGGCATCACACTTAACAAGGACAAGTTTGTGGTTGCAGCCTCCAGCATTGCCTTCTGCAGATTTTGGATCTCCAAAGACAGCATTTCCACGGACCCCAGCAAAGTAGCAGCGACAAGCTCAGCCTCTAAGACCCCTTATGAGCCCCAAGCATGCATTTGTATGGACCACGGATCAGGACAGGGCATTTTGCTGAATGAAGACTGCCCTGGCCAGCCCACCAGTTCTTGCTGCCTTCAATTCACCCCTCCCAGTTATCCTACATACCGACGCTTCTCGACTCATGGCCTAGGATATGCCCTTCTACAAGACCACAGTAATGGAAGACTCCACTTAGTACTGTACAGCGTGGCTCTCGTTTCCTCACAGACACTGAGACATGCTGCGCCACGACTGATTTGGAGATGTCAGCTGTAACCTGGGCTACGTCCAAATGTAAACTGTAACTGATAAGCCTCCAACATTTTACGTTGAAGACAGACTATCGCCCACTGATACCAATTCACAACCATTACACTCTAGATGCAGTCAAGAATCCCCACTTGCAACATCTCAAGGAGAAAATCACACCTTATCTGTTCACAGCCATGTGGTGTGCTGGCAAGCAGCTCAGCATACCCGATGCCCTGTTGCATGCCCCCATCAGCCAGCTCACACCACAGACTGTGTTGAGGCCAGGACATACATCAGGAACATTGCCACAGCTCATGCAGCAGCCCAAGAGGACAATGCCTCACCCCAGGACGTCAACAGGATTATTCAAGATCGTGCTTCAGTGAGGGAGGACCCTTCATACATTCATCTTCAAGACTGCATACTCTCAGGATTTCCTACCATCCATTACAACTTACATAATTTGTTGCTCCCATTTTGGAAACTATGGGAGAGCCTCTCAGTCGACACTGAACTCATACTTTATGGAGCAACTCCATGACAGTCACAGAGGAATAGAAGCCACAAAGCAAAGGGCACGACAGACTGTTTACTGGCCAGGAATCAACTGTGACACCAGAAGCACTGTCCAGGCATGCGAGCCTTGCCAGGTCTTAGAACCCAGCCTCCAGCAGGAACCTCTTCAAAACAATGATCCTTTGAGTCTGTGTCAGCGGACTTCAACATCACAGGGAAGTCACTCCTCGCCATGACCGACAGGCTCACTGGCTGGCCTGTGGTTGTCCCATACTACAGTGACACTACTGCCACTGCGATGATCAGGATCTTTGCAGATATTTCAGGTAGGTTGGTGCCCCACTTCGCCTCAGGACCGATGGTGGACCTCATTTCACCAGCGTGAATTCAGGAATTACAAGGACTGATGGGGAATACATCAGTTCATTACTTACCCACACTACCCGCAGTCTAATGGCTATGCCAAGGCTGCTGTGAAGGCAGTGAAGCATCTTATAATGAAGACAGTGCCCTCTGGCAACACTGACTGTGAAGACTTCGACCGTGGCCTCTTGGAGTTACAGAATACTCCAAACTTCATGGGCCGCTCCCCTGAACAAATCCTATATGTCCACCCACTTCGCTCATGTGTGCCTGCTCATCCTCAGTCATTCTTGCAGGAATGGCTCGAGAAAGCCGAGTACTGCAATCAAAGCGCTGCCACCATGGCCGAACTTGTACAGAGATCGTTGTACAATCAACATGAAAGTCCCCTACCCAGCTAGAAGTTGGGCAGTCAGTCACGACCCAGGATATGACTTCTCACCGCTGGGACAAGGTCAGGATTGTCATGAGTTCCAGACGAAGAGCCCACTTGAGACAGGACTGCAAGCATGAAGAGTGGAGGGAGGGAAGTGTAGATACCATAATTTATATGTATATAACATGTATTTGTCATTGTAAAACGTATTCTCGCCTCCAATGTATATAACGTTGTGTATTGATAAGTGGCAACTGTATTCTTGCCTCACATGTAGCCTATATTGATAAGTGGCAACCGAACACATTCAAATTCAATGCCTAGCAATATGCCACTTCCCCTCCCCGAGTTCGGTTGTCCTCACTCATTGTCCTTGTTATATTGTGACCTTACCTAATAAAGAACCTACATTTTAGATGAGGTTGTTTCATGTTTCATCCCAACAAGTGCAAGTGAGGAAATACATGGGGCAGGAATAGATCAAGTAGAATCAACCCCAGACCAGAAGGGGATGAGGATAGGAAAAAGACTGAGGGGAAAGAATAAGGACACAAAAGATAGAAAAGAAAAAGATCGAGAATGTGTAAAGACAGGCAAGGCCAAGAAAAGAACGAAGATAGTAGACAAGCTGAACAAGAGCAGGAACTGTAGACCCCATCAAGTGAGGATGGTTGTGTGTCACATGTGAGTTGGAAAACGGATACATAGATGCGAAGTTCAAATGACAAGGGAGTGAAAGAGGTACATAGGAGTATAATTCTCAGGGAAGTACCGGTACCCAAGATACGAGAGTATAACATACTGAGTAAGAGGGATATAAAAGACTTTTTTAAGAAGTATGAAAGGTACAGCATAGACAAGTATAGGGATAGTAAGCATCAGAGGTTAAAAGGACTGGGTGAGTTTCTGGAAGGTAGACTTCTAGACTTTTATCAAACAATCATGAGTGTAGGAGGGCAGAGGTAAGAAGCTGTGAGAGAGAAAATTATTGATCAAGTGAAAAGAGAGAAAAAAGAAATAAGGTATAAACAGAGGAATTGAGTTTGAAGACTTACAGATGGGAACGAGTGAAAGTGTATAAATGTATACCTATCAACCCGAAACTTTAGCCAGAAAGAAGTATGGGGATCAAGATATCAATTACAAAAAGATGATGAAGTTGCTGGTTACTGTTCCTGATCATGTGGCAAAGTTCATAAGAACAAAGCGAAAGAAAAAGATGAGATGGAAGAATGAACGATTGAAGTGGAATGATGTGCTGAGTTAATGGAGGATCTTGAGTTTTAAGATGTGGAAGACAAGTACAATAGAAATTAGAAATGAGCATATGTAGGATAGGGCTGAGTGTGGGTCATACCAGGATGCAGTGGTAGACCATTCTTTGTAGGCTCGAAATGATTTTGTAAGAGGGCTAGATGAGCGTGGAAACATAGATTGTGGGGATGATAGATAGCCTATGTGAGAAGTAACAGGGATTGTAGGAATTATAGCAATATGGTGAGAAATATGGATTCTAGGAATGCCAGCAGTAATATGGATTTTAGGAATGCTAGAAGTATGAGATGAAGCAGTAGTAGGATTGGGCAGGATAGAAGTAGAAGCATGAGTTATGGACAAATTGTAAGTGGGAATAGGAATAGACAAAGAAATATCACTGACGGTATACAAAGAGGAGTGACAGAGGTTAAATGTTACAGGTGTGGAAGAGAAGGATATACGATAGGCAAATGTAGGTGGCCCACTTGCTCTTGCTCTACAAGAAATTAGAAATGAGCATATGTAGGATAGGGCTGAATGTGGGTCATACCAGGATGCAGTGGTAGACCATTCTTTGCAGGCTCGAAATGATTTTGTAAGAGAGCTAGATGAGAGTGGAAATATGGATTGTGGGGATGATAGATATATGAGAAGTAATAGGGATTGTAGGAATGATAGCAATATGGTGAGAAAAATGGATTCTAGGAATGCCAGAAATACTATGGATTTTAGGAATGCTAGAAGTAATATGGATTTTAGGGATGCTAGAAGTAATATGGATTTTAGGAATGCTAGAAGTATAAGAAGAAGCAGTAGTAGGATTAGGCAGGATAGAAGTAGAAGCATGAGTTATGGACAAAGTGTAAGTGGGAATAGGAATAGACAAAGAAATGTCACTGATGGTATAAAAAGAGAAGTGACAGAGGTTAAATGTTACAGGTGTGGAAGAGAAGGATATCCGATAGGAAAATGTAGGTGGCCCTCTTGCTCTACACCTCTCAACATCATAAACTGTTCCTAAGAGGAAAAAAAAATATAATATTAGAGAGAGTGGGGAAAGGGGAAACACCTCCCTTACGAGTCAAAACAATGGGTGGCAGCTTAGTGGGCACAAGGAAGGTACTGAAAACCTCCCTGGGTGTCGCCAGCAGAGTAATGCTCCCAAGTGGCCTCCTTCTTCTTAGCTGCAAACTTTTTTCACTGTTCTGATAGCCACCCCTGGCACTCAGAACACAGGCTGTCACAGTTGCAAAAATGCTTTCTGCAAAATGTGCAGAGTATGTGGGTCTCTCAAAGGATGAGAGGAATCTCTAGTAAGGCCCATCTTACCAGGACAGTGCTGTACTGTACACCCAAAAACTTCCTCGGTGTAGAGCAGGAAGTTCCATTCTGAACCAAACAACCACACAAACAACAAAAGGGAAAAAGAGCAAGAATACTCAAGTGAGACAGTTCAAATGAAAGCAAAATGGTAAGGCGGAAACAGAGTTGAAAAAAGACATCTGCATGCCAAAGCAGCCAAAAATAATGTGGAGTGCAGACCGACAGGTGGGCATGGTTTCCCCCTACCTGTCAGTAGTTATCTACACTGTCAGCAAGTTTTAACAGACATTCCAGTTTGCATTCACAAGCTAAATCCCTATGTACAGAACTTCAGGTTTGTATTTGTGTATGAACAATGAATGGTTCCCAAAGGGGAAAATGATTGAATGGAAACTGAAAGGAAGTGCTAGTGTAAAATGTTACTTGAATGGAGATGATAGTATGAAGGTGATAATGATAAATGGTGCACATAAGGATATAGATTCACCAAATGAATGTATGTAAAAGAGAATGAAGATGATGTGAGTAAACAAGAGGAAAGCCTGACAGAAGGGAAACAGTTAGTTTTGGTAGACACAGTTAAGGATAGGAAGAATGGAAATGGTAGGAAAAGGGGAGACAGTGTAAGTATAGAAGTACAGTACAAGTAGAAAGGATGAAATGGATAGGGAACTAGATCAGACATATAATGTATGTATGTTTCCTATTAAAGATGACGAGGAATTAAATGCAGTAATTTATGGCATACCTGGAAGTAATGAAGCACTAAACAACACAGATGAGGCAGTGTCAGAATTTAAGTGTAGTCAGTAGTGGAATTTTAGAATGGTTAGCTAGATATCGAGCTGAAAGAGACAGTAGTAATACTACTGATTCAGTATACTGTTTACTATAAAATAAAGTAAGGATGATAGTTTGAGTAGTAGTAAGGCTGAGGAAAAGTATGAGTATGATTAACTAATCAGTAGACAGTTTTATGTACAAGATTTAACTACTAGCTTTAAGATATAAGAATAAGTTATTGTTAAAATGTGGAGTGTGAACAATGACTGAAAGAGTATACAGTACTGTACTGATATTAAAAATTAGTGTAATTATGAAACAAACTTTTTTTTTAATATACATTTTGTTTAATGTTTTTTTAGTATTTAAGGTTTTTATGCAGAACCTTTCTCATTTCAGGTGCAGATGAGGAAGGTTTGCCTGTGACAGAATTTAATTTACAAAGGAAATAATTATGGCCACTGGAACAAGTATCTTTGTTAAATGAATAGTGCTGAAAATTAATGACTCTGAATACGTGCAGGATGCAGCAATACTACAGGAACATTTTTGTGAATCTGTACCTGCAAACAAGGATTTGCATAATACAAAAGTATTATGATATGAATGAACTTTACTGGGATTTCCATAACTGTGGGAGGTTACCTTTATACCTGTATAAATGGATATATTGGATTTTCAAATGATTAGTGTCCAAATTTCATTTTGTTAATGCTATTATAAATTATATTTTCTAATACAATAACAGGTCTCTAGGAGTGAAAGAACTTGCTGCAGTGTAAAACAAATCCATTTTGTATTAGTACGAGGAAAGAAATTGTTTACCTTCTACCTTATGCTTGAGGTGTTATGAATAGAATAGAAACCATCACCTTTTAAGTAGGACACTAACTCCTTAGATGGAAGGTGGTCTCTCCAGTATCTAGCAAGTTGAATCTCAACCTGGAAATTCACCCTGAGCTGTGGATGACCCATACCTGATATACATAGTTCCAAGCCATGTAACTACCCATGTTGTGTTCAGTGATGGTTGAACTATTTGAAGGCATGGTGAACAAGCACATGACAATGGCAAGCCACAGGCGGGACAGGGAGCAGCAGGATCGAGGGCATGCAGGTCATCCCAGTACCAACGAGCACTGTAAAGCCGAGATCTGTCATGCACAAACCCATCAGTGAGATCTGTCACATGCAAATCCCTGTCAGTGTGCATAAAATCCAGGGACTATGAATAAACAAAAAAGAGGATAGCACTGGTTCATCTGGTTCTCTTTCACACAATTCACAGATGGAGGAGCCAGGAGCATTCCCCTTGTCCAGAGAGAGCAGGCCAGCACAGGGTACCGAGTATGCCTTTAGCTGCCTTACCTACTGTGGACAAGTCACCAGTGAGTAGCCAAACACCATCGCCTCCCAAAGCCTGGGAAGAACACTTACCAAAAGTCCTTCAGGGTTTCGCATGATAAGCCTTCTTGGACTTCTTCCTACAAGAGGAAAGTGAAGAGGAAGATGAGGTGGAGGATGACAATGAGCTCAAAGAGGAGGAAGAGTAGGTAGAAGAACAGTGTATGTGCGTCTCCCCTGCAAAAGAAATGTTGAGGCACAGAATGTCATCACAGTGTATGTGCTTCTCCCCCACAAAAGAACGTTGAAGCACAGAGTGTCGTCATGGTCTTTTTTGGTGCTGTGGTTGATGCTGGGACATATCCCACAGGAAGTACTAGGCCTACTTCTTCAGGAATTCAACCTACTCAGAGGATGAAGCAACAGCAACAGCAGCATGAGTTTCCTCAGTCTTGACCATTGCTAAGTGGTAAAGGAAAGCTTGTACAACAGACTTACCAGGATAATACGGAAAGCCACATCTTAAGTAAGTACTCTAAAGATGACCATATTCAAGGAACAAGAGAGGTAGTAATAAACTGTGTACACAAGTCAAGGACCCTCTAGGGGAGAGACCAGCCCAGGTACCTGGCTCATCATCGGAGAAAAGAGCAGGTTAAGAGTCCCAACTTACCATGCACAACAAGTTCCTGGACACTTAGGGGTAGCCATATGTGCAGAAGGTGCAACGAGAGGCAGAGGAGGATAGAACTAGGGAAGTTTGGCTGTCACCAGGGGAGTATTCCCAATTGAAGAAGGCAGCATATGCTTTCCCTTTTACTAAACTTCTCCAACTGTGATTGTACCATACAGCACACTCCTTACATAATGAAAGAGGACTATAAATCCTAAAACTACAGGAACTACAATACCTATGAGGGTCTATAACCATAGGAGACATTAAGTGCACACACATGCACTCTCATCCATTATAATGTCTTTGCATTTGTTTCTTCTCCATCTTTATTTACAGCGAAAAAATATAAAACAAACAGACATTGAAAGAAAAAAGTCTCAATAAATCACCCTAGAATGAACGCAGTAGACTCCACAGTAAATGAGTCAAAGAAAAAGTGCTTGGTGATGGCAGGTGAGTGACTCATCCCCCCTCTTTACCAAAAGACATCCTCACCCATCAGCAACCTAAGAAAAAGTACTCGACAACAGCAGGTGCAGAGGGTTTCTCCCCCACACCTGTCTACCTCCATTTAGGCTCCTTACATTGTTACCAAATCTCAAAAACCGATTCCAGCTCATGCTGAGGAATACTACATAAGGGGTGATGGTTTGTATTCCCACCCACAGGGACTGGTTTGGATGACAAAGTTGATCTAACTTGGATGGCAAACTGGCACTTATTAAGCTATTGCCACATAATTTTAAGTTATACTAAAATTTTAAACCAACTAGGCCAAGCCTAGCCATCAAACTTTGGACTTGGCGAGGCTAGGCTAGCCTGCTTTGCAGACAAATACGCATGGTTGGCACTAAGATAGGGCCAGTTCTTGTAATTCACGACTGATTCATCTTTTTAGTATAGCTTCAGCTGTTTTACCAAGTTAGCAGCTTTAATGTAACTATTAAATTTCCCATAGGCAGCCTATGCTATGATGGGCTGACTGATAAATGATAGTTGGAAATGTGTGATTAGACTATGGCTAAGGTTATTATATAACACTTCTAACAAACATTATCTTTAACAAAATTTGATGAAACTATTTTGCACCCAACTTGCTATGCAAGTAACAAAAAAAAAAAAAAACAGCTGCAGTGTCACCATGTATGGATTATACACATCACAACTCATTTTAATTACAATGTGGATGTGCAAATTATGCTGTCATGCATTTTTAACAGGATATAAATTCCTATAATACTATCTGACCAACACTAAACAAATGATAAGCCTCTTGCTGACAGAATATGTTAAGAAAACTCTTGATTTAACAATATTCTATACTGTATATAGGAAAATACATACATTCTATTGACAACAGCACAGTTGAAAGTATGTCTGACCACCTCTACATCCCAACAGCAATAAAAGTCCAGAAACAATATGACAGTCAGTTTAATCACAACCAGTCCTGGTCTTTTCGGCCGTGAGTCATTTACACCATAGCATCCAAAATGTTATGTTTATGGTATTACTGTTATGGTTATGGTATTTACTGTCATTATTTTACGTTTTACATATATCCCCAAAGGGGCTGGCACTAAACAAGGCGCCCGTTTTGCACATATATAAACGTGCTTACAGCCTAAATGACTTAAGCCGAAACGACCCGAACTCATCACAACAGCACAGTTGAAAGTATCAGTTTATCCCCCTTCTACACCCAAGAGCAATAAAAGTCCAGAAACAATGAGACAGTTGGGCTGTGTGATGTGTATATATTCAAACTCTAAACTTATGATCATTCATATATTTTCATACCTGATCTCCAAAATTGCACAATTTCACTGCAGTAGTTGACATGTATTACAGTAATGGTAAATTATTAAATAAATTTTACCCACACTATAAAATCATTCACTACAATTACTGTTTACCATATAAAAACTATATATTTATATCAAAATATGATAAGCTTTTAAAAAATTGCATTCAAACCTACCATCAGTTTTGTGGCCCTACTATAAAGAGTATGCTTCAAGTCTGAATCTGAACCAGTACTATCAACAGGACAAAAGAAAATTTGACAAAAGAGTCAACCATAATCAAAGTCTTGGAACATCCATTGCAAAGAAACACGTTATTGGTCGTCATTTGGTAAATACATACAGTAACCTAATAGGCTAGGCTACATTATCATTAGGTTTCTTGGACTGAGATAAAAGTATTTAAAACTTGGCAATTTGATAATCAATACACCAAAATAGCCATGCACAGCCACACAGTTGGAGCAATGCCCTTGACCTGGTAGGCTGTCCCATATTGCTTAGCCTATTTGGGACTTATTATATGAGATGTTCTGATCATATGAACAAACATAGGCTTTTCTCAAGCTTGGGCTGAGGGCATCCCTATGGAAGGGGTAATGCTTCATAAACATGGCCAACTCAACCCATGGTAAATGTAATGGAGAAGGCCAAACGAAGATATCCATTAACATAATTTTTTTGCTAAACAGTGCACAACATGGTTTATATGATATGAGATATGAGAAAATTACCAAGATAATAAGAAATTTGCCATCTTTTGTTTATGTTTTTACATTAATCTCTGAGTTGCCAGTACTAAAGATGGAAGAAACTCTGTGGGAGGCTGTGTTTAGTACCAACCCCTCAGGGTTGAAATAAAAAAGGTAAAACTTTACAACAGTTGCACAGCCTGATTCCCACCAGACGTCGACCGGGACACATATCCCCAACTGTATTATGGTTTGGCCAGACGAGTGGGCACCTCGATTTTTTTTTGCCATGCCTCTAGGTTAGGTTAGGTTGGGTTGGGTTAGGTTAAGATAGTTCAAGGATACTGCTTAAGTAGTTTGGTCATGGTAAACATATGGCGATTATTTTCATGAAGATTCCATGGTTAGTTTATAAAATATGGCGTCCTGCTTTTTTCAGGGAAGATCCCGAACCATAAAACAGTTGGGGAATATGAGACAGGACAGGTTCCTCATACATAAATAGACCTAACCTTCCCTATAATGCCAGGTCCTGACCTAACCAAATCTTACCTACCTAACCTAACTTAGGGCAACATGCCCTGACCTGGCCAGGGGGGCTTTGCCCCCTCTGGACTCCTCCAAAAAAGGTAGTATATGACCTATCCCAGTCAGTGACTGGCAGGAACCAGGCTGCACAACTATTGTAAAGTTTCACCATAAAAAATATAGATAAAAGACGGTGAAGATCTAACTATCTCGGTACAATCCTCAAATTATCTCTCCTGTACTCTATTATATACACCATGGTCTACATTGCTTAGCCAAAAAATTGTAAAAAATTATATATTCATGCAACCATCTCCCTTACTTTTACACAACCAATTACAATAAGAATATGAAAATAAAAGAAGATACAGGCTACCTCACTAACCCTATATCCCACACAGTACTCCTGTTGACCAATTTTAATTTTGCCTAAATTATGCTAGACTCCAATTATAAGCTGGCTAAGCTTCCCTATGGAACTGCAGTTCCATATGTTAACCTATATGTCCATGGCCTATCAGACCCTTAGGAACAGCCAAGGGATACCGGTAACCTAGTCTGCCTACAATTACCTAGGCAACCGATACAGGGTAATTACTCCCAATGGCAACAGCCTACGCCTAGGCTACGTAGCATTATGAGTGATGTTTATGAAATAAAAAATTGCCATCAAAACAAGCAAAAACACCTTGGAGACAATCTGGCATGGCCATTATACAGTCAAAATGAAAATGGCATAGTATAAAGGCAAAACAATGTTTCGAGTCTCGAGTCTCCCAAAGGGGTAGGGGGAACCTGAAGACATCATGTCAAGGTGAGAGCAAGGTGAACTGCACTCACTTTGCGCATGAGCGACAAATCAAATACCAAGGGTTAATACAATTTTTTACTTATAGATTAAACTTTGAAACTAGAAGAGTATTTACCGTATCGTTGGCGTTGTTATCCGATGAAGAATTTGCCATGTTTCGTCTCTACACTGCACAGACAAAACTATTCTTTTACGAACACTTTGTCAATTGGTTACAGGAATTCGAGTCGAGATAAACAATCCAATTTCTGAGCAAATCCTAGAGAAGGACTATAAAATATTAAACTATAAGGTTCGCTGGTATCCTAATTCTATTTGTTCAGTAGATAATACCCTAAAGGGCATTAAATAAGATGTTTAAATATCCTTAAATATCACTTACGATGCTCTTTTGTTTTATAGGCTGACGGTCACTGTAGATATAAAGGGTTTCGAATAATACTTTGTAAGAATGTGTACAGGTTATGAAATTTTATATCGACAACCGAGATTTAAAGATATCCCTTCGAAATATGTAATAAAGATGCGAGAGAAAGCTCACACCCCTTCTTACACACAGGTTCAGGTGGAACTAACCGGTGCAAAGAATATTACTGGAACCTGTGTCGGCTGCTACCAATACTCGTTTGCTGATTGGTCAATGTTGTCCTCACAAACTGCCACATCATTTATTTTAATATAACATTTTATATTTTTACAGTTAACGCCTGATGGCAGATGAGTTCAATCGATCAGTGAGATTGTAATATCTATAATCATAGTATCTTTTTATTTGGAAACAGTGACAACGTATGGATCGTTTCCAATACGGCTACCATAGAATGAGCACGTGAACTTATTGAACCATCTTGCGATGCCTGTCAACTTCCACCTCTACCAGCTGATCAAAATCACGTGACTTGAGTTGCATATGACGCAATCGTTTAAAGCTGTCTTACTCACCATGGAGCCTTTTTTCTTTTCATACATGAAAAACTCAAAACTCGGGAGTACTTGAGAACCTATAAGAGTTTGAGCTCATTCAGATGAGTTGCGAAAGTACTTTCTACGACAGAACTCAAGCCAGCCAGTCATATTTAGTGCAAATAAGACCAAACTATTTGGATGAAACTGCTAATCAGTAACGTGACCATTAATATGATCAACAAAAGTTTCTTGGGTTTAATTTCTCTTTTCTCCTCTCATGAGCTTCCTTTCGCTGTTTTCGGGCGACTTTTCCTTCAGAAGTTCGTCACGTATTTCGGCCACTCTACTTCCTCTTAGTTTCTTTACACAATTTGACATTTTCTTTTCAAGCATCTGCTAACTCTTATCTTTCCCCTACGTCCTCTCTTTAAACATCATCTCCACCCTGACCTATATCTCTCTCATTATTCTCTTCAAAGCCTCCGTATAAAATGCACAGAAAATCAGTAGGAATTTTTTCCCCTGGTGTTCAAAATGTTTTTATCATGGCAGTTCTCTCATTATTTGTTATCACAAACTTTAATCCACATGCTTAAACTTTCTGCTTTGTGCCCTCTCTCTTTCGACCATAAGTATATGAATTACGTTGCTAATTTCGTCACTTTTGTTATCTCTACATTTATTTTTGCATTAAATTTGAGTATTTCACTTAGTGCATTCATTTCTCTTTCCAACTTCCACATCACATAAACATGTTGCTTAGACTTTGAGACTTGCTTCAACTTCTAAGGACTTTCTCATCAGGATTTTTTGTCTGATCTACTTATTTTACTTACCTTTTAAACATAACCAAATGTGAATGCAGCGTGTGACATTTCGCATGGAATGTCCCACTTTTTATTCTTCTCTACTGCCTTCCAGAGGAACCAAACATACTAGGACTGATCGCATAGCAGGCTCAAAATTATCTTCAGTTATTTTAGTCTTCTAATGCTCCAGAAGGGAAGATGGTTGTAATGAACTTTCCCAAATATTGCATGATACAAAGTATAAATAATTGTGCTTCTTTTTTGTGTGAACTGACCTGGGCACTAATTTTTTCTATTTAAATTCACGACTTTCTCTTATACTGCAACTTATTGCAGAAATTTTCATTGTCCTGGGTTCTTGAGAGTTTAGTTTGTTTTTTTCTCGTTGGTCTCCATTTCTGTTGTGGTAAATCATCTCTCTCGTTTTTAATGTAAAAAGATTTAGAACCTTGGCTGATTTTCTAACTCAACTTTTTTGTTCGTTATTTTTTGAATAACTTTTCTTGTTATCCTGTCTAAGAACTCTGGTTCGTCATCGTCAACATGCGTATATCCTTCTTCAAACTATATTTCAAAATGATATATTTTTTTCTCACTTGCCAAACATTTAGGAATGTATTTTAGATGCTCTTGTGCTTCTGATAATTCAAACGTTTCTAATCCTTCTCCAATTCTTATTTTTATTCTTTTTAATAACGTCAATTGTTTTCAGTTTCTGAGTCTATCTTCCCTTTTCATATACGAATTCTTGTCTGCCTCTCTTAGCAATGTTTCCATTCCACATACGAGCTTGATCGTACCATTTCACCTCCCACTCATTTGTCACTCTCTATTTTACGAGCATTATTTCGTTGCTATAGTGCCTTTCATCTCTCCAGCTTTACTCCACTTCATTTTTATCTGTAATTGCTCCTATGCAATATCACCTATTTTCATGATAGGCTTCAGATTCTGGTACTGCTGTTCTTCAATAACACATTAACAGCAAGTCTGGCTTCAAATATAGACATTTACCATGTTAACATTGTTAACTGTTGTCTCAGATCTTGCAACTTGCTCACACACAACAATATGGGGAGACTTTGACAACAGAGACCGACAAGCAAAAGTTTGCAATAGTACCTTCTACGGTGCTGTTCAAGGAATACTGTACTCTTTATTACAGTTGAGAAAAATACGAATTTTTCCTCATCTTAGTAAACAGCTTTAAGTCTCTAGAATTATGATTTTTATTGCAGCAAAATTTAATGAATAAGTTTCTAAAAGCAAGGTATTAAAAACCCATCTAAAGGTTATTAAAGCATGAAGCTGTTCACTGCATTGATAAGATTGTACCAAACAGTCCTGAGTGTTTGAAAATATTTGCTGTTACCAAATACTACCAAAAATCTACACTTTATGGCTAATACTCCCATGAATAAAGGGAAAGAACTGTAAAGACAGAGACTGATTGATCTCTCTTGCACACCTGAGTAGCAGAAAAAATTTTCTTTATACTATGTTACTTGAAATGTATAACTAAATGTCAATTATTCCCAAGTTTAGTGGATTCGATATGAAAGGGTATATTTATGGGAACACTGGAAATCTTTAAAGTACTTAGTATTTTTCATAATATACAAACCTGAAGGTCTTCACATAGGATTTACCTTGCAGACGCAAGCTGGAATGGCCATTTAACTTTCAGACAAGGTCATTAACTACTGACAGCAGGGAAAAGCCCCACCCACTCTTCGGTCTGCACTCCACTTTGCCTTTCAGCCCAGGTATCAGAATGAGGTGGGCCGTAAATGTAAAGACCTTCAGGTTTGTAAGTTAGGAAAAATACAAATTACTTTAAAAATTTGCTACTTGTTCCTACACAAATACAAAGCTTTGGTCTTTACACAGGACCCATTGGAGGGTGGAGTCTGAGTAAATCTCTGAACTGACTGGTTGGTTCTACCCACCTGGGAATACCTTCCTGGTCTGGAAGAGCTGAGGAAGGAATCCTACACCTCTAACTTGTTGGACTTATGGGATGTAGCAACCGCTAGACTTCTGGGCTTAAAGTAATGAGTAGCGTCATTACGTTGAAAAAAGGCTTGGAAGAACCCAAGTGTCGGAAACAATGACACTTGCTAAAAAGACCAACAGGCTTGTTTTACTGTCTATCCCTCTTTCTCCCCTGTGTAGAGAGAAGGGGGGGGGGAGGAATGCCCTCGTCTTGTAGTCACCAGCAAACTCATCCATCAAGCATACGATGGCTCGCTACCTGTCTCTCTGTCTTAAGCGAGAGACAGGTGAAAGAGAGAAGGGAGGAGACCAGTCACTCACACACCTTCTCTCTCACTACCAAACACCCTAGATGAGATCCATGTGTCCCCTGAGGGAGGCTAATGTGCCACACAACTTTCTGGGCAGCCATCACAAAATCCAAGGAAACGTGTGTCCGAAGACTTATGGGCAAGTCCTGAAGATAATACAAAGTAAATGTGGTCTGGCACGACCACATACCTGCCCATATTACCTGCTGAACTGACAAGTTATTCAGGAAAGCAAGGGATGGGGCAATGCCCCTATCTTCATGATTTCTCGCCTGGACCTAACTTCCGTCTATCTTGTCAGATGAAGAGCTAGCCTATTGCTGTCTCATGAAGCTCGAAAGAGGATGACCTCTTGGACACTTCTTTGTTGGCTAAGTCAGTACTAACAAAGGGGCATCGAAACTCTGGCCTGAGATGCCAAGTTCTCTTGAGGTAGTACCACAGCACTCTAAGCAGACAGTGTAGCATATCATTCCAATCAACCTACAAAATCCTTCGGCAGGGGATGAAAAGGACTCGAATATGGTGTCAGGGACCTAAGGATTCCAAGTCTCAGTTATGAATTTCGGAACCAACTGGAGCATAAAATATCCCCTCCCCCTAGAGTGCTTGCATCGAAGGCCATGAAGCTCACCTACTCTCTTTGCCAAAGCTAGGATAAGCAAAGAAAAAACAGTCTCAGGGACAGAACTCAGTATGTTCACCGTCTCAACAGCTCTTACAGCCTTTGTGGACAGACTGGGCAGGGAGCACAAATTGTCCATCATTGTCTGTGGGACCAGACCAGGAGTGCAAATGGTCCCTTTCACAGTCCATAGGCCTGTCAGACCCCTCTTCTTGCAGAAGCCTGAAGAGGTGGACAGGTGAACAGTCCCTGGTCCCCTTGCCCAACCAAGAGAAGACTGGGGCCTTCTCTGAGGAACAAGGCCATGGGCAGTCACCAACCCATGGCAATGACACCCTCACAGGTTGGAAAGAACAGTCCTGTTCAAGCGTGGTAGGGAGTATCCCTCGAGCGTGCCACAGCCCTCTGAGAGGCCAAAGCCTCTATCGACAAGGAAGGTCAAGCAGAGGACCTCCTCTTTTCTTGTCTGGGTGTACCATCAAACGGGGCGGAAACAAATTCCTGGGACCTCAGGACCACTTGTGTTTAAAAATGGATAAGGGGTGAACCTACATCTTCCTCTCCTCTTACTGGGACGTGCTGGCAAAGGATTGTGGACCTATAGTCTGTGAACCCTGGTTGGACTGATGAGCACTGCTCCCCCTGGGCTGGTACCAGTACCCCTAGGTATGGGAGATGTATGGGTAGCAGTTACATTCATGCAAGAAGCAACAGGTGTGGTGGTAAAGGCCATAACGCTAGCAAGAGCCTTGCTTGTCATCTCCACAGGGGATGACTGACTGCTGGATGTCTTGCTATACTTCCTGTGGGGAGACAAAGCAACCTTCTTCCTCTACTGCTTGCTAGCAGGTGAAAGGGAGAATGCAGACCCTGAAGAAGATGATACAGATGACAACAATGACTTCTTGCATTTGCCTCATCTTCTTCTTAGTGTTCACTGAGGTCAAAGCAGTGGTGAAGGAATGAAGGACCACCCCTAACTCCTCAAGACACATCACAGAAGATAGGTGAAGAAGTACAGCATACTTAGGAGCAGGGTAGGAGCCAGCAGTTGAGGTGATCATTGAAGTCGTGCAGTTACAGAGGTCATATCACAGGGGTCATGGGAGGCAACAAAACAGACAGGACCCAATAAGGGCTTTACACTAGGTGCTCTCGAGATCCCCAGGGATGGCCATAATACTCCAAGTTTCTCGGCATCCTCTGGTCCTGCAAAAACAGTTGAAGTAGAACTGAGGTCCTCTTTACACCCAGAGAGAGAGAGAGAGAGAGAGAGAGAGAGAGAGAGAGAGAGAGAGAGTCTGCCAGCATAAGACTCTCCCTCCGAGTGAAACAAAGCCTCAAACAAGTTACCAGATTAACATTCTCTCCTTGTTGTTGGCTCCCCATCTAACGATCAGTGTTAGTCAATGAAGGGGAAGACAGCTCCCTTGGGAGTCAAAACAGGTGGATATTTGGCAGGAGGAAGGAAGGTGCTGAAGACCACCTTCAGTGTCACCAGTGGTGTATTCCCCTCCATGACACAGGTGAGGCATTCTAAGCCACCTTCTTGGTGGCAAACCTTACCCACTGTTCTGGTGGCCACTCCTGTTACATGGATCCTTTCAACTGCAGAAATGTCTTCTGCAAGACATGCATAATGTATGCAGATCAATATCAATATGGGAAAGGAATAGCTTAGAGAATCTCTCAATTTCAGCACAGTGCCCGATAGCGATAGGAATTCCTTGGTGCAGAGGAAGAGGATGGCTTATTTGATTTTTGGGTTTGATCCATTCTTGAATCAAACAACAAATCGATTACACTGACTAAAAGAAAAGAAAAACCAAAATACTCAATACCACAGAGGGTAATCAACAGGAAAGGTAAGTGCAGAGAGCTGAAGAAAAGATGTCTGCATCCAATAGTAGCAGAAAGCAAAGTGGAATGCAAACACCGGTGGGAGGAATCCCCCCTGCCCATTGCTTGTTAACGACCTTGTCACTAAGTTTTTAATGGCTATTCCAGCTCATGTTTGCAAGGTTATCATATACTGTAAAATACTTCAGGTTTGTATTTGTATAAGAACAAACCTATTTTTGGAAGCCACTGTGAGTCATCAAACTCACCCGGTTGTCCCAACAAAAAGGCATGGGAATTGTGGCGAGTATTTTTTCCTTCACAGACCTGGCCTGGTGTGTAATGGGGATCTTGGCCAGTTTGTGGGTTATTGCCACATCTGTGTGAGAAGGGTGAAGGAAAACCTAGGTATCTGCTGTCGGCAAGGGAAAGAACCCCTTTTGCCTTGACTCCTTTTTGTATTCCATCACTATGTCTATCAAAGGCACCATTCTGGCCAAGACCAACTATAAGAGTTCTTTGATATTGGTTGGTCTGTCTTATGGAGGCCAGGGAGACCATAAGAGTAACTCCTTTGAGAACTCACAACAGCTACCAAGAACAAGGTTTTCCTTTGTCAAAACCTGCTTTTTAACGGTCCTGGTTTGTTTCTGTTTTACCTAAAAATTAATCAAGCAAAGTGCTCCTTACAGGCTGCCAGGGGCAGAGGTATTTCATCTTAAGAACACTCTAATTTTGGAGCTGCTATTTTTTTTCTAGTTCCTTATGTCCACCCAAATTTGTACAGACTTAGGACCAGCTGCAACAAGAATTTAAATGAGGATGAACAAACTACTGGGCATGTAGTACATTCAGTGTTGTCTGGTATACATGGAAAGAGAGAGAGTGTGTAGAGAACATACCAGACCAATCAATACAGTATATGTATGGATGCAGTAAAAATACTGTACCTCAAGAAGGGATCCAACATACAATTGTCTGGCCAGTTTTAAGAATGCCCCATTTTTCTCTAGTGGTGGCATCTTGATAAATGGTTGGTACCTTGATCAACCTACTTTTTAAAGTAATAATGTAATAGGCACTGATCAGCCACAAAATCAGGTTTCAATGACTATCCTAATGAAGTTTTTAATGTGTTAAATTCCTTTCCTTATGCTAAGTAATAATCACTCTCTTCATAGTGGCCCATTTGAATGGGAAGGTGCTTCAAGTTTCCTTCCATTTCATGTGATAATAAATACTTTTCACTAAAGACTGCAAATAAAGCATTGTTTTCTGAGCCACCCAACCTGGTGATTAACAGTATCAATGAACTAAAGTCCTAAAGAATATAAGACAACTTTCCTTTATGTATGTACTGTACATCAGCAATAATGCCAAATGACAAACTTAACTCAGGTCATCTGTTTAAATGGACTGTTAAAACACTCCTGATATAAATATATAAAATGTTCACATTACAACTTTCTTTATGGTTAACTTGACGTAGCTTTTCTAAGAAAGACATACAAAAATCTTTTTCTTAAAACTAAAAAGGAGAAAATCAAACAAAAAAAGATAAATATACATAAATTCTAATTTTACATATATATTTATGCATAAAATCTTTAACATACATAAAAATCATATATGAAATATAACATAATAATAACAAAATATTATAAACCATTATACTGTGGTGAGTCCGCTACTGGTAGTTGATCAGGTCTACCACCAGACAATCTTGCCAAAACACCCCTACGAGATGATGATGCACTCACACTAGTGGAGCCATCACGTGGCTGATTCAGATCTCTATTGAAAAAGAAAGTACAATTGAAATTAATAACGGTAAATGTTTCTATACAACTTCTATGAAGTTTCATGGTTTCTGACACATAATGACAAATATTTAATTGAGTCCAACACGAAAAAACTATACAGAAATTGTAGGAACGTGAAAAATTAGTTCTCTCTCTTTTTCTTTTTGGCTAGATGCTTATTTCATTCGCAAACTTGGCCTTCACAATGACATTACATGAATATGCCAGTCTAAAAGTATAACAAAAAATGTTCTGCCTGATATAATCAACACATCAATAGATGATTAGGAATTAAGGTGGATAAGTTTCTTTTACATATTTAATGACAACAGTAAAATATTAATACAAAAACAGTTCAAGTTAATTTGTAGAATTCTATAACAGACTTTAATACTTAGCAATAAAATTTTAATTTTTTATAGTGTAGGCACTGTTCATCCTCAAAGGAGTTGCATTCTCATGGTTCCCCAGGGCTCCATAAGACAGACCAACTAACCTCAAAGAATTCTCCTGTAGTTGATCTTGGCCAGAATAGTGCTTCTTGTACAGAATGACTACCCTGGTCTACTTCTTCCTACTGACACAGATGTGACAACAGAGCATATGTAGGCTGTCTTCCTCTGTACACTCTGGTCTGTGACAGAGTTCCGCATCCCAAGTGTTTGCTCCAGAAATAGCTTTTGAAATTGCATTTATCGACCATCATAACACCACTCAAGCTAAGTACATAGTTTTAAGACCCAGTGAAAAGTTTTAGTTCCTTAAAATTTTAACTGGTAGGCTTATATTTGTTAAAACTGGCAGCCCAGTACGTCTCCTACATGGTGAGAAGTTAGGATTAGATTGCTAGGCTACACTGTAATTAGCCTTAATGCAATAACATTAGACAATTTTGTTATCGAAACTCATAAGTCAATTACTTTTTAACATAATATGAGGTTGCCAAACAGGTAAATCTTGTTTACGAAACACAGTTGTTATAGCAGTTCCCAATCTTGCTTGGCTTACAAGCCATGGTGTTTATAAAAGGCCAGTATATCCCTGGTATTATTCTATAATCAAACTATTTGGATTTTGTTATACAAAAAGTTTCCAAGTTATTCTTAATATCAGGGTTCTTTTCAAGTGCTGACACAGGTGCTGAGAAAAATTGTCATGATGCTTGTTATTTTCCTAAGGAAATATAAAAATTACTCTTCATAATGGCGAGCTTTGCCAAACAATTCAAAATCTTAGAGATACTAATTTCATATAAATTCAGTACTCCTAATGATTAATTATTTAAATTATGTACCAAATAACGTAGCCTATAACCATTACCTGGTGCTTGGGAATAGACTGGGTAATCAAAAGTTGTGAAATGCACAGAAATACATTGTATGGGTATCCATTTAGTGTTGTCTTAATAGAGTTTAGAAGCATTTATGAGTGAATTCTTTAAGACAATGTTATTACAGTAATTATGAATTATTTTAATACATACTATTTTATGGATATGACTCATTGATCATGTTCCCTAACATCATACTAAGGACATGTACTTGTGGCCATGTAGAAGAATTTGTGAGCAAATCCTTTAAGGTAATGTTATCGTAGTAATTGTAAATTATTATATTAAAATACATTACTATTTTATGCATGACCCATTGATCATATAACCTAAAATCATACTATGGACAAGTACAGTACTTGTGGCCATGTTGGCCTTTTTTAATTTGAAGTGTTTGTTGCCTACACAGTGATATAGGTAGCTAATACTAGGTAGTTTTTAATACACACTTGTTCCTTTTATCATTACTGGGCTGCTATTATGCAAGATCCACAGATTGCCTGCACTACAGCAAATTGCTCAATCTGCTTTTTGCTTGTGGAAATGGCTCATAACTACCTGCCATGAGCCAGCTCCTGAAGAATTAAAGGGAGAATTTTGTTGGTTGCTGTGGCATGTGTGAAATATGCAACATGGTCCTGGAAGCAAGTTTAAATGATGAAAGAGCCCATTTTAAGCTGTTTCAATGAGTTATATGTTTCAGCAGGAGTAAGGAAGGAGGAGACTACATTCCAGCATAACTCCAGCAGCATGTACTTCCATCCCCCTCCAAGCAGAATCCACTTTTGGGCTAATACTTCGAAAGTAGTGGATTCTAGGAATTCCCACTTCAACTCCTCCAATGGAGATGAAGAGTCTTTCCTTGGGAGAAGGGTCACTAATACCTGACATGAAGTTTAAATAGCCACTGGAATTTCCCTTCTTAATCCAGAAGATCTAGGAAGTAGTCTTCTGCTTTACATGATGGAGATACCTCAGATGAGAATCTTGCCTCTCCCATGCATTAATCAAATATTGAAGGGGGCCCTGATAGGGTCCACTAAACCCCATTTGAAGTGTCTGTACCTTCTAGGGGGTAGTGATTTAACTTGAACTTCTATACTACCAAGCAGTGGTGATACGATTGCCTTGGCTCAATCAGTTCATGCAGGTTTCCCTGATAGGAAAATTCCACTTGCTGTACTTTCAGAATTCTGGGAGGAAATCATGAACAGTATCAAGGATGACCTTGCTACTCAGCATCAGCATATCAAGAGATGCTATCCATGATTCCTAAAAGGAATTTAGGTCTGTCCTAGATATGGAACTAGGGGGTGATGTGTGAAAATTTCTCATCCTTTCAACTAGTGGATAGAGAGGCTGCACAGTCTGCCCAGGCAGAGATTGGTTTTCTCACCAAAAACTTTGTTCATGGGAACAGGGTTATAAAAAACCCAACCCCAAAAAAGAAGTTGAATCAGTTGTCTAGATCCCTGTTGAAAGCAGAATACTTAAGAGAGCCTATTCACTCCTAGAGCTCCAACTGGCAACAATAATTTGACCAGGCTGGACTATAAAACCTCAAATCAGAATGCAGTACAGGCACCAATATCCACCCCTGAGAATGATAAATGATAACTCCTGCCGAGGTGCCTCGATGTGCATCCTTTCACCACCTGGAAAATACCTCATTAACGAAAAGAAAGCTGCGTGGTTGAGCAAGTAAAATTTTGGGACAGAGCAGCCTTTCCGAATACTGAATGGCACTTGGTCCCTCTTTCAATAGGAATTCAAAAGCTGTCAAAGGAGACGGTTATCCTGCTTATTAATATAGCAATGAAAGCCATACAAGCAACCTTTCTCCAGTTTAATGGAAAATATAGCAAAACATCAATTTTAGAGTTAATGGCAAAAATAAAGTTAATTGTCTCTGCCATCCCAGTACCTGATAGTTCTACAAAGGAAAGGGCAACACTTATCCTTCCTATTGAGAGGAAAAACTTCCACTGGACATGGCTACCCTGCAATTTGGGACCCCTACAAAAAAAATCTCAGGACAGCCATGGCTGAATTTTATGTTAGGCTCCACCTCCTCAATATTATACCTTCTACTAATATGCTGGATGTGTAGCTATTAAAGAGCTTCCAGAGTCTTCCTGAACAATGTTCGGTGCAGTAGCCAAAACACTTATGTGGACCGTTTGGGAAACACTATGATTTTCTAGAGTGTCACACTGAGACTTGAAAGGAAGCATTGGTGGGCTCCAACATTTTGCTCCCCAATGTAACCTCCCTATTATATTCTTCCCCGTTCTGTCAGGATCTGTTTGAAGAGTCTGTTGCTGCACAACTCACTGAATGAGCCCAACAACAGAATTGCACAATATATGCTCTTCTTTAAAAAGGGAACTCTGGGAAACAATACTCTTGAGAGCTTCTCTTCCTAAGCCTAAGAAAGCTTGGTATGAATCAGAGCAAGGATACACTATCAAAAACAGGTTTTGATGTAGGAAAAACTATCTTTGGTAGCCACTGTGAGTCCTCAAACCTACCCACTTTTCCTGACAAATAGGCATTGGACTGCGGTGAACATTTATCTTGCACAGACTTGGTGTGTAATGAGGAAGATAGCTGACATTTGCGGTGTTGTAACATCTGTGCAAGTAGGATGAAGGAAGACCAAGGTAGTCATTGTAGGATAGGAGACAGAATCCTCTTGTCCTGAGTCCTTTAAATTATATCACTGTGCCAACTAGCACTACTCTGGCCGAGACCAACTACAAGAGAATCTTTGAGATTAGGTGGTCTATCTTATGGAGCCCTGGTGGGACCATGAGAGTGTACCTCCTTTGAGGACTCAGTAGCTACCAAACACAGAGTTTTCCTACATCAAAACCTGATTTTTGTAATGATTCTGTGCTGTTTAGTAAACTTTCAAACATAATTTTTCATTTCAGAAACTTCTACATCACACTGTGTTCTACTTTTGCATGCATTACCAATGAAATTTCTACCTTTGCATTAATCTCGCTTTCCCATATTGTATAGTATTTCAGACATGACTAAGCCTTAACAGATGCCAAGATAAAATATACTACTTCCACCTGTTCTGTTGCTAGACTACTCAATATAAAAACCAATGTGCTCTAAATAAACAATTACATATATGTGTAGTAAATTGCATTAAACAGGCCCCAAATTCTGTAATGTAGTACACAGCAATGCAATATACCCAAACTGCCAATAACGTGAATTCCCATGTATGTAATGGGTGCCAATGCAGGTTTTCAGCATTCCTCAATTATATTTCTTAATTCCAATCCCTTCATTATACAATATTTTAAAAAATTATAAAAGCTAAAAATACGTTATATTCATTACTGGTGATATCTCCTTGCAGCAGGGCTATATTTGAGAAATGGCACATTTTTTCTTTCAACACAATTATAGTGGGTTGATCATATCTTAATAATATTGTCAGTCCCAACAAGCAGTTAAGTTCAGGATGGCTTATGTGGTTCAAGCACTGACACAATCTTTACAATGTCAGGATCCAAGGTGAAAGTGCGTCAACCAACAAAGCAGCAGCATCTGAATACCCTGCCATGTTTCCTCCTGGACAATTATTTAACGTGAATGAGATTGGTCTTTACTGGAAGACAATGCCAGACAGCTCATTTATATCTGAGGAGAAAAGGCCATTCCAGGCTTCAAGGTCGCAAAAGAATGTTTGACACTTTTGTTGGAAGGCACATGTGAAGCCGACATGGGCTAAAATCACTGCTGGTTATGTACTTATTTATGAGAATTACAGTAAAAAGCCAAGCACTCGGTACTTTCAACCATTAAGCAATTACAACAGCAAAAAGATGGAGTTGGACTGGTTGGAAGAGGGAATGGCGGTAAAGTAAAAGGTTAAAAAGTTAGTGCAGCTTACAGGCCAAAAGGATGCTGCACACAACTCGTAGTAATGCCTACAATGCACCACATGCGGTGTAGTGATGGCACTAACCCCCTACAAAGGGTTAGTGCTGCAGCAGATGCATCATACGGAGAATTCTCAATCATTGAGAGATATCCCCAAGGCTTCTCTCCCAGTTACAGGCAGTCCCCAGTTATTGGTGGGGCTTCCGTTCCAATGGCATGACATTTTTTTGTCGTTAGACAAGCCCCGTAAAACCAAATCACCGATAACCAGGGACTGCCTGTATTTAACTGTTGAATCCCAAGGCTTGGGTGATGGTCATTATTTCTGAGAACTGGTTCTCCAGCCACTTTGTACTGGCAGTGGAGCTATACTGAAAGCAAAAACGGCATCCCTTTTCAAGATCCTTCTTATTTTAGACAAAGCACCTGGCCACCCACTAAACATTGTCAACTTTCATCAAAAAGTCACTATTGTTAACCTGCCTCTCGACACCACCCCTATCTTGCAAACCATGGACCTCTGGATTACGGCCTTCTTCAAGCGCTGTTACCTTTGGAAAATATTTAGTCAGGCTGTAGAGGCAACAAATATGAATAAGAAATTAACCATCCATGACTTCTGGATGGGATACAACATCTACAAGTAAGTCCTGAATAAAACACTTCTTGGAATGAAATTTTGCCTATAGGTATGAATGGCATCTATAAGAAATTGTGCCCTCAACTTGTTCACGATTTCCAGAGCTTTGGTGAGATGGATGTGACACAGCCCTGATGTTGAGCAGTGGGCTGAAAATGGATCTGGAGGGAGAGGATTTTACCTATTTATTTTAGGCAGATAAGCAGCCAACCAACAAATGAAGAGTCAATTGAGCTTCATGAACAGCTAAGAGAAGCAGGCATCAGAACCAGAACCATGGTGCTTCATCATCAAGATACAACAGGTCACTGCAAACACACTTGCAAAGCCCTTGCACTTTATCCAGAGATGGACTCCAGTGCTGAGCACTTTTCCTAGGTAAAGGAGGCAGTGCACGACTCAGGTATTTCTTACAGGATGATTTTAGATGAAAAGAAGAGCAACATAATTCAGGACACTCTAGGGAAGGTCTTGCTGCAAATAAATCCAATGGAAGGATAAATTCAGCCATCAACATCATCTACAGAGTCCCCTCTACAGTATTAAATGTACTTACACTTTTTTTTTACAATCTTTAAAATTAACATATACTAATTTGCTGTATTAAAAAAGACAGTATAATGTTCTTGTACAGTATAAGCATTGTTAAGTGTTTGCTTAGAAGGGTTCATTTGTCTAGGTCATTTTTAGTGGATTTATTCAACCTAAGTTATTTTTGGAGGGCACAGAACCACATTACCCCAAGAACTGACCCGGTTCCCTGGCAGCGGACTCTTCCATCTTTCACAGGGCAGTCCTAGTCCTGGGCTGCAGATGGGCGAGGGCACTGACACCTTACCTCTTGCAGGGGAATGTGAAAATGATCGCACACTATGGTTCCCTATCATAAATTCAGACAAACCTTTTACTGACTAAAATGAGGTTTATGTTCTGTTCTAACTTCTAAATATGTTTTTCCTGAACTGAAAGGGGAACAGTAGGCAGAGCTGGAGATGAACTCCCCGTACAAAGTAAAGCATTAGCAGAGGAAAAAGCCATAGACTGAGTAAGGAAAAATACAGACAAAGGACCTGGAGAAGAGGGAGAAAGACAGGTTTATAACCTGACCTAACTATTTGCTTTCGCAATCTATTTGCTTCCCTTCTCTTCCTATATACTAATGAACTTAAGCATAAAGTCCTTTGAAAATCCCTGACTTCTCACATATATTCTTAAGATCACACTTTATACCCATACAGCTGGCACCAACAGTGTGTCTATCTACCTCAAAAATCAACATCCTGCTAACACAGCAATCATAGCTACAGATCTTGATGTTCTTAAGCCTTGATTCCAGTGGAAGGAATCCTAGGAAAAATAAATGTACAGTACTCTGAAAGCAGCAAACAGCCAAAACCATAAAATACTAATCAGCTCCTAAACTGTACACAAATTCTGACAAGAGTTAAAACATTCGAAACACACCTGGTGGAGAATAGGTGCACTAGACTCTCATCCAGTCAGCCATTCAATCTTCTTTTGTTTGAATGCTGACTCACCTATCAGGGTGGAGATATAAGCTATCTTTAACAGTGGGTAAGATTCATCCCAAATAAGTCACTTTCCGTGGTTAAAGTCTCCCTTCTACCCAAAATATGAGAACAAAAGGTGTAACAACTGCGCTATCAACACAAAATCTTTCTGATGGTCTTGTTCTTTTTTTTTTATAATGAATCTTACAATCCAAGAGAAATGAAGTTTCCTTACTTTAATTTTTATAGAGGAATCTCTCAATTACAGAACACTTACCTTATACATCTGCTTACGGTATATTTGATTTTCAACTGACGAACCTAATTTACAGATGTATCATCATCTAGTACCTAGACATGTATGTTTATTCTCCTGATTTTTATGTACAGTAGTTGACTGTGTTGGTGTAAAATGAATTCCTGACCTTACTGCCACCTCACCTGGCCCAAATTTTAGATAATTTATTTTCAGAATTGTCTGCAGTGTTTTTCATTGGCTATCCAATAAACTAAGCAAGAATGCAGAGTGTTATGATGTGTTTTCCCCAGCTAACCAGTATCTCCAGTATGGTATAAGCTTGCTAACTGGCTTACTACCCATTGAAAATATCATGAAAAGTATATACATGGCTTAATTTTACAGCAACCCTAATATAAAAATTGATGTTCATATCAAGTCCAGAGCTGCCTATATTTCTGAACATGTCAATAAAAAAAATGCTAAGAATTTCAATTCAACATCAATAGATGTGATTAGCCTAGCCAAGCTGGCCAAACTACACCAAGCTTAAACTCATCATTCATAAGGTTACCACCATATCTAATAAAACAGCTGATGTCAAATATCAATACATATTTTCAATACCCTGCTGTAAATAACCTGTAATAAAATAACCATGCACAACACTAGAGAGGATGAAAACAGACAGACATCAATACAATTCTTTAAATAGGCACACTTTACATGTAATTGATGAATGAATTGAACTTTTACAATGTGCATAGTACCTGATAAAGTTAATATCCTTTAATGGAATTTGATTAATATAACTGCTAAATATAGTGCATTGCATATTTACCAAAGGTTTTAACCAATGGCATGTTCTGGATAGTGTAGAGATTTCATATATTTTTGTATGCCATACAAAATAAATCACAACATTGCTGTAATACATCTTTAATCAGCCCTGTACACACACAGATCTGACTGAAATGTTTATTTTCTTTTAATGTGGAGGTACCACAACTAAAGGATAATTACCCATTCAGCATATAATAAGCATGTGTATACATACATGTATGTCTAAAGGATAATTACCCGTTCAGCATATAATAAGCATGTGTATACATACATGTATGTTTATGTGAGTGTATACACATGTACTCATCCTGTTGCTGTTTGTTTACTTGCCTTGCTCATTCTCTCACAGGGTTATTAAAAAAAAAATATTTTTCAAATCTGACCCACATTACCAGTATTAGCACAGCTCATAGTTGTACAGTGTATTCTGTGTTCTTTATATGCCTATACACTACAGTGTGGTGAAAAAATAGGAAAGAAAGGGTTACATGATTGCTGTTTTACATCTGTACCATTCTTTACAATATCTACAAATTTCCAAGTAGTGTTTACCCATCTCAATGTGTATGAGTGTGCAGTGATAATTTTATGATGCTGGTTCAATTATGTCTTTGGTCTAATGATTAATGTAGCCAAAGTGAATTATGTTTAAAGTTCCCTGAATTCTTAATTCCATTGATTTTCATTGTTTTGTCGCACTATTGCTAGATTTTTGTCATCAGTTAAAGTGGTATTTTCTCTTTCCTTTATGTCTACTTGATTAATGTACAGTCGACCTGCAACTATTCGCAGACTTTTCTGTGGAATGTATCTCCAAATTATTCGTGGAAATTTTGCCTATTTGCGATTTTTTCGTAGAGCAATATTCATTAATTACTGTGTTTTCATGTTATTTTCATGACTAAATACATTTTTATAATAAATTATTTACAAATTTTTAAATATTAACATTAATGTAAAACAGCAAAATATCAATAAAATGTATTTTTTTCAATGCACATTTAAATATTTCTTAACTCAGGAGAGAGAGAGAGAGAGAGAGAGAGAGAGAGAGAGAGAGAGAGAGAGAGAGAGAGAGAGAGAGAGAGAGAGAGAGAGAGAGAGAGACTTATGTAAGCCTTGGGAAGAAACAGGTTTGTAAGTTTTGTCCGGGTAATAAACCAATTTTCTTCCCTCCTTATAGTGAACCCTCTCATAGGAGGGACCTCCTTACAGTGAACCCTCCCGGTGGTTACAGCTCCCTAAACCGGTTTTCTCACCTTGTTATAGCGCCTAAAGTTACGTCTCTCAGAAATGATACTGAAATGATATTAAAGTGATATTAAAATATTAAAATACTAAAATGATATTAAAGTGATATTGAAATGATATTAAAATGATACTAAAGAGCTTTAGGATGATAGTTTGTTTGAAATACGCAGTTACAAGCATTTTTCTGAACCAAGGTCCTCTTCAAATGTTGCTTTTAGAGTCCTCAAATTTCCAGCCCTCTAGATTGTACAATAGGCTCCAACTTGATTTCAGGAAACTATCAAATCTTTCAAGAAAATTTTAAAGACATATTTTCTAAGTGCTATGGTTTATTTTCTGAGTACTATGGTAGTGTGGATTTCATAAATAATGAGTATGATCTTGAAAAAGTGTAGAAGACAAATGAATTTCCAAGTACCACAGAGTGCCTCCAGTGGAATGGGAAAAGAAGCTCAGCTGCACTAAATGCCAAATTTCCATGCTTGAAAATATAAACAAGCACTAAATCTAGTGCAAAAAGTATGTACTTAAACCTGCTAAAATTGCCGAACACTGCTAACTATAAACATGAGAAATTAGCATTTTTTTATCATTTATATATCTGTAGTCTTTATATTCAAAGCTCTGCGTAAGATGAAATATCTATTTCAGACAAATTTTTTTATTGTTTTTATTGTTTTTTCCCTACTCTGTGAATGTTCTTGAGGAGTGGGGATGTTTGCCAGCCGATAAAAGATAAACAATGACTGGAAATATAAAAAAGAATCTACCCTTGCTAGTGTTTACCATTTGAAGCTAATTAGCATTCTGCTTCAATACCAATAATGAGACAAGCAGAACTGCAGCTCATCTACACTAAAAGGTGCATTGTAGAATAAGGAGCATCAGTATGTCAAACGAGTAACAAGAAGTTGGCTGAGGATGTGCGGTGGAACTGTTCTCTTTGGAAATAATATTTTGTGCATCAGGATGCATTCTGGATAAGTTATCCACAGTTTTTCATTATTTGACACCCCTAAAGTTCCAAGGCATTTGGACTGGAGAGACTTTGATTGTAAAAAATATGTGAAAGTCCCAATTACAAATCCAGATGTGTTGGATATCAATAGTTCATCTACCGACTGGTTGAAGTTTTGTACTTGAAATAACATTGTGAAAAGTCATAGCAACTGCTATTGAATTCCAAATATAACTTCAAATATAGACCCCAATCCAAGCTATTTTAACTCTACATACTGAAAAAGCTAGAAAATAGTCATCAAAGTGGAATCTTCCACACTTGTTAAGACAAAGTTTATAAAGGGCATTTCAACTTGAACCCCACAGCAAAGTCTATGGGTTCCAGAGTATCACCCAGACAAGATTCCTTTCTGAGGAAAGAGGAATATTGATAAAATAGTTCAGGACCAAAAGATGAACAACCCATCTGTCAGAATCTCCTTTTACTCCAGTACTCATTCAAGCTCAAAGTAATAAGCTCCAACACAGCTGGTTCGGTTGGCTCTCTTTCTTAACTTACAAACCATGTACATCACATAAGCCAAAAGAAAGAGAACATTACAAATCTACCCATAGAATAGTCTAGTTAATATGAACAAACACTGTGAGTAAAGATTAAACAATATACAGCAGAATGGGACAAGGTTGCTATACCACTCAAGGAGTTGACTGTACAGTAAGTCCCATTAATGGGGCTAAATCAGTCAAGACTAAATCAAAAGAAAATTTGAAATACTGTACTGTATCACCATAAATTTCAAAATTTTTATAAAATATCAAAGAAAAGTTGGAAAAGATGGTCAATACAATGGGTCTTCCTTATCCATCATAAATACATTCAACAACCTACTGCGGATGGTGGAAAACTACAAGAAACAGCAAACTACAGTATATGTAAAAATCATAGGCAATGTGATTCCTATTTACAACACATACATAAATATATTGTACAGCATTTGCAAAGCTTAACTGATAAATACAAAACTACTTTAGTATTATCACAAAGTTTTCCTTGTATTTTTACACTCTGAACTCATAACTCCTTCCTACCATATATCTCGGCGACCTCCACATAAAGTTTTTCTTTTTCGATTATATGAAGAGTTCTTATTTTCTCTATAAAAAGAAACATTTCATGTTTTCTCTTTGACTATTACACTACCATCATAGATACTCTTGTGCTTTTGGGTCATTATTTATAAAAAGTAAAGGTTTTCTAGTATGAAGATAGAAAAAACCATGACAATGATGCAAATAGTGAAAATGTTATCAGCAGACTGAATGTGATCTGTGGGGAAATGAGCAAGCATTGGTATGGGACAAAGGGAGACAAGTCATATACTATATGGTGCTTGGGACAGCATAGCCTAACAATTTTCATTATGTTACAGCCTGTATTTGCATGTAGGGTGGATAGAAACCTACTTCATTTTTCCATTTCTCTTTTTTGGGGATGGTGGGCAAAGGTAAACCACAAATGAGTGATACCAAGGAAAATGGAACTGCATATAAGGGGAGATGTATTTTCAAACAGTAAGTACTCTTAACATGCAATTACAAGAACATAATGACAGCCAAATAAAAGCAGACAGGAATAGGAGACTGAGTTACATATCAACAGATTTCCATAAAACTAAACCCAAGAAAGCAATGGGTTGAAATCAAAATATAGCAATGGAGTAAACACATTTCTAACTCTGAAATTACTGTTATAAAGCACCAAAAAATGCCTCCATGACACTTATTATTATTGTTATTATGATTTTGAGTAGTTCATCAGAAGAATTTTTCTCACATGAAAGATGAAAAATGGAGCAAGGTAAAGTTAAAGAAGTTAAGCAGCTACGTGGAGGAAAAGAGCTGAAAAGGAAAGTGTGAAATGAAAAATGCAACCAGCAAGGCAGCTGGGGCCAAAGGAACACTGCAGAGAATTCTACCATTTAAGACAACAAAGACTTTTAATGGTAATCTTACCAGGTTCCATCTCATGTAAAAGTGCCTCCAATGTTACAAACTATTTGATGTCTTAGAAAAAGGACTGTTCCTGTTGTAAATTTGTGTGAAGTTGTTTCAAACCAAGACAGTCCTAAAAAGATTACTACAAAGGTGAGAGGGGTTTTGGGATTTTTTGGGGGGAGCTACAATGTCCTGTAGGGGCTCAAATGGAAAGTCTCCAGAAATCTATTTTATAGAATTTCATACTTTACTGACTGGCATCTAGCAAAACCATCAAGTTACAAGCTTTCTGAAGTAGCATCCCTTGCTGTGTAATATTCAGTACACCATAATTTTTAATTTTACTCTACTGTCATACTCACAAGATTAGAGTACCATTAACATATGAATCAAGTATTACATCAACTAGTGTGCATTTAATTCTATTTGGGGATATTCTTGAGACATTTCAGTGTACTACAACATTCATCAACTAAGTGAGTTTGTAAACAAAATAAATAAAAAAATCAATAAAAATGGTATGGTATACTATGCTTCATTATTTAGTTTTATACTGTATAATATCAATACACTGTATATCACTTACACTAGTTATTATATAAATAAAAAATTAATAAAAGACAAAAAATTTTTCTACAAAACAAAGTATGAAATATGCATATTGCTATATTTTCTTAAATGCTGCATGAGCACGAGATACAGAACTATTTAATTGTACAGCCAACCCTCGTTAAGATGGACTAATGGGGGGCCAAGGTGTCCGTCTTAGCTGATAGTCCGGTTTAACAGGCGATATCTATATATATACCTATAAATAAACTGTTTCATTATTTTTATAAAGAGTATGGATAATAAACCAATGTAGAAATGTTTGAATTAAAGCTCATGGTAAAAGATGAAAAATGAAGAATAAAACATGATAAAAATTATAGAATTCTAGGCACAGACATAAGCGCATAATTGCTAAGTAAAATGAAGTGGAGTCTCCAAAATGAAGAGTAAGATTTTTTTCCTTTTTTCATGTTTTCTTTATTTTAGTTACTTATTCATTATAGTTCATTATTATCTATATTAATATACTGTTATATAAATGTGAGATGATTAAGATCATCAGTAATAAAATAGTGGGACAATTAAGACCAAAAGTTCATTTTCAACAAAAACATTCCGTAAAACGCAAAAATATACATGATCAAAATGATTGTAATTCAATTTGTGAATTTTAACGATAAGTAAGACTATAAAATACATTTCATCATATCAATCTTGGAGAGGGTTGTTTTTTATTGTTGCTAATGTCGTCATCAGTTTCCAGTCATAAATCTGAGGAAGGTCCGGGGAATAGGGTTCGCAAGTGATGATGCATCACCACAACAGTGTTGTGGGATTTTTCATACCACTATAATAAAGTTAAAAATATTGTTGAATTCATGTTTTCATGAAGAAATAATTATTTAAGCAAATTATTGAGTAATTTTTGCCATCAGCAGTCAAATAATCAGGATCATGGCAATGTTCAAACTTAGTGCCATCACAACACATGTCTATAAATAGAAGAGAAGCAGAGGGCTGTCATTGGCTAGCAGATCTCCACGGCAATCAGCCAGCCAATAAGGTTTTAGCTGTACTCTGTCTGAGAAAGAACTTTTGCTCAGAGAAGCTGACGATAACATAAGTGCGTGTGTCTTGAATACAAAACATAGTTTTTAAGTGTATGTATTTTACTTTTACATGAAGAATAGAAGAATTCTCTCTCTTATTACTTTCTCAAAATTGTTGGTTCTCTTTTTATACATAAATTTGTTCCTCTCCAGAAGATATTTACTCTCTCTGACATACCTTTAAAACAAAATTCTTCTCTTTAATGTCTCGAAGATAGAATTCTGCATCTCTCTCTCTCTCTCTCTCTCTCTCTCTCATTTGCCACGTAAACACAGCTAGAATTATGCTGCTTAGAAGGAACTGGCAATTCTCTCTCTCTCATGTCATTTGCCAGGAAAACACAAGTATTATTCAGTGACTCAGCTTTTGTCTTTGTAAAGTTTACCTTTGTTGTGTCTTTTCTTTCCTAAAAAACATACAAAGCATTGTACTGTAGCTACCAGTCGGGCAGCAGATAGGTAAAACTGTTAATGCTCAGTGATTGGCTATGATACTTCCTACCGTTCCAGACAAGAGCATTCTTAATGATGGTATGTACCATGTGCAAGTTAATTTGGTTACAAGTTAAAAGCATTTCAGTTCAATAGAGTATAAATACAGAACAGTAGATATAAAATAAAATTATAAATGAAAAGTTTTTTATTTTTTTAAAAAGGAAAACGGTGCACGACGAGTAGAGGAACAGTAACTATCTTAAATTGTGGTCGAGCATTACATATTTTAAATCGGCTGACCCTCTTCAGTGTCCATCTTATCCAATGTCCAGGTTAATGAGGTCAGGCTTAATGAGGGTCGACTGTACATAAAATCCCATTCACCACATTATCATTCTGAAGCCGTAATGCTTGAATTTTGAAATACAGTTTTTTCATATTTTCTTTAATACAGTACAGTAATACTGTTAGAGTAAGGCATCACCAAGCCTCTGAAAATACCTTAGGCATAATAGTCAGCAGTTAATAATAAATGATCAAAATCATGCTGGCTGTACTTACGAAAAAAATGGCAGCAGTGACGTGAACATAGGTTTATCTGGTGAGGAGGCAAGTTGTGGGTGAGAATTAAGTAGCAAATTAACAACCTTTCGAATATATGACTGAAGGCGAACTCTGCGTTCTTCTACAACACACTCATCCTGTTGAAGAGTTACAGAAATCTCATCAAGTTTTGCATTTTTTATTGTATATTATTATACATGAAGTACATTTATATACAGAATTAGCTGCAAAAAGTTGTAGACATCATAAACTTTATTTCTGCATTGTAATTCCATTAATTGAGAGACAAAGTTTGTTTTTTTAAATAACTAATTCTTTTTAATTTGGAGACAGAGAAGTTAGTTATAAATGATTTGTTTAAGTAGCTTAATTATAGCTCCACCACTGTAAGGAATGAAAGAATAAGAAAGTTAATAGAGTTCTTTACCATAGGCTAAGAAAGTTAATAGAGTTCTTTACCATAGGCTAAGAGATTTAGGACCATCTAATGAAGGCAGTTTTATATTTCATGAAATGACATGAAGTTCCAGTCACAATGGTCAACAAAATTTTCATCCTCCACATACCATTTGTGTGAAAAATGTAAAGACTAATGCATACATATGGTCACACATGACAAAGCCATATGTGAAAAAGAAACTTTCAAGTACAATGCTCAATGAAGCTCTATAAAAGTAGCCTGAGAATGGTTATCTTGTAAACTAAATAGAGTGAAAGATTAGGATCACTGATGTGATCTAAACCATTTGATTCAATTATACCAAAAAACAGTAGGAGCAAATTATTTCAAGTGGAGATAATGCACCACAACAAGGGTAGGTAAACCCAAAACAGAATTGAGTGGATTGTTCGGTGGAAGCATATACAAATGCATACCTCACAGAACTTGCTTAATCTAACAGGAAGACCTGCACACTCACAAAAACAGGATCCAAATTTTGATAACTACTCAATTTTGTGGCAAAAATCTGAGGATCTGAATTTCAAATTCAAGACACTCTAGGAAAGTTTGAGGATTTTGAGACTTTGACAAGACAACTTGTCTTGAAACTTCACTCTAAGGTACAGCTCCCTTATATACAGGTGGATTATAAAACAGATTGGCATCAAGATTCTGGTGACAGCTGAGGCACCAAGAAAGATGGTCACCTCAGCAAGCAGTTATCTTAATACAAATATGTAGATTAAGACTGAGTCTAAGGAAGGTCTTTAATGAAAAGAAAAAAAAAGATGGGAGAGAGCAGATCCCTAGGAGGTACCACTCTATTAGAAACAGGAAATTAGGAAATAAGATTTTCAAGGATCCTCATATGATGATCACACATCATCAATATTAGATTTGACATAAAAGTTTATCTTTGCTTACAAAATCCATACTGATAACCACAAACTGCAATAAAAAAGATGTCACTTGTTTGGTAAGAGGCTGAGAATAAGACCACCAAGAATGCGTGAGAGAGAGAGAGAGAGAGAGAGAGAGAGAGAGAGAGAGAGAGAGAGAGAGAGAGAGAGAGAGAGAGAGAGAGAGAGAGAGAGAGAGAGAGAGAGAGTACCTTGTGTTAAAAATAAAGTAGGAGAGATTAAAGTAGGAGAGATGATACTGCAGAAATTTTTACAGTATTAGCATAGCTTACCTACTTACAGACTGAGTTTCAATCACTTACATTTGAATTGTAAACAAATGCCGAAAAGGGCTCCAAAATATGCATTTATTTTGTTCCTAAGGATGAAATTATTATCTTAAGAACTTAAGTCAAAATAAAGTCATATTCATCAGCAAACCAAATAAAATTACTGGAGTTGTGGTAGTAAACAAGGTTGACTATGTCAGAAAAAGGAAAATACACTACAAGACACTGCCAATTTAGAAGTAAAAGCCACAATACAGCAATGTAAAAAAGAGGATAAGGTTAATTACCAGGTAAGGAAATTAAAACTAAAAAAAGGCTATTACTAAAGAGGTATACAGCATAAAGAATTGAACATTAGTGGTCCCTGTCCTTCAGTTATGTTGGTGGCTCAAAACTTCACAAACAAAATGCACCCCTTAAGATCTACATTATAGATTACCAAAATTCTAAAATCAAATGTAAATCATCAAAATTCTAAAATCAGTTTTCAGTTCATCTCGCTACCAATGAACATTTAATACAAAATTCATCTGAAACTAAGGATAGTCTTTTTAACAGCATATTTCTTACATGGTCAGTGATATCAAGTTTTCAAATGACCTATTTATTTAAGAACATGTCTATTGAGGACAACATAAACAGCAATAATGCCAACAAATTAAGATGTCATTTATGTTTCTACTTGAACTGTGTACCGAAGAAGGTAATTTTTTGTTTAACAAGCAACATCACTTTCAATTTCAAGGCCTTGCAATGGAATCTCCCCTGTCTGTTCCTTGAAAAAATGTTGAAACTTATTTTGCAAGATATATAAATAATTATATCTTTTAGGTTTTTAGATAATGAAGCACACATACGGCCATTTTTCACGTATTTTAATGGCAGGTATCAAATCATTATTTTTACAAACAAAAAACATGAAATAATGAGCTGAGTTACTTGGACTTACTACTTAAAAAACAGGTGATGAACATCTTTCACTTTTAATGTGTTTATAAAGTTCAAATCTATGGTTGGTGGGGGTAGAAGAATGCTACCATTGAATCCTGTATGTCATAAAATCAATTAAAAGGACAACTGCTGTCTTGCAGATTGGTATTTTTAGTCACAGGCTAGGCCCACCACCAATACCTGTAGTTGACAACCGCAAGGGCATGAAGTTGTTAAAAACCTTATTCAAATCCTTAAACCATGCCAGATGAGTTAAGAAAGACTGATAGAAATAGCTGGAGAAAATGCACCAGAGCAACCAACCCTACAGCTTAAGGATAGCGGTGGTGATGAAGAAAGGTCCTGACATGAATTAATACAGAACCACCTAATACAATTATAGATGAAATAACTACAGAATGCATTCATATATTCAGAGCCTATTCAGGAAAACACCCTGAACTGGTAGGAGGTCCCACGACAGACCAAATGGAGGTACTTCCAAGAGCTCTAATGAATGGACAACTAAAATTATGCATCCTTCAGATCTAAGGAAAGCATCATGTCCCCCGTCTCTGCTGGATTCCATCTTGAAATAAGATCTTCGACCTTAAGTCACTTTCTCAACCAGGATAATCCGACTGTAGAAACCCAGGGACTAACACTCTCAGATTTCTTTGGTACCTTTCTTCATCATCACTTCCATCTCTGTCAACAAGACCAGGGACATTCAAGAATCTGGAGGACAGAAGTGGAATTTTTTTGGTGCATCTGAGAGGGGAGGATGAACATTCTTGAACAGAAGCCTGTAACATCCTGAAGGACCACTACAGACCAAGGAAATGTGCATGGCTCAATGGCAACACAGGCAACCCCCTACTCATGGCAACAGAGGAAGGTAACTGCAACCCTCAGTGACCAACCTCCCTTTTCTTCCCCTTTCCTCCCTTCTTGGTACCACCAGAGGGAGGTGAACAAAACAGCTGAGAAAACTTTCCTCCTTTCTTCGATGTTGCAGGCTTCTTTGAGATCACAGACATGGAAAGCTTCGCAAAACCCACAGGTTTAGCTGAAAATGCCTTTGAACCCAACGGCTTAAAGGAAGTGCGGGTGATGAGAGAAACTTAAGATTTTGCAACTCTATGATCTAATGCAGCCTCCACACTACTCTTGGGAAACAGTAGCAATGAGCCCAGCACCAAAATGTTCCATAGTGAGAGGCTATGCGTGCGAAACTTACCCCAAGAAAAGGAGTGCAATCAGAACTCTCCTTCTAAGAACCAAGTTCTCCCACTGATTGGAGGTCTGGTTTGCCCTACCTTGCGACACCAACAACCTCCTGAACACTGCCTTCTCACTCCTAGATAAAATACATGAGGCTGGACCACAAAAAGGTCTGTAGAGATGTCATGGACACTGACTCCAACCCAGCAACTTCTGCTATGGTGAATGAAACACCTCCTGACAAAACAAACTGACAATTACCCCCTACATTTCCTCCTATAAAATACCTTGTTACCAAGTTTTCAGCTGTCAATCTTAGCTCTCACTGAAGGATACCGCTATCTAAAAAGTGATGGTCTGTATTTTCTTAAGAACAAAACAGCAGTTTCCTAAACACATACCCAACTATTACATAATTACAAAAAACTTTGCATAATAAATAAGAATCTAGGTACACTAACATGTATTACATATTTATCCATTACAAAACTAATGTCTCATGAGGAAGTTTTAACCAATACCATGGATTTTTATACTTATAACATGAATCCATCAAGGTTTGAATTAAAAAACTGACCTTACAGGATTATGACTTTTTCATTCTTACTTACCTTATATCCAAATGTTTTCTTCTGAGGGAAATCAAATGATTTCACTATTGGGTCTTTTCTTTTCAGATGTTTATGAAGCTCATAAAACTGAGCAAAACGACGATACACGTTCCACTCATCATCACGTATCCGAATGTATATCTGCAAATATAAAAAAAATTCCTATCATCAGCAGCACACTATTCACTTTTACTTTAAGACATACAATAAGTAAGGCATAAAAAAGCCAGAATATTTAAGTCAAGAAAATTCAGAAGTTAAGAAAAAGTGATTGAGAAAGAAGGTAAAAGGTGTTTTGATACCTGTAGTTTAGATAGTGGCTCTCCTAACAGTCATTCACTATTAAATATTCTCCCACATTTGTTAGCTTCTAAATTTATTGAAATGACAAATTTATAATTAATTTGTATTTTTCATAGCTAACAAACCTGCAGTCTTAACATTAGGATAGAGGTCAGAAAGATGATGGAGAAAGGAGCAACAGAGGAAGTCAAGCGTCCTTCTCCGGGTTTCTTCAGTCGGGTTTTTCTAGTTCCCAAAACCACTGGCGATTGGAGGCCAGTGATAGACCTATCGACCTTGAACCTCTTCATCAGGAGGACCAGGTTCAAAATGGAAACACCTCGAACAGTGCTACAAGCAGTCAGAAATAATGACTACATGCTAACAATACATAGCTTTAAAGGACGCTTACTTCCAGATTCCGATCCATCTCTCCTCCCAGAAGTTTCTTCACTTCAAACTAGGAGCTGATTCTCCAGTTCAAGGTACTATGTTTCGGCCTGACAATATTAGCCCAAGTATTCACATGAGTGTTCACCCTGGTGTCGACATGAGCTCATTCACATGGGATTCACCTCTTAAGATACCTAGACTGGTCTTAGCCAGTTCTCAGGAAAAGTTAATCAAAGACAGGGATCGTCTTCTCCAATTTTGTCAAGACTTAGGCATTGTGATAAATCTGGAGAAGTCCAATCTTCATCCCAGTCAAAAGATTCTTTACCCAGGAATGATCACAGACAAAGCTTTGTTGAGGGTTTTCCCTTCGGACCACAGGATCAAGAAGTTCAGGAGGGTGGCTTGTTCCTTCCTGTCAAAACAGAGCCAACTAGCATGGCAGTGGTAAGTGCTTCTGGGTCTCTTGACCTTCTTAGAGAAGCTTGTACCTCATGGCCATCTACATTTTTGATCCTTGCAATGGAAGCTGAAAGAACTCTGGTCTCCTGCGTGATTACCCTCTGTTTTGGGACCCTCTGTCATCAAAGGTGAAGGAAGATCTGCTGTGTGGTTGGACGACGAGAACTTGACAATTGGAGTGCCTCTCTACTCCCTCCCCCAAGCTGCTCCTACTACAGTAAACCCCCCATATTAGCGTTCTCACGATTCACAGATTTCTCTATGGAACGTATACACACATTATTCGTGGAAAATTCGCCTATTTGCAGTACTTTTTCACTTAAAAATATTCACTAATTACTGGATTTTCTTATCATTTTCATGACTAAATGCACTTTTTGTGATAGAACTATGAAAATACTCAGGTATAAGCATTTTTAGAGGGTTTTTTGTGTTTGAACTCTCAAAATAGGCAGTTCTAAGTGTTTTTGGAAGGGTTTTAAGTATTCGTGGAATTTAGCTATTCGTGGGAGAGGTGTGGTAGGCATCCCCTGCGAATATGGGGAGTTTACTGTAAACCTACCAAACACAGTTCATTTAAGCAGAGTGGTTGCAAATGAAGAATAAGAATGAAATTTCAATTCTATATCATCAATTAAGGCTTTACACTTTTCTGCAAAAGAAAGCTGCTTCTAGGAGTCATGGCCTTGATAAAATCTGTCATAATCTTGGGGTATGAAAGTGCACTTAGTCTATGGAATTTTTTCACCCGTTTTGAGAGAGAACAACACTGTCAGTCCGCTCTCGAAAGCTGTCGGAACCCCTCTGCTTTTCTCTGCAAGTCTCCCTTTCCCTCCAAAGCATGATTGAAAGTACATGATATCACAAACAAGTCATACTTTGAGTGATGACAGTTTGGTTATTATTATTCACTGATGTCATTCATTGTATACTCACTTCATTAGCATTATATATGTATATATATATGTATATATATATATATATATATATATATATATAATATATATATATATATATATATATATATATATATATATATATATATATATAAATATATAAATATAATTCCCAGTTGACCTTGAGCCAAATGCTGACACTGGTGACCAGAGCCTGTTCAAGAATGTTCATCCTCCCCTCCCTCTCTTTCAGTACTTTATATATCCTTTAATGAAATATGAATTACTGTATCATTAACATAAAAATTCCAGGAAGTTCACAAAGCCATCATCGAATGAGTGCATGCATACATATGCACGTGTTACAATTTCTTTATTCCTTTTGACATAGGCTCTATGATGACACGCTATTGGCTGGGGAGTTGGAAGTAGCCAATCACAGAGCTTGTAGCAAACCCCTCCCCTTTCTCTCCATGATGACATACTATTGGCTGGGAGGGTTGGAAATAGCCAATCAAAAAGCTCGTAGCTCAGATGCTTTG